>NC_084798.1:81814775-82414775 GCF_963169125.1 Humulus lupulus | reverse complement strand
GAGTTTCCGCACTCAAAACCTTCCCGGGGCTCAAAAACCATTCAAGCGTCGCGATCCAAGGCAAAAGAGCCGCGACCCGCCCCAAGTCAAAGAGCCCAAAGGCTCTCATCTGGACCACACGTGCTGCGCCGCGCCCCTACAAGCGTCACGACTCAAATGGAGGTTCACCATCTCCTTCTCCCTGCGTTCATGAGAGCTGCGGCGCCCCAAGAACAGAGTCACGACTGAACATGAAAATCCAGATTTTTCCCCGTTTTCTTCAAGCCAAATCTCACCAAAACCTGTCCAAACATAGATAAATCCCAAAAACAAAGTTCCCAAACAACTCAGCACTTCAATACCAACAAAACCGAAGCTTAAACTTGGCCAAAACCTCCTCAAATATCCAAATCCAGATTGAGTTTTCAAAACTTCAGAACTTAGCTAAAACCAGAGAAAACACAGAGAATTAAGGCTAGAAATCGTTGCCTCTACTGCCCAAAATGATGATAAGCTTTTCACCAAGAAATCCCAACCCTAAACGAGAAATCCCAATGAATTGAGAGATAGAGTATGAACGAGAGAGAGAGAGAGAGTATTTGCTCCTTTGTTTTTCTATTTTTTGGTGTTTTGTGTGGTTTACTTAGGGTTCAAGTAACCTTAAGCTAATCCCGAGGCTCGGGGTACCAAAAACGTCCCCGAGGGTAAAATGCTCAAAATCCCTAGAATTCCCTCCTAATCTCACTAACTTCGAATATATCATCGAATATTTATTCCCATTACCTAATATACCGGTAATGCACTAAATACCCAAAATATAGTTGGAATAACATTCAGAGCACACAGCGGAACGAGCGCGGTGGGCCCATTGGGTACAATAATAAAAAATTTCATTAATCATGTAAACAGTTTATATGACCAAGAAAACACCCATCCAGAAACATTAATAGACAATATTATCAATCATGCAACACATATATAAATATACAATATATTTATATATGACATATAAACACATAAACATATGAATATTCAAGAACATGAACAATTACCTCTTGAAGCCTATCAAGTATCCTTGAGTCTTTTCATATATTTATCGATCTTCCTATCCAAAGCTTTAAGCACTCAAACCACGATCTTCCAGAGTGTTCTCTACACCTCAAGATGTGTGTGGCACATAGAGAACATGGGTTTGAAATTTTGGGAGTCACAAGTATTTCTCAACACATGAGAACTTTGATTATGGTTTGAGAATGACTAGAATAAAGAAGAAGAAGAAGAAGAAGAAGAAGAAGAAGAAGAAGAAGAAGAAGAAGAAATCGTATTTTTGTCTGAAAAATTCTGTGAACTATTCTTAATTGTGTTGTTGTGTGTCTCTTCTTATTATTCTATATCATATATATAGAGATAATTCCATTACCTTATTATTCCTAATAATAATAGCAATATAATAAAATATCATAATGATGATAGGAATTTATTTAGGTAAATATCTAACTTACCAAATTTGAAAAAAACTATTTTCAAATTATTAATTAATTAAATAAATAAAATAAAAACAACATTGATACAATATCAGTGCAGTTGGACCACGCATGGCATAGTCCTTGGACTATGTCATGCATGTACTGCTATATCCCTTTTAAGGGATATTGCAATTTTCTTTTATTTATTTATTTAACTAAAATCAATCTCTCACAAAATAAGGTATTTACATTTTTGAGGAAAAGATGACAACCATATTTCAAAATTCGAAATTCAAATTGATGATCATTATTATCATCATCTTTTAAAATTCAATAAATCAAAAACTATTTTTGACTTACCAGTTTTATTTTCTCCCACTAAAATAAAATAATTAATTTCAAAAATTAAATTTATTAATATATAAATAAGAAATTCAAAAATTACATATTTAAATTAATAAATATATTAAAAAAAATTAATAATTAATTCAAAGTTATTTATTCAACCTCGGTTATAATATAATTGTATACTTGACCCGAAGAATAAAATTCTTCTCAAATTTCCAAATTACAATTATACCCTTGTATCAACCTTTACTTTGATATGGTGTTAATAGAGCCACCCTGGGGACTTATGGACCTATAATATCAAGCTCAAATAAATATTAGATTATTAAGCAAAGCTCTTTGATTAAATAATCATATTTATTAATTTCATGATTACTCCACTATAAATATGATATTGAACTCTTGATAATTATAGACATATATTTATTAAGTACTTTATAAAAGAATAAAGTTTCCATTTATATAATAATTACATACAACTTTAATCCTCTATTAATGGTTGATAATTAAAAGGGAATAAGATTACTGTTTTACCCTTTTAGTTATATCTTGTTCCTAGAGTACCATTGACTTTACTAGTGAAGGTTGTGTCACAATAATTTTGCGACGTGAGTGCTCATAGCCTTTTCAGTACCAAAAGTCAACCCAATAGGGAACCATTATTCAATCTATAAGAAGGTATAGATTCCATCTCTGTCAAACTACGTCCCCAGCCATATATAACATTGAGTCCCCACAATAATTGTTCTTAGCCTAATCATTCTGACAAACCTTAACGCATGAATCAAAGGATCAAATGACATATATAGGAGTTCATAGCAACCTCAGGATTAAGATCATCGTGTATATGATCATCGTTTGATTTGGATGATTAATACTATGAAACGATGTTTAAACAAGTATGAACAAATCACATCTGGTCCAGTTCTATATATCACTATATATAAAGCACCTTCACTAAAGTGCCCTACTACACTAGTGACCCGGATCTAGATCACTTGTATTCATAATACTAGCGAACTGTACTAGTAGCAATTAATCTAAAGATTCCATAACTTTATTTTACTGCAAATTGTTTTAAGTTTATTATCTTAATCTCGATCCTCTCATACCAATATGAGATTAAGACCACATAGATAAACTTTGGAATTTTATGATATTAACTCAACATTATTAATATAATATTGGACATAGTCAATATATATAATAATTCAATTTAATTATTTATTTCATTTAAAACATTTGTCAACTAAAATTGCTTTAAGGGCTCTTGTAACGTCCCAAATTTGATATTAAGGCTGAGTGCCTTGACTACAATGCATGGAGGGCCAAATTGGGATTATATGAGTGAGTAATTGATTATATGCATGATGATGTGATAAAAATGAATTGTGTGGTAATGTGATTAGACATGCATGTTTATGTGTATTAAATATGCATGTGGGCCCATTTTGTGAATAGAGGTATGTTTGTAATTTTGGCCTGTTGTGGGCATAAATGTAATTATGTTTGTATTGTGAGTGAGACCCCAGTGTAATGGGGATATATTTGTGGTGTGCAATTCGAGATGGTCCTAGGGAGCGGAATAGCGAAATAGTCACAACAGGGTCAAGTACCCGGCTCGGGGGAGCCTAGGGGTATTCTGTGAACATAGTACGTGTTCGGGAATTACTGGGTAACGGGTAGTGATTTAATGTTTGTTTAAGAGTTTCAAGATCAATTGGGAATCTATAGGGCCACTCATGGTTTAGCGAGAAATGTCGCAAAAGACGATTTTGCCCTTGGAGGTGATAAAAGACTAAGGATAAGATAAGGGAGGCATTATGGTCTTTTGTATCAAAGAGATAGGCTCCAACTATGTGGAAAGAACTAAAATCAGAAAGGATAAACATTCTCTCAGATTACCCTCTCTCTCTCTCACACGTTTTCTCGCCCCCTCTCTCCCTTAAATCTCACTTGACTGCTGCTTTGCTGAAATTCTAGAGGAAAAAGGGCTTATGGGTTGAAGGGAAATGAAGTCTGGAGGTGATGAACAGCAGCTGAGGATTGAAATCTTCATTAAGGTAAGGTATGAGTCTTGATTTTATGTGAAATTATGATGATTAAGATATGTTTGAGCTTGGTTTAGTTTTAGCTTGAATTGTAAAATTAGGATAGGACCTTGGTTAGATTTTGAGTTAATCATGATGTTTATGTGGTGTGAAAGGATGTTTCGGAAACAATTATGGGTTTAGGGGTTGTATTGGGTGTGAATTAGTTAGTTAGGCTGGGGAAAAACGTAGTGAAATACACAGGTTTTTCTAGGTTTTGGGCTCGAGCTGCGACCCTGTTCTTTAGGCGTTGCGGCACATGTGTGGAAAAAGGCTTGGGAGCCTCTGACTTTGCCCAGGCACCTCGATGCATGATGAGGTGTGTCGTGGCCCATGTCCCCTTAGCGAGAGCCCATGGTTGGGCCACGACTCAAAAAGTCAATTTTGGACAAATGAAGGTTTTAGGCTCGGGAACCCAAATGTTAAGACTCGGGAAGGATTTTAGTACTCGGATTAGTAGGATTCCAGGTCCCAAAAGCTAGTATTTGTATTTGAAGTTCTAAACTTATTATAGATTGATGGATATCTATTTGTTATGGCGTTGTGACTAGGTTTTACCATTGAGGCTCGGGATTAGGAGTCGTGCTCATGATCGCTTTGAGTTGTCAACTTGGGACACTAGGTAAGAGAACTTTTTGTACCTGTAGAGTTGTGTAGTGTATAGTGTTGTATGTATTGGTTAGAGCTGTTATGTCATACACATGATTGTGACTGATTGGCAAGAGCTGGAAGCGGCAAGAGCCAGGAGCGGCAGGAGCCAGGAGCAGCAGGAGCCGGGAACGGCAGGAGCCGAAAGCGGCAAGTGGTCGGGATCGGTGTTAAGCATGCTGAATGCAAGCCAACAAGGCGAGACCCTCTAAGGGTGTTGTACACACCTGTTCGATTAAGATCGCGGACTCGGTTCCAGGTAGCGCACCTCAATTGCTACTGTGCTGCTGTGTTATTGTGCTATTATACTAGTGTGTTATCGTGCTGTTATGTCGTTGTGTTATTGTGCTATTACACAACTGTGCTATCCTGCTGGTATGTTGTTGTGCTTTTGTGCTATTATACTACTGTGTTGTCGTGTTGTTATTTCGTTGTGCTATTATGCTGGTGTGTATTTCAGTAGAAGCTTGTAATTGATCGTAGTCTTTGCTTAAGTATGTATTCGTTGAAAAATAATAGTGTATGTCGTGCTTGAAGTTCTCTTGCAGGACCTCGACTCATGGGTGCTCTGTGGTGCAAGTAAGGGCAAGGAAAAGTTCTAACAACCATGAGTTGGAGGGCATGGAGCGGTATGTACATGTTTGGCCTACCTGGCCGCCACGTCTGGGGATGTGTTTGAGGAACACGTGGTAAATGTTCAATTTTATCGCTTAGGTTGACTGTACCATACCTTTGGATTGTAAATGTATTTCAAAAGAGTATTTTGGGATCCCAATGTAACATCTTTATGAATTTCAATGAATATATGACCAACTCTTTGTACTTAATGTTTATTAAATGAGTCTTTATTTTGAGTTAATCACACTTTTTAACCTAAAACCTCGATTAGCGAGCTAATGCCACATTTATAAATCACATGGTAATGACTCTAAGGAAGTAGGGTGTTACAACATGGTATCAGAGTGTGCCGAGGTTTATGGTTCATGGAGATTGACTGAACATGTACGCTCGCTACCAGAGACAAGCTTGACTCAGGGTTGGTTGGTATTATATGCAATATTTGTTTGACTGTTTAGTTGAGTTGCCTTATCTGCTATAATAGGGAGCATGATAATATGTATGTGTTTTGTGGAAATGAGGTTTGATGATTGATGCATGAGCATTATGGATTTATATCCTAGTATGTATAATATATGGCTATTGTGTTGTTTGGCCTTGCTATGGTATAGTGATGGATAAGAGTATCAAGGCTAGTAGGCTAGGTTGTCAGCTGCAAATAGATTTGGAAGTTTTGTATCCAAGGTAATCAACTGGATCAGGCAGTGTGAATGATGGCGGTTGACACCAGAATCATCTGTCGGCCCTAAGACTGACGACAGGTGTTTGCTCGCATGTAGGCAAGATTGTAAAGGCTTGAGGAAGAGATTAGGTGATTGAAATTCTACCCTGTGTGTTGGCAAAAATAACACCAATTACGATTTAACCTGAGGATGGAAACAGATGGGAAATACCATATGAAAGATTCCAGAAGAGTTATCCTCTAGTTTTTGAGGGAGGTCTGGACCCGTTCAGAGCTGAACAGTGGACGAGCAAGGTTAGCTATGTCCTTAGTTATATAGGAGTGAAAGGCAATGATACAGTGGCCAATGCCACTTACGAGTTACGGGAGGGTGCCCTTCCTTGGTGGGAAGTTGTATCCCAGACCCAGAATGTTGTCATGATCGGTTGGGAGAATTTAAACAATGGTTCAACAGGAGGCCCTACTGTGACACAATTTATATTGCAAAGACCAATAAGTTTATGAACTCGGTTTAGGATAATAAGACAGTGGCAGAGTATGTCAGTGAACTTCGTAGATTGGCCGAATTAACGTTTGGTTTAGTACCAATGAATGTGGTCTGCATGGAGCGATCCACACGAGGATTAAACACTGGGATGGCCTATAGTGTTAGGATCGCTCTAGTGTAGAAGAATGTTACCAGCACTTGGGCAGTAGGGAGGACCCTTGTTATAGAGGACGTAGGAGACGAGACATGGAGTAAGAGTGTCATTGGGGAGGGAAGCTTAGGCAATAGTATTCCCATTTGTGGGATCAGGTAAGGGCGGAGGCCCAGTAACTAGGAAAGAAAAACCCCTGAAAGTTTTACTACTCCTGGTCCTGACTGGAGGGTTCATAGTATTTAGTGCAGCCGCTAGGACGACGATGAGGTTTGGAGGAGTTATTTAGTGTGCGCTAGGTGCATGAGACGTTATGTGGGAGAATGTTGAGCGGAGACATGTTATCGATGAAGAATGGTAGGGCACATCAAGGGGAATTGCCTAAAGACAAAGATGGAGGAACCAAAGAGTATAGATAGTCCTACCTGAGCTTGAGTGTTCATCTCGAGGTAGTCAGAGCCTAAGGCTAGTTCCTCAGCGGCAGGAAATCAACTTTTCGGTTCCTGTAACTTTATATTCTGCTGGTTCTATATGGATTTCGAGGTAAACCTGATTATGGATTTTTCTGAAAAATAAGGGACAACCATGGACTGTAAGGTAAGATGGTGAATTCTGAGGTTAAAAGGAAAGGACTTGGTTGCAATTACAAGGTGCCTAGATGTTGAGGAAGATATCACTGAGGTTGTGTCAGTTAGATCAGATGAACATTGGATCAGCCGGTAAGGATCTAGATGGGTTCACGAGGATTTGTTGGGATAATTGTTGCATTTAGGGAATGGAGCGTGCAACAGAATTAAGGCAGAGATAGAATTAGTATCAGGGACATTATGAAGAATGATACCAGCACAGCAGAAAGAATTAAAGGTTCAGTTGAAGAAGTATTTGAAGCAGAACATGTATAGTAACTTCATTGATAGTAACAAGGCTGAGGAAGCAGGGTTACAAGGCAAGGTTCGAAGAGGGAAAAGTTATGATTCCTCCAGAAGACATTAAAGATCATACTATGGGAAGTAATGGCATCGTGTATGAGGCAATTAAGATGAAAATTGTAAGGAAATTACTAAAGGAACACATTAGGGGCAAAAAGCACAATGAAACTAGGGGGACACATAGACTACTACTTGAGGCATCTTCGAGGACATCCTTACTTTGACTGAAGTAACATGAGAACATAAAGTTTTTCTGAATGGATGGTTGCATATTGGATCTTAAAAAATTGGAGTGAAGATTGATTCACACATCTTGGTATTAGAGTTTGTACAAAATGGACTGGTATCGCAGAACAATGCGAAGGACATCGTCCTTGCTTAAAGTATGGAATTACGGTGTCGTATGTTATAAGTTAGGGAGCACTCGTGTGTAGACTGGAAATGGAGGTTTCTCATGCTTCATGATGGATAGGGGAATAAGAACATAGATGATTGACATGGGACTTAGATGTTCTACATTAGATGTCGAGTTGATAGGTAATGCCAGTTAGCCACGGTTAGATTGAAGTAATGACCGGGGTTTTTATGGAACCTGTGATTGATAATTGGCGGATATATTCCTATGAATGAACGGTGAAACACAAAAAGAAGATCTTGTAGGAAAGGTTCATAATCCTACTACTTTGGAATAGTTGGGTTAAGATATACATGCTGGACAAGTGATTCGAAGGATGCTGGAATTAAGGGGAGGATGCAGGATGAACCTTAAGTTACCCTTTACGATTATTGTATCAATGAAGCTTGAGTGGGTGTTGAGACCGCAATTTGTATAATGGGAGGTGCATGGCCTAATTTTTTAGTAAACATGAGATGATAAACAGAGGCCAGAAGGTCTATTTTGACTCTAGTGTATCATGGAGTTAGTATAGAGGGATGTGATTATGGATCCTAGGGGTGGACACCCTCGGATTAAAGATGAGGTGAGTGGATGCGGAAGTTATGATTTGACCTATTGGGTTGGCACACCATGGTTGGTATAACGCCCTAAAATCCAGGGACCGTTACGGTGAGCCTTTTAAACAGTGCTAAACTCACTAATCGAGTCATTTGGCCATAATCGTGTAACTAAGTATGATCAGCGGTATAGGGATTAAAATTTTTGGTTAAGATATAAAGTTTCACTAAAACGTTTACTGTATACATTGGGATCCCAAAATATAATTTAAAGGTTTATTACAATAAAATAATTACAACCAACCGATCTAAGCGGCAAAACAGGAGTTAACCCTAGTTCCTCTTTCAACCCTCGGCCATGGTGGTCGAGCAGCCACATATGTACACATCGTCACCTAAGCTCTGCAACTCAAGGACGGTCCAGCTTTCTTTTACCTTTACCTGCACCACAAAGATCCCGTGAGCCGAAGCCCAGCAAGAAAACTCAATATGCTCATGATCAATAATATCATGTCAATAAATCATAAATTGCATGCCTAGCAATAACAACTTTAATCACGCATGCAAATACGTTCACGTAATAATGGGTATCCAGGATAAGGAATCCTGCCCTCCTGAGTGGATTACTATCAAGTCAATCCTAATCAGATAAGGAATTTATCACTGGTGGTTTCAATAACCATGCTGGGCTTATAGCCCTAAATAGAAGAGTGACAATTGTAAAAGTCACTAAGGTAGGTTCCGTTCCCTTTACAAATAAGTGATCACGTCACTAGCTTAAACAAGGTAGGTATTTGATAAAATAGTCACCAACATAAACCTACCGAGTGACCATAGAGTCACAACCGTGGGTACCGCTCCTTTAGCCATGTGACAAAACAGTCACCTAGGCCTTTGGCCATGGCCCTGAGTAACTACTCATAGACTAGACAAGCGCTTATAATTTTCATCGAACTTAGGGTCGGTCTGACATAATGCTCCATATGAGTCATTCAATGCCGATGTTCATCGATCAGATCTAATCTTTTATCGGCTCTGCATTCATGACCCTTATGCCGTTTCTGACTCTTAAGTTAGTAACACATGACCAGTGGTCAGTACCGTTGTTGAACTTGACTAGTAAATCATAACCTCACAGACGGATCTGACACCATTGCCGATTCCGACTAGTAAGTCAGCGCCACACACAAGTAAGCAATGCTACCAGACATATATCATATGTCAAATATCCAAATATAGGGCATTTAGCATGCTTACTTGACACTTGCTAGCATAATTAGGATCATACACAAACACAGAGACTCAAGCTTTGATCAATCTCATATTTAACATTCATGGTATGCCCTAACCACATGTTTCTCATGCATCACATTTAAACACTCGACATGCCTCAATAAAAACCATGCGGGGATAGCTAAGGATTATTCCTCTTCTGAGACTGGTATGCTCCAATATCAGGGGCGGATTTGTGTTCAAGATGATGAGAAGATCAGACGACAGATACTGGATGAATCTCACACTACGCCATACTCGCTTCATCCGGGTACCACGAACATGTATCAGGATCTACGGGCATTATACTGGGGGCCCGGGATGAAGAAGGATATGGTAGAGTATGTGTCTAGATGTTTGACATGTCAGCAGGTAAAGGCTGAGCATCAGCGACCAGCGGGATTGCTTCAGCCTTTGGATATCCCAGAATTGAAATGGGAGGACATTACGATGGATTTTGTGGGAGGACTACCCAGGACAGTGGGACTTTGTGACTCGGTGTGGGTGATAGTAGACAGATACACCAAGTCAGCTCATTTTCTACCTGTGAAGTCGACCTATACAGTGGAACAATATGCAAAGTCTTATGTGAGAGAGATAGCTCGTCTCCATGGGGTTCCAAAGTCTATTGTGTCTGATCGAGATCCCATCTATACCTCCATGTTTTGGGGAGCTCTGCAGAGAGCTATGGGGACTCAGTTGAGGTTTAGCACAACTTTTCATCCTCAGACTGATAGACAGTCTGAGAGGACAATTCAGGTATTGGAGGACATGCTTAGGGCATGTGTGATTGATTTCGAGGGGTCTTGGAGTAAGTATCTACCATTGATTGAGTTCTCGTATAACAACAATTATCAATCCACAATTGGAGTGGCACCTTATGAAATGCTTTATGGGAGAAAGTGTAGATCACCCATTCATTGGGATGAGATGGATGAGAAGAGGTACTTAGGGCTAGATATGGTGCAGAAGACTAATGAGGCTATTGAGAAGATTCGAGCCAGAATGCTTGCGTCGCAGAGTAGACAGAAAAGCTACGCTGATCCTAAGTGTAGGGATGTGGAGTTCCAGGTTGGGGACCACGTGTTTCTGCGAGTTTCACCACTGAGAGGGGTGAGGAGATTTGGAGTAAAGGGCAAGCTGAGTCCTCGGTTTGTTGGACCTTTCGAGGTTCTAGAAAGAGTTGGACAGCTGGCCTATAGGTTTTCCTTGCCACCGTCGCTGTCAGGGGTTCACGATATGTTCCATGTCTCCATGTTGCGGAAGTATGTTTCAGATACAACGCACGTGCTGAAGTATGAGGACTTAGAGTTACAGACAGATTTGTCTTATGAGGAGCAACCAATTTAGATTCTGGATCGGAAGGACAAAGTCTTACGGAATAAGACAATTCCATTAGTTAAGGTGTTGTGGAGAAATAGCAAGGTCGAGGTAGCGACCTGGGAGTTAGAGTCAGCGATGCGGGATCAGTATCCCGAGCTATTCAGGTAAAATTTCGAGGATGAAATTCTCAGTAGGAGGGGATAGTTGTAACGACCCAAAATCACTAATATGGCTTAAGGGCCTTGATAGTGGCCGGGAAGGCATAATTGACTTATGAGTGAATTTATTGATTTAATGCACGTGTGTATGATTATTTGAGGTTAAACGTTATATCTGTGAGAACAACATTATTATGTGGGTAGAT
This sequence comes from Humulus lupulus, assembly GCF_963169125.1. Lineage (NCBI taxonomy): Eukaryota > Viridiplantae > Streptophyta > Magnoliopsida > Rosales > Cannabaceae > Humulus > Humulus lupulus. The sequence goes on along the minus strand of NC_084798.1, from coordinate 82,403,464 downwards.
TTGTAGTGAGCGACTTGAGGCGATCCTAAGAAGCTAGATAGCGGGAAAAGTCACAATGGGGCTTAGTATTTGACTTTGGATAAGTCAGGGGTATTTTAGGTATCAGTAGTTATTTAGAATATCAGGTTATGGAAATAAATATATGGAGATATATTTGAGGATAGAAAGTTTAGGCGGGAATATTGGGGAAAATTATCGTTTTGCCCTCGGGGACGTTTCTGGTACCCCGAGCCTCGGGATTGACTTAACTGGCTAGGATTGGATTAAGTTAATGAAAAAAATCAGAGGAATAAAACAAACCGACCTCAGCTCTTCTTCTCTCTTCTCTTCTCTTCCTTCTCTTTTCTCTTTCAAGAAACCATAGAAAATCTAAGGGAAAATTCAGCTGGAAATTTCTATGATTGAGCTAAAATCATGAAGGTTTAGCTTAGTACTCAGCTAAGGGACACCCAACCAAGATCAAGGTAAGAACTGAGCTTGTTTTTTGGAGTTAAAATTCTGAGTTTTGGCTGAATATTGAGGTGTTTATGGTTTTAATGTTTAAGGATTGAATTATGCAAAGAAGCTTGGACTTTAGCTCAGGAATTCGTCAAGAAGGTGGTTCAACAAAAGAGGTAAGCTTCAATTCGTATTTAGAGGTTAAAATTTGAGTTTTTCATGACAGGTTTTGGTGTTTAGAGTTGCTGGGTTTCAGAGAATCAAAATGGGCTATTAGTAGGTTTTTAGGCTGGATTTCTGTTGGGATATGTTGTTAGAGTCATGATAAAAGTGTTGTGATTAATGGGTTTTGAATTAGGGAGCTTTGGGATGGTTTTGGATGAGGTTTAGATGCTAGAAATGGTGAATTTTCTAGGCACGAAGGGAAGGGCCGCGGCTCTGTTCTTGAGCGCTGCGGCCCTAGGATGCAAAGGAGCCAGGGAGGCTCGGCCAAAGTGAAGCGCCGCGGCGTCCAAGGGAAGGGCCGCGGCGTGTGTCTGCTCTTTGGGAGGGGGCTTGGATCTGTTTTAGAGGCGGGTCGTGGCTATGCTTCAAGGGCCGCAGCCCTTGGGTGCATTTTTGACTATTTGGGAATTTTTAGGCGCGAGAGTCTAGCCTAGGGTGATCGGGATTGATTTCCCCACCGTGCTTTGGGAAATTCGATGTCCCGGAAGCTAGTATTTTACTCGGAAACCTTTATTTGAATATTAATGGAATCCAATACCTTGGTTGTGACTAGGTGTTAAAGCTAGGGCTCAGGATCGGATCGTGCTCGAGGAGTGTCGCTCGTAATCAGTGAACGTAAAAACTAAAGGTAAGAAAACTGCACCTGGTTGTATATCTGTACTGGGACTAAGGGTTACCTAATGTGTAAGCTTGAAAGGATGATATTATGCCATGTAAACAATGAACCAACGATCTAAGAGTGCCAAGGGTTACACTAGCGCACAGGGCGCGGCTTGGCCACTGGTAGCCAAGGACAGCTTATTATGCACTGAGCTCGGTTTAAGCAGGCCGAAGTCAGTGGGGGTAAACAGAGGGTGTCGTCGAAGTTGTCGGCCCTGACTATTATGTGACCTGAATATTATGAGACTTGAATGCTATTTGTGATTAGTTGCATCTTTGATTCTCAGTATGTGCTGAATGGTTAAGTTGGAATATTTAATGATTGATCATGCTTAAGGAATTAACTATTTGTGTTTGTTGTTTGTGTTGCACATTATGTTTTCTTGCTGGGGCTTGGCTCACGGGTGCTACGTGGTGCAGGTAAAGGCAAGGGCAAGCTTGACCAACCCTGACTTGGAGAGCTCTACGAGCCAAATGTACATGACCAGCTACTCAGCCGCCGCGGTTGGGGTTTAGGCAGGGACGCGAGAACCAGAAATGTCTATTTTGCCTTAGTATGGCTGATAGTTGTCTGTATTTTGCTGATTCTATAAATCAACTTTTAAACTCTTTTTTTTTTGGGATCCCGTGTATAAAACTATTTTATTATATAAAGTGAACCATTTGAGACCAAAACCTTTTTAACCCTAGCTCATACATGCTTAGCGAAACGTTTTCAAATTAATGACTTGATTAGCAAGTCCTGCACCTTTATAAGTACACAGTGTAGCGATCAAGTCAAGAATAAATCCCATTGTGACTTTCCCACTAGCTTACCTCCTAGGATCGCCTCGTGCTGAGTAACCCTAGCATAACCAAATAATAATAAAGCACCACACACATCACATATATGCCAAATATGCCCGAAATGGCCAAAATATGAAAATTACCCAATTAATCAGAAATGGGTTCACATGCATATTTAATACACCTAAACATGCATATTATCATTAAATAGCATAATAAATCAATTATGTCCCTCCCGGCCTCCTAATCATAGTTCTAAACCTTATTAGGAAATTTGGGGCATTACAACTTTTCCCTCACAGAAATTTCGTCCTCAAAATTTATATGAATTGCTCGGAATAACAATTCCGCAAACCTGATTCCAGTTTCCAAAGTCGTTACCTCAACATCACTGTCTCTGTAACATACCTTAACCCAAGGTATAACTTTGTTCCTCAAAACTTTACTCTTTGTATTTCATATCTAGAATGGCTATTCCTTACCGGATAACTTAGTCTCAAATCCCCAGATTCTCATAACTCAACTCATGAGTTTCTTTTAACCCATGTCCTCAGCATGGAAACACAAAGTACACTATATACAACTGACAGTGCCAAAGATATGGCTAATCCATAGGCAACCTGACCGATTCTATCCAGGATTCAAACGGTCAAAATAATCTAGGGCTCAACTTGCTCTTAACTCCTCACCCCTTTTCCATGGTGATACTTGAAGGAAGATATAATCTTCTACTTGGAACTCCATGTTCTTGCTTTTCAATTCAATAAACCTTTCCCATTTATTCTGAGAAATGAGCATCCAAGCTCTAACCTTAAAATAAACTCAATGGTCCCCTGTACCACCTCAGGATCCAGACATAACGTCTGACCCATCTCATTCCAACGAACATACCTCAGCTCATAAGGTACCTTCCTGATACTGGATGACTCTCTTTCTCTCTTTGATTTACCATCATTCTGAGAATAATGAATTGTACTAAATGCCATCTATATACTCATTGCCTTCCTTAACCCTTCCAAGACCTGGAAATATTAATAAAGTCTTCATTTGATAAGATAGACCTTGAATTCCATGAAGGCGCACCACCTCTTTCACAAGAGGTCTGAAAACTGATCAGTTGTATTATTTGTCCTTACTGACAAAAGTGAACTCACTTGGAATACTGGTCCATAATGGACCAATCCAAATCACGCTGACCCACTATCCTGGGCAGCGCCACAGCGAAACCCATCGCGATGCTTTCTCATTTCCACTATGAAATACTCAAAGGCTACAATGGCCTTACTGATTTCTGATACTCTGTCTTGACCTGCTAACAGGTTAAGAACTTTACCACGCCTTCCATATGCCCCTCTCCATCTCAGGCCACCACTATAAAGCTTTCATATCCCGTTACATTTCCATGATGCCTGAATGAAGAGAATAAAAGGGTAACATGAGATTCATCCAGAATCTCCCAATTAATCTCAATGTCGATCGGATTCCAAATCCGATCCTTATACCTCAATAAATTCATACCCGACACTATTTAATCCTTAGCTAATCCGACTAAGAATTCCCACTCAATCTTTCCTATCTGTGGTTCACTTAATTGTTTTTTTTCCTTTTAATCCTCTCTGAGATAATAATCTCAACCACGAAAATGGCAACCTGGCCCACTAGAAACTTTACTCTAGTTCTGGTCAAATCCTTTAACCAACTTGTTGCATAAGCAATCATTTCTCCCTGTCACTGAAGTGTCGTAACAATCTACTAAATGATTCTGATCTGTAAGAAGACTCAAAACTCTTTCACAAAGTACATATAATATCCTGCCCATCTAAGGAAACTCTTGCCTATCGAGGCGTTCCTTGACCTTGGAAAATCTCCGCAAGAAATACATCACAATACCATAGTCCAAGACGATAACAAATCCTATTCAAATAATCCTTTGAATGCTCTGTCCATCTAATTCATCAAGATAACTCACACATTAATTAAACTCTCAAATCAAAACTCAGCACTCCTAGTGCCCTTATCTGATATAAAAACAGTCCTCTGCATATCATTCTTCCCGATCTCTAGCTGGTAGTAACCAGATCAAAGATCCACCATGGAGAATACCATCATACTCAATAACTGAAACTTAAGTTCTTACAACTCTGCTAAGCCATTCTGTACAGTGCCCTAAATCTGATTTCATCACTGTCACTAATCCACTCACCATTCTATCTCTTCACATAAAGGAAACCTTGGCAAGTCCCCTGGAAGCACATCCAGAAACTCACAGACTAATCCAGTCTGTCCTGATCCCACTGGCACAATCTAAGTGGTATCCACCACACTAGCTAAGAGTTCTATGCATCTCCCTGCAACAAAACTCTAGCTCTCAATACAGATGTCATCAGCATACAAAATCCATGTACATTGCCAACTGTCACAAAGCTTTCCACTCTCAAGCCCAAGAGTTACTATCCTTTTCTTTCCATTTAGCATTGCCCCATAATTACTTAACCAATCCATATCCCAGATCATACCAAAGCCATTCATAACCAGCTCTATCAAAACCACTGATGAGTCCTTTTCATGATAATCCAACTCATCTCCTAAATCACCAATACAGTATTACTTTCCATCACAACATAACCAGGTGATCTGCATAGCAACTCTATGCCTCTATATATGAAACAGACGAGAAAACAGCATGGCACCAAAACCAGTCAGCACAATACCAAATTAGAACTAAAAAGCTGACCTGCCATCCCTGAGGAACTAGTCTCAGTCTCTGACTGCATCAGAACGAACACTCGAGCTGGAGTCAAGCTGTCCATCCCCTTTTTCTCATTCTTTCTTAGCCTTGGGCAATTCTTCTTGAAATGCCCAACATATACATAAGAACATGCTTTTGCTCGACATTTTCACAGATGTCACCTCTTGCACCAAGCACATACTGGATAAGTCTTCCAGTTTTCATTCTTGCTTGCTCCAATAAATGGAGGTGCCACTATCTGAGCTCCATTCTCTCTGGCACTCTTCTTCTCATTTCTTATGTTCTAAAAAATAAGAGCCTTCCCTACCACCTGAGCGTAGGTAGAGATTTCATACACTTGGGCAACTCTAATGCCATAAGCTACTCTGGGATTCAATCCCTGAATAAAATGTTTCTTTCGAGCTGCTTCTGAGGGCACCATGTCAAAAGCGAACTCGGCCAACCCATCAAATATGATAACATACTCAATTACTGTTGCATTTCCCTGAACGAGATTCAGAAATTCATTCATCTTAGCAGTCTTGGCTGCATCACAGTAATAATTTTCATTGAACAACTACCTAAATTCTTTCCAGTCCATCATAACTGTGTCTCGTGTCTTGGTTGAATCACAGTAATACTTTTCATTGATCAACTGCATAAATTCTTTCCAACCCATCACAACTGTGTATCGTGTCTGGGATACTACTTCCCACCACGTTCGGGCATCATCTCGCAATACAAATGTAGCACAGATCACCCTATCGTGACCTACCAGCCCCATACTGTCAAGAATGGAACTGATCATGCCCATCCATTGCTCAGCTCTGAATGGATCTAGGCCTCCCTCAAAGATTAGAGGGTATAACTCCTGGAATCTTCCATAGAGAAATTCCCACCTGCTCTCAACGCTAGGTTGAGCCAAAACTGGTGCCACTCCTGGCAAAACAAAGGAAGAGGTGCTCCCCAACAGATTCTACTATTTCTTCAAACTCCTAATATTTTCCTCCTGTCTCTGCAATCTTAATTGTAGATATGTAAACATCTGCTGAAAATTCATAGGAGCAGATGAAGAACTAAAAGTTGTAACTCCCATCCTCTGTATAACCACCACCAGGCCTCATTATCTGCCTTGGATATAAACCTGCTGATTGATCTGTAGTCAATAACTTGACCCATTAATCATGATGAGCATATCAAGAGCTTTCCCCACAGGAACAATCTAACCACACCACATTCACAAACCACTACAGTGCTAAAAACATGCCCATAGCATTCATACATTAATCATAATCCCTGCTCTTCCAACATTCACACCATGCCTCCAACACCAGCATGCAAATATCCCAATTATATATTCATGGAGCAGGTAATCATATGATCACATTCATACATATATATATTCACGGAGCATGTAATCATATAGTCAAGAGCCAAGCTCTATCAGAATCTCATGCTCCCTAATACAATGTGCAGGTAACGCATTTACATTCTATTTAAGCAGTTAAGCACAAAACTACAGAAATAGTTACCATTCCCTGAGTGTAGATATCTTCAGTGACGAGTGTACATGCCCAGTTTGTCTTCAGGAACCATAAACCTTGGCTCACTCTAATACCAAGTTATAACGCCCTAAAGTCCAGGGACCGTTACGGTGTGCCTTTTAAACAATGCTAAACTTGCTAATTGAGTAATTTGGCCATAATCATGTAACTAAGTATGATTAGTGGTTTAGGGATTAAAATTTTTGGTTAAGATATAAAGTTTCACTAAAACATTTACTGTATACATTGGGATCCCAAAATATAATTTAAAGGTTTATTACAATAAAATAATTACAACCAACCGATCTAAGCAGCAAAACAGGAGTTAACCCTAGTTCCTCTTTCAACCCTCGGCCATGGCGGTCGAGCAGCCACATATGTACACATCGTCACCTAAGCTCTGCAACTCAAGCATGGTCCAGCTTTCTTTTGCCTTTACCTGCACCACAAAGCTCTCGTGAGCCGAAGCCCAGTAAGAAAACTCAATATGCTCATGATCAATAATATCATGTCAACAAATCATAAAGTGCATGCCTAGCAATAATCGCTTTAATCACGCATGCAAATAAGTTCACGTAATAATGGGTATCCAGGATAGGGAATCCTGCCCTCCTGAGTGGATGACTATCAAGTCAATCCTAATTAGATAAGTGATTTATCACGGGTGGTTCCAATAAACATGCTGGGCCTATAGCCCTAAATAGAAGAGTGACAATTGTAAAAGTCACTAAGGTGGGTTCCGTTCCCTTTACAAATAAGTGATCACGTCACTAGCTTAAACAAGGTAGGTATTTGATGAAATAGTCACCAACATAAACCTACCGAGTGACCAAAGAGTCACAACCTTGGGTACCGCTCCCTTAGCTATGTGACAAAACAATCACCTAGGCCTTTCACCCTGGCCCTGAGTAACAACTCATAGACTAGACAAGCGCTTATAATTTTCATCAAACTTAGGGTCGCTCCGACATAATGCCTCAATCCTTGCTTGAATCCGAGTCCTAGAACTCAAGTTTCCTTCGAAAATGCGATCAGGAGACGAAAATGGAACTTTAAGGGAGAGAGAACTTTCTGAACGTTCTTTTTATTTCTTGACAGGTTACTTCAAGTTTAAGTAGCCTCAAACAAATCCTAACGCTCGGGGTCCCAAAAACGTCCTCAAGGGAAAAATAGTCAAAACCTCCAGAATTTCCCCCTGATCTCACTAACTCCCAAATTATCATCAAATTCTTGTTCCAATTACCCAATAACCCGGTAATGCTCTAAATACCCCTTGACTCACTCCGAGTTAAGAATAAATCCCGTTGTGACTTTCCCACTAGCTTACCTCCTAGGATCATCTCGTGCTGAGTAACCCTAGCATAACCAAATAAAAATAAAGCACCACACACATATCACATATATGCCAAATATGCCCGAAATGGTCAAAATATGAAAATCACCCAATTAAGCAGACCTAAACATGCATATTATCATTAAATAGCATAATAAATCAATTATGGCCCTCCCGACCTCCTAATCAAGGTCCAAAGGCTTATTAGGAAATTTGGGGCATTACAGTTGGTGTGAGTGAGAAATCAAAAGAGGGAGTGGGTACGAAAGAAGACCGTACGTCTCCATTAGACACCGAGGTTGATAATGTCAAATTGAGAAAGGATTCATAGAGTGACTCTGAGTAGGATATTTTGAGATAGGGAATGAGATGTGTTTATTCTGGAAAATAAAGCCAGGGACAGGAAGTATCATGGTTCAGAAATTTCTCAGAGAACCAGTGAAATTGTAACGCCCTGGAAAACCAAGATCGTTACACTATATGTTTAAAATTGTGTTTAACTTGCTAAGCAAGTCATATGAACATAAACGTGTAATTGAAGACTAAGTCAAGGTCAAGTATTAAGAGATTTGGTCAACAAAATGATTATTATTCATTAAAATATTAAGTTTATACATGGGATCCCAAAATCATTTTACAGAATCATAAAAGACAAATAGAATACAATTTGGCTGTCCTACGCCCATGAACAGGGTCGCGGCACGCCCCCGTGAACCCAGAAAACCCAATTTTCTTCTGTGTTTCCCCAAATTCAAAGCCACATAATTCAACCTAAAAATGATCTAGAGCCAAAATTGAGTCTACAACTCTCTATAATTCCTTATAATTAGCACAAACAACCTGGAATCCATATCAAATCCTCAATCCAACTCAGATCCAAAGATAGAGCTAAACTCAGCCAAAACACTATCCAAACCCAGGAATTCACAAAGAAAAATTAGGTTATAGAATTTACCTCAGATATGATTTGATCCTTGAGCTAATCCTTAAATACTCCTAGCTTGATCCCTCAGCTGCTACTTGTCCATTCCTAGCCTTAATTCTTCAAATTTTCCAAGCTCAAGCCTGAGCTTTCTTCAAGGATTCCTCTAGCTTAAATGCACACCAAAAGGAGAGAGAGAATCGTGAGATTACGAGAGAGAGAGAGAGTTGAGGAGTGTTCTGTTATCTTCCAATCAAAACTTGATACTTTCCATCTATATCTCTAAGTTAAAATGTCCTCAATAACCTTTAAAGTAACCCAACCTCCTAATTGCCCTTAAGGGTAAAACAGTCATTAATTCCAATTCCTGCTAATTCCTCGAGTCATCCTACAAACTCCCAATTAATCGTGTCATGCCCAACTAACTAACAAACACTTACGCATTACTCGATTAATCCCAAATTGTAACGCCCTGGTTACTCCAGAACAGTTACGGTGAATGGTGGATCGGAAGTTTGACTCGCTACCCGAGTCCTTTGGTCAAAAACATGCTCTAAGTGTAATTAACAGGTTAAGGTATAAAACCAGTAAAAAGGAAATGGAGATTTTCATTACAAACTGCTCTGCAGAGCTAAACAAAACGTTTACAAGTTGTTCTCAGTACAAAATGGTCACTACTGTTTCAAATTTACAATCCTGCCAACCTAAGCAGCAAAAATAGGGTAAACCCCCTAGTTCCTCTGAGAACTCCCTGGCCGTGGTGGTCAAGCAGCCGCATATGTACACATCACCACATCAGCTCTCCACTCAAGGCTAGGTGAGCTTTTCTTTCCCTTTACTTGCACCACATAGCACCCATGAGCCAAAGCCCAACAAGAAAACATAACACTATTCATAAACATTATCAAATGATTATCATTATAATCACACTGAGCATAAAGCTTTCAAACAAATGAGTGAACATCACATGAGGTCCTGATAAACCATACTGAGTGACTGACAAGCAAGTCACTAATTCAAATGGAAGAGTGGCTACTAGGTAAGCCACTAGCCTTCAATAGGTTCTGGTAAACCATACTGAGTGACTGACAAGCATGTCACTGTTTCAAGTGGGAGAGTGGCTGCTAGGTAAGCCACTAGCCTCCAAGCGCTCATTTCATTCATCGACCCTCGGGGTCGGCCTGGCATTAATGCTCTTTGAGTCATTCAATGCTGATAGTCGATTAGATATAATCTTTATTGGCTTGCGTTAACACGCTAAGGCCGTCCTAACTAATGAGTCAGCTCAACGTGACCAGTGCCCAGTATCACTGCCGAACCTGACTAATAAGTCACAGCTTCACAGTTGATACTAGCACCTTTGCCAAACCTGACTAATGAGTAAGTACCACGCACAAGTGAGCAACATATGCTAAATATTCCATATTCCATCCAAATCCATATTTACACAACCAGCATGCTTCATGAATATCCATGCATGTCACACTTGGGGTGCAGTTTTCTTACCTCTGGTTCGAGCTAGAATGAACAAAAGAACAACCCTGAGAACGATCAACCTTTTGGTCCTTTAGCGGTTACCTGGTCATAACCAATTATGGGATTCCATCAATAAAATGAATAATAAAATGTCCCCAAACCAAAACCTAACCTCCGGGACCTCAAACACTACTCAACCAGGTAGTAGGTTCAACCCCGAGGCCTTAGGCTTGAATCCCCATGCTAGAAACACTATTTTGGCCAAAAATTCCCTAAGGGCCGCGACCCTCCACAGCTACGCTGCGGCGCGCCCTCAAACAGAGAGGGCCTCCCCTGCCAGACGCCAAGGGCCGCGACGCTCCACAGCCGCGGCGCGGCGCCCAGCCCAGACCAGCAACATGACAGCACGCGAACTCAATTTTCCCCCTGTGTTTTTCCTCTTAAACCAGCCCTTCAAACCATCTCCAAACCTCCTCTAAACACACAATTAAACCCCTAAACATCACCCATAACTTCCCCTCATCAAAACCCAACCTAAACATCAATTAAAACCTCCTCAAATCCACACTTTCATCAAGAAATCAAAAGCTGGAAACTTAAAACGAAAACAGGGTATAACCAGAAACTCAATGGATAAAACTCACCTCAAACCTGGAATTAAATCCTCTCCAATAGCTGAACCAAGCCTAAAACCTCAGCCCCTTGATCTCCTAGCTTGATTCCACCCTTTGAGCTCAAAACTCCAAAGAAGGAAAGAGAGAAATGGATGTACGGGAAGGAGAGAGTTCCTACTCTGTTTTTGATCTGTTCTGTACGGTTTCTACAGCCATCCAAACTTCACATATATCCAAACTCAAATGACTAAAATACCCCTAGGTCTTTTAAAGCTTCTAAAACCACTTCAAGGGTAAAATTGGCACTTTCCACTTACACCGTTAATCATAATTAACGCTTCCCAATTCCCGCTAATCTCAATATTCTCAAACACCAATAATTCACATCCTGTTACCCTTTAATGCCCGGTAACACTCTAATCATTAAAACACCCCGAGACTCACCCCGAGCCCCAAGCTTAAGCCTGTTTTGATCAAACCGATAATTAACACACCATGATCGTCTCATGCCGAATGGCTCGAACAAACCCACATCATAATGTGGTCTCAAAATGCATCACCAACATGCATCCAAATAAACAATTTACCCTCAACGGGCCAAATTACCATCACACCTCTGTAATTAAAAATATGGACTCACATGCATGCATTTCACATCATATCATAATATAATCAACATATACATGCATTTTATCAATTAATAACATAATTAAGCAAGTATGGCCCTCCCGACCTACTATTCACACCGTTAAACACATCGGGGAATTCGGGGCATTACACAAATATACATTAAACTTTCCAAAATACCCATAGGCTCGCCCCGAGCCGGGTATTGAACCTCGTTGTGACTATTCTGCTAACCCGCTCACTAGGACCACACAGAGCTGTATAGTGCAAATATATCCACATAATAATGTGGTATCAATCATTTCAACACATATAATAACATTTATGCCCGCAATGGGCCATTATTACAAATATGCCCTTATTATCAAAAATGGGCCCACATGCATATTTAATACAGATAAACATGCATTTAAATCCCTATTATCATATAAATCATGTTTGTTACGTAGTCACACATTTATCCAATTAATTCAACATTTAAATCCCATTATGCCCTCCAAACACTAATCCAAGCACTTAGTCTTAACAGTAAATTCGGGACATTACAACTATCCCCTCCTTATTGAAATGTCGTCCTCGAAATTTATTCAAACACTTCGGGATACCAATCCCATAACTCTTACTATAACCAGAAAGTCCAGTACTTTACCTTTTTACCCCTCAGTAATACTCTCATTAGAGTGACAATCTTATTCCATAAGACCTTATCTCATTTATCATAATTTCTTTATCTCTTCCTTGCGTAATAACTCCTACTGGAATTTTAGGGTCTCCTCCGCCCATCAGATGTAATATCTTGCACTTCTTTCCTTGACATTGGCAACTGTAACACTTTATGAGCCACCACCCATACTAGGGTAAGGCTAATATCCCTTGGCCTAGTCCATGGTAAGACCTCGGGAGTATGTTAAATCGAGATTCAAAACTCCTCTTTCCTTCCAAAAATATCTTATCCTTTCTAGTCCACAATACTCGAAGAGATGAAAAAGTCTCCCATTCTGGAACTCCGTGTTCCCATGTTTAAAATTTGCAAGCTCTTATGTCTTTTTAAATAGGCAGAAACTTCTGTCCTAATAATTCTAATAACTTCATTGGTTTCTCCCAACCAATTCTGAACCACAATACTTCCTACCTGTCATTTCCTCACTTGGAACAAGTGCTTCTCGCTCCTTATCTCACTGTATCTTATCCAAAGTCACCCTAGCCATTGACCGACTTCCATCACTGTGACTATTCAATCCAGGGTCCATATTTATCCCAATACCCCAACTACTTACACATTCAATGTGCAATTCTTAAAGTTTGAGTCATTCCTTCAAATTGTCAGCCTATCTGAAGGTAACTAGTAATTCTTAGTCTCAATCGTTCACCCTTTGTCCTCTACAACCTTTTTCCAAAACTGGGGAAATAAAGGGTCTCAGTCTAACACCTTCGAATTTGGTGTCCCACGGAGACATATAGTCTCCCTTTTCCCATACTCATGATTGTGATACCCGTTCACATGAACCAAGGTGTGTTAACTCAATATGTTGAGTCACCACTTTTCATATCCAATCATCTTACTTTCAGTCTAATGTAGTCCACCCTTACGATCCATCACTATACCTTTTTACCTTCGAATATACAAATTTTAGATCTTAAAATTCATTCAAATTCTTGGATACAATATTCATAAGAATATAGTACAATACTCATCCAAAATCTCTACCTCAACGCCAGGTTCTATCGAATCACTCATTCAATCTTCATACCTTAACCCATTTATATTAAAATACTAGGATTCTTAATCATTCCCACAAGATCTCCTCCCTGAACTTCATTGTCCTTGGAGTTACATCTACCGACTATCAATTGCACATACTATACCAATCTTGGTCGTTACTTTGTTTGACCTTACTGTAATCTGTGGTGTCATATCCAACTGGCACAAATCTTTCCAATTTAGGATGTCAGTTTCCATGTTAATTTTCTTTACGCAATCAAAAGCTTCCAATGTGCCTCACCCATTAATTCCCACTTGGCCCTTAGTCTCATGATTATTCTTCTATGGGTGATCAAACACTTTAATTCTTTACACACACACACACACACTAATTTTCCATAAGTGCCGTCACCACACCCAAATCGAAGCTATCTAGCATTACTGTATACCTAACGCCCCACATAGAACATTTATGTTTTTATCCCTTCATCTACCGTGAAGTACGAACAATCATTCCTTTTAGTTTGTACACGGGTGCACCCTAGTCTTCGATGCACCACCCTAAAGTTCCATGTCTTAAGCAAATACAGTATATCCATCATGCCGCCCTCCTGTATCAGTCCACCACAAACACATTCTGATACCATAGTGTGATAGCCAATCCTTATTCTATCTTATGAAAATTCGGTATGAAACTATCCATTCAGACAAACTTAAAGTTCTTATGTTACCTCAATCATGGGTATAGTTGTCTTTGAAGATGCTTAAAGTAGTAGCTAATGTGTCTTACTGGTCCCTCTGTACTTCTCACCCCATAGGCGTTCTTCAGTAATTTCTTTGTGGCTTATAGCTTAATTCTTTCATACATGATCCTACCACTTCCTATAACTTGACCTTGAATATCCTTGGAGAAATAAGAGCTTACTTCTTCTGGAACCTAACCTATAATCCAACCTCCTTAGTCTCGGTATCATCAATGAAGTGGTCATTCGCATTCTGCTTCTAACTGGAAGTAGACCATCCTATCCCTAATCAATCTGAATATGGCTTGTTGATGTCGTTCCTGTACTCTCTCTGCTTGTTAAACTTAACTATGTCGTCGGAGCATTAGTCAGTTAAGAACCTTCACTGATAATCCATCACACCCTACTGTAATGACCCAACTATTTCTAAGACCTTGGACCATTAAAACTACTAGACATAGCTACTACTCTTGGAGAAAACATACATAAGAAATAATCATAACTTTATTGAAACTCTAAAATAATATTATGTCAATAACATAAAAGTATAAAATAAAATATGATAGGGTATGGGATCTCATTGTTTACAAAACATAAAACATAATTTTAAATACTAATTGCGGAATTACATTAAGAAAACATAATTTAAAAGACTAAAAATAAATAACTTCGTCCTCGATCGACACGCAGTCCATTCATTCCATTCATCCTCAACACACAAGCCAAGCTACCAAGAATCCTTCTGCTTCCATATCTATTTTCCTGCATCAGACTAAAAATAAAGACGTGAGCCTAATGCACCAGCAAGGAAAATCTACTAACAACATACATCAAAAATCAAAAGCATAAGACTATATCATAACATACTATAAAACATATATCAAAACTCTAACCCATGATCATGGTAATCTTTGGGTTTGTTATCTAAGCAACTATAAGCCCCAAGCAACATAAAAACATTGGGATTTTCTAGCTAATCAACTATAAGCCTCAAGCTACATAAAAGCATTGAGGTTTGCCAGCGGAGCAACTATAAACCCCAAGGACTACAAGACATATTCATATATATCATAACATATAAGCATAAAATTCTATCCTATTTTCCTTACCAAAAGTCAAGATATTTGGGAACAAGAACGAGATTTAGAAACTCCTATAAACCAACAGTAGAAAATGGTGAGAACTTTAAGAATAAAGATGAATATGGGAACTAAACCATCAAGAAGAAACTTACCAAGAAGGGCCTTAAGTTTCGAGAACATAAATACCGAATCAATAATCAATAACAAGAGTTAGGATCTGAATAAAAGAAACTAAAGAATTAAAAAGAACTGGACTTAAGGAATAGGAATACCTTGAATGTCCTTATGGATTGGTCTAAATCTCAATACCAAAATCTCACTTTTTCTCACTTCCCAAGTGTTTATAAAAGCTTAGAATGATAAAACTTTAACCCAAGTGTATCTCTCTATTGTAACACTAGCACCTTGGAGGCTCTGATCAAATTCTTGAAGAATGAAGGACATGGCTAAGTACTAGGTCCTATTTATAGAGTTCAAGGAATGAAACTAACCCCTTTTAATTTGAATATATAAAGTATTATAAAATGAAAAAGATTTGAATTTTCGTTTAACTGACGCCCAGAACTCGGTCAAAATTGTTCAAAAGCAGGTCTAAGTGGTTTAGGGTATTTTTAAAATTAAAAAGTCAAACTTTCACAAATCAACACAAAGGGCGATATATCGCCCCCCTATAGGCGATATATCGGCTCTACCCTAATCCCAAGCCCTTGTTTGTACGTTCGTGCAAACTCGACGTGTTTTTCGTATCTTTCGTTAGGCGATATAACGGGCCCTATGCTGCGATATATCAGCATACGTAGATATATTAAACACGTATTTACACTATTTCAGCATAATTTGAATTGTATAAATAGCTTTAACTAGGTCATAATACGATCCAAACAGTTGTTGGAAGGTTCTAGATCTTCTAGATCTTTCTTTTATTAAAACTATTCATCAAAATACTTAGTTCCTTAATAATCATGATTATGACAAGTGTCATGCTCTTATTGGTTCTATCTAAACCTTAGGTTATAATAAATAATATATCTAGGACCAACAATATTAATCAAACCTTATGTTATAATTAATATTCTTAAACTATATGTTAAAATTATAAAATCCATAACTGTTGCTATGAGTTTTCAACTAAGTCCCAACTTAAACCAAAATCCACGGTAACTAACATACTACTAACTAATACTAACTACTACTCCTACTACTTCTATCTAG
The DNA here is from genome assembly GCF_963169125.1 of Humulus lupulus. Lineage (NCBI taxonomy): Eukaryota > Viridiplantae > Streptophyta > Magnoliopsida > Rosales > Cannabaceae > Humulus > Humulus lupulus. The sequence goes on along the minus strand of NC_084798.1, from coordinate 82,387,372 downwards.
CTAGGCTAAGTAAACATTCTAGGACTCTACAATTATCCCCTACTACAAAGAATTTCGTCCCCAAAATTTACTTACTAAACAATTCCGGATACCAGGCTAACATGTCCTCCTCTAACTCCCACATTGCCTCCCGTTCAGAACTATTACTCCATAGGACTTTGACTATCAGAATACTCTTAGACCATAATTCCTTCATCCCTCTATCTAGGATGTTAAACGGTCATTCCTCGTAACTCAAGTCTTTCTGAAGTGCTATCGTATCATACTTGAGGACGTGAGATGGGTCTGACACATATCTACGTAGCATTGAGATGTGGAACACATTGTGGCTATCCGCTAGAGCTGGCGGTAGGGCTAATCTATATGCAACTACTCCCACTTTGTCCAATATCTCAAAAGGACCTATAAACCTGGGACTAAGCTTGCCTTTCTTTCCAAACCGCTTCACACCTTTCATAGGAGATATCTTTAAGAAGACTTGATCTGTGAATTTGAATTCCACATCACATTGCTTGGCATCCGCATAACTTTTCTGACGGCTCTGAGCAGCGAGCATACGTTTTCTAATCAGCGCTAATGCATCCTGAGCTTCTCTAATAGCTTCAGGTCCAAGTAGTTGCCTTTCTCCTACCTCGTCCCAATGTAACAGTGATCGACACCTTCTTCAATAAAGCAGCTCATAGGGTGCCATCCCGATTGTTGACTGGTAGCTATTTATGTAGGAGAATTCTATTAGCGGCAAATACTTACGCAATGATCCTCCGAAATCAAGTACACAAGCGCGCAATGTATCTTCTAAAATCTCTATGGTACACTCGCACTGAACATCGGTCTGAGGATGAAATGTCAAACTAAGACTTAACTTGGTACCAATGGCTTGCTGCAAACTTCCTCAAAATCTCGATGTAAACACTGATCCTCTATCGGACACTATAGTCTTAGGGATTCCATGCAGCCTTACTATTTCTTGAACATAAATGTCTGCGTACAGATCTGCTGTATACATAGTCTTAATAGCTAGGAAATGAGCTGACTTGGTTAGTCTATCTACTACTACCCAAGCCGAGTCGTACTGCCTATTTGTTCGAAGAAAACCCGTCATGAAATCCATGGCTATGTCATCCTATTTCCATTCTGGAATACTAAGTGGTTGCAGTAAGCCTGCAGGTTGCTGATGTTCTGCTTTCACTTGCTAGCATACTAAGCAATTAGACACATACTCTGCTATATCTTTCTTCATTCCTGGCCACCAATATAACGCCTTAAGGTCGTGAGTCATCTTGGTCCAACCTGGGTGAAATGAGTATGGGGTATTGTGCGTTTCTTCTAAAATCTTCATCTTAATCCATTGATCATTCGACATGCATACCCGATCCTTATACCTCAAGAACCCCTGTCCTGATATCGAGAAATCGGTGGCCTTGCCTTCTTTAACTACATCCATATGTGCTACTAATGTGTCATCATGCCCTTGCCCGATTCGTATATCTTCTAACAGACTTGACTGGATGGACAAGTTAGCCAATTTACCAATGACTATTTCTATTCCGGCCTTGATCAGCTCCTGCTGTAGCGGCTTTTCTATTCCAGCTAACGTCGCTAGGCTTCCATAATTTTTCCTACTTAGCGCATCAGCAACTACGTTTGCCTTTCTTGGGTGGTATAAGATTTCATAGTCATAATCCTTCACTAATTCTAACCACCTGCGCTGCCTCATGTTAAGCTCCTTTTGTGTGAATAAATACTTTAAGCTTTTATGGTCCGTATAAATCTCACACTATTCTCCATAAAGATAATGGCGCCAGATTTTCAATGGAAAGACCACTGCTGCCAACTCCATATCGTGGGTTGGATAGCGTTGCTTGTATTCCTTCAGCTACCTTGAGGCGTAGGCTATTACCTTGTCGTTCTGCATCAGCACACAACCCAAACCTTGCTTCGACGCATCACAATAGTCTACAAACTTATTGTTGGGTGTCTGTACATAAAGTACTGGTGCTGAGCATAGCTTATCCTTAAGCAACTGGAATTTTTCTTCACACTTATCAGTCCAGTTGAATCATTGCTACTTTCGGGTCAGGTTGGTGAGAGGAGTGGCTATCTTAGAAAAGCCCTCTACGAACCTCAGATAATAGCCTGCTAGTCCCAGAAAAATTCTTACCTCTGACGCGTTCTTTGGTCTTTGCCAATCCTTCATAGCCTCTACCTTAGATGGGTCTACAACAACTCCTTCCTTGGATACTATGTGGCCGAGGAAAGCTACTTGCAAAAGCCAAAATTCGCACATTTTGAACTTAGCGTAGAGTTGATGCTCCTTCCGTCGCAACAAGATTAACCTTAAATGTTCCTCGTGCTCGTCTTCGTCCTTTGAGTACACCAAGATATCGTCGATAAATACTACGGCGAATTTGTCCAAGTAATCCTTGAAAAACCTATTCATTAAATCCATAAACGTGGCTGGAGCGTTTGTAAGACCAAAAGACATAAGTAGAAACTCTTAATGTCCATAATGAGTTCTAAAAGCTGTCTTAGGAATATCCTCTTCACGTACCTTGAGCTGGTGATACCTAGACCGTAGATCAATCTTTGAAAACACGGTTGCTCCTCAGAGTTGATCAAACAAGTCATCAATTCAGAGTAGCGGGTATTTATTCTTAATTGTCACCTTATTCAGCTCATGATAATCTATACACATCCGCATACTTCCGTCCTTCTTTTTCACAAAGAGAACCGGTGCTCCCCGTAGAATGGCTCGGTCTAATGAAACCCAAGTCTAGGAGTTCTTGTAGCTGCGTCTTTAACTCCTTGAGTTTGGTAGGTCCCATCTGGTATGGTGCCTTTGAGATAGGCTTGGTGCCCAGTACTAGTTCAATTGTGAAGTCAATTTCCCGAGTCGGAGGCAGCCCTGGTAAGTCGTCAGGAAATACTTTTGGGAATTCCTTTACAATGCGGACGTCTCCAACCTTTAATGGTGTTTCCTTTACCACATCTGTGATGCTGGCTAAGAATGCTTGACATCCTTTTTCTATCATCCTCTGAGCTTTGAGAGATGAAATAAGTGGTGTGTGTAGTCCTGAAACTTGTCCCATAAAGCATAGTCTTTGACTGTCAGAAGTCTTAAATATCACTTTATTGCGTCTGCAGTCGATGGTTGCGCCATGCCTTGTTAGCCAATCCATGCCCACTATCACATCAAAGTCTTTGATTTCTAGTTCTATCAGGTCTCCTTCTAGTTCTACGTCCTCAATTTTGATCGGTACACCTCGTACTATCCGTGATGATAGGACTACTTCACCCGAAGGCAACTCTGTTACAAACTTAGTTCTAAATCTTTCACAAGGGTTGTCTAATTTATCTATCATTCCTAATGAGATATACGAGTGAGTGGCTCCTGAATCAAAAAATACTGAACATACTTCATTGAGGATAGAAATCTGACTCATGACTACTTTATTGCTAACGTCAGCTTCTCCCTGAGTTAAGGTAAAGACTCTGGCAGGAAACATCTTGTTGTCCCTTTTCTCCTCTGGCTTAAGTTGGGACATTATTTCTTTCGGTGACCTTCTTGACCACAATTGTAGCATCCCTTGGTGTTTCCACGGCACTCACCAGGATGTTTCTTTTGGTACTTAGCACATTGCGGGTAATCTACATAACCCGACTTATTGCCTCCATTGTTTGTCCGTGCTCTTTTATCATTGTCGGACTGCTTATTGTCAAGATGCCGTCTCTTCTGACCATTACTATTGTTGCTAGACTGATGGTTGTTGTTCTGACCATTCTGAGGTTGACTCTGCTATTTAGGCTCAGGTTTACTAGCTTCCTCCTTACTAACATTCGCCTGAAGCCTTTCTACTTCTATAGACATTTTTAGAACATCGGCATAAGTAGTATTTCCAGGGTTTGCTAGCTTAACCCCTAGCTCAATCTTTGGTCTAAGTCCTCTAACGAACTTGGTAATGCTCAGAAATTCAGTTGGAACCAACTTTGGTGCAAACTTGGCTAATCGGTCGAATTGTCGAGCATACTCCGCTACTGTCAAGTTGCCCTGCTTTAGACTAGAAAACTCCCCGACCCTTGTAGTGATGACTTCTGAGTTGTAGTACTTTTTGTGGAACAGCTCCACAAATCTGGTCCATGTCATGGTGGCGACGTCGTGAGTCTGCTGAACTAAGTCCCGCCATATTCTAGCATCTTTCTTAAGGAGAGACGAAACGCAGGATACATGGTCTGCGTTGTCGAGATTCATGTGCGCTAGGATTGGCTCTACATTTCTGAGCCATTCTTCCGTGTTGAAGGGGTCTGTTGTGCCTTCAAAGTTTGGAGCATATTACTTATGAAACTGCTCGTAGATTGGCTCCATGTGCTGAGCTGGGTACGGCGCATAGTTTGCCATTGGCCATCCCCCATAAGGACCTAATTGATGGGGTGCTTAGGCCATTTTCCAAGGCTGCTGATGCGGCTAAGGTTGAGGAAGCAGCTTAGCCTGTTGTCGCTGTTGCTGCAGCAATTCTTCCACTTGTTGTCGAAGTCTGGCAATTTCTGCAGTGTTGTCAACCGGCGGCGGCGGTACACTTTGGTTAGTAGCAGTAGTGGTAGCATGCGCTCCCCTTCTACGAATAAGAGGGGCTTCATTAGTTTCAGGAACGACGCTGGAGGCATTGGTATTGGTGCATGCAGACCTTCTGAGCGACATCTTCAACAGAGTTCTAAAAGTCGAGAAAAATGTTAGAACTTACCTTAATAGGCTCTAATATAAACCTTAATCTAAGCAAACATAACTCAGACCTATTAATTATGATTTCTTATGAAAAAAATATAATCCTTTTTTATCATTAGGGTGTGTTTCAATACTTAGAAAAATAAGCCATCTTTATTATTTTCTAAGTGTGTTTTTAATCATCCTATATGACTTACTTCTCAGGCTCGAAACTCATCGTTGTTCCAAAGTTACTGGTGCCAATGTTGAAGAAAGGGGTGACAAGTACAACCCCTGATTGGGTGAAGAGACCCTGGAAATTCAGTGGAACTTATTGTGTATGGAAAGGCCAGTGAAGATTCTGGATAAAGAGATAAAGTCTTACAGATTAAGACTATCTTTTTTGGGAAAGTGTTGCAAAGAAGGGACAAGGTAAGGACTGACTCTGGAGATATGTTCAGGTTTGCGAAATTAGTATCCCGAGATGTTTGACCAAATTTCGAGGACAAATTTCAATAAGGAGGGGATAGTTGTAAAATCCTGAATTTGATATTAAGGCTGAGTGCCTTGACTACAGTGCCTGGAGGGCCTAATTGGGATTAGATGAGCGAGTAATTGATTATATGTGTAATGATGTGATAAAAATGAATTGTGTGGTAATGTGATTAGACGTACATATTTGTGTGTATTAAATATGCATGTGAGCCCATTTCTGTGAATAGGGGCATGTTTGTAATTTTGGCTCGTTGAGGGAAAAAATGTAATTATGTTTGTATTGTGAGTGAAACCCCAGTGTTATGGGGATATATTTGTGGTGTGCAATCCAAGACGGTCCTAGGGAGCAAAATAACGAAATAGTCACAATAAGGTCAAGTACCCAGCTCGGGGGAGCCTAAGGGTATTTCGTGAACGTAGTACGTGTTCGAGAATTACCAGGTAACAGGTAGTGATTTAATGTTTGTTTAAGAGTGTCAGGATTAATTGGGAATCTATAGGGCCACTCGAGGTTTAGCGGGAAATGTGGCAAAAGATGATTTTGCCATTGGAGGTGTTAGAAAGACTAAGGATAAGTTAAGGGGGCATTATGGTCTTTTGTATCAAAGAGATAGGCTCCACCTTAGGAACTATGTGGAAAGAACTAAAATCAGAAAGGATAAACATTCTCTTAGATTAAGCTCTCTCTCTCACACACATTTTCTCTCTCCCAATCTCCCTTAAAGCTCACTTGAATGCTACTTTGCTGAAGTTCTAGAGGAAAAGGGGCTTGGGGGTTGAAGGGAAATGAAGTCTGGAGGTGATTAATAACAACTGAGGATTGAAATCTTCAATATGGTAAGATATGAGGATTCTACTACCCGGATTAGTAGGATTCGAGGTCCCTATGGCTAGTATCTGTATTTGAAGTTCTAAACTAATTAGAGATTCATGGATATCTATTTGTTATGGCGTTGTGACTAAGTTTTATCGCTGAGGCTCGGGATTAGGAGACGTGCTCAGGATCGCTTTGGGTTGTCTACTTGGGACACTAGGTAAGATAATTGTTTGTATCCATAGAGTTGTGTGGTGTATAGTGTTGTATGTATTGGTTATAGGTGTTATGTTATACATGTGATTGTAACTGATTGACAAGAGTCGGAAGCGGCAGGAGCCGGGAGCGGCAGGAGCCAGAAGCGACAAAGGGCTGGGATTGGCTTTAAGCATGTTTAATGCAGGTCGACAGGGCGAGACCCTCTAAGGGTGTTGTACACACCCATTTGGTTAAGGCCGCGAACTCAGTGCTTGGTAGCACACCATGATCGACGAAGGCCGCAACTATGCTACGGTGCTGCTGTGTTATTGTGCTATTATACTACTATGTTGTCGTGCTATATTATGCAGTTGTGCTATTATACAACTATGTTGTCATGCTGTTATGTTGTTGTGTTATTGTGCTGTTATACTATTGTGTTGTCGTGCTGTTATGCCCTTGTGCTATTGTGCTATCATATTGTTGTGTTGTTTTGTGTTTCAATAGAATCTTGTAATTGATCGTTGTCTTTACTTAAGTATGTATTCGTTGAAATATAATATTGTATGTCGTGGTTGAAAATCTCTTGCTAGGCCTCGACTCAAGGGTGCTTTGTGGTGTAGGTAAGGGCAAGGAAAAGGTCTAACAACCATGAGTTGGAGGCATGGAGCGGTGTGTACATGTTTGGCCTACCTAGCCCCCACAACTGGGGTTGTTTTGAGGAACACATGGTAAACGTTCGATTTTGGGTCGACTATACCTACCTTTAAATTGTAAATGTATTTCTAAAGAATATTTCGGGATCCCAATGTAACATTTTTATGAATTTCAATAAATGACCAACTCTTTGTACTTAATATTTATTAAATGAGTCTTTATTTTTAGTTAATCACACGTTTTAATCTAAAACCTCGATTAGCGAGCTAATGAAACATTTATAAATCACATGGTAACGATTCTAAGGAAGTTGGGCATTATAGCACTATTTCCAACAATCTCCTACTTGCCCTAAAGCAAATTGAGGCATCTCTTTTAATATGACAATCACATTCTCTTGAATGAATTTGTCTAACAAAGCCTTTGTAACAATTTTGCAAGAAACTGTTTTGAGGTTGTCTTCAAGTTCATTACATCAACTATGTAAAATTGTCTTGTATGATACTTCATTTCATGTGCTTTACTCTATTTTGATTTCTAGTTCTTCTAGAATAGTTGTATCTCCATTGCTTTTGCAATGAGATACTGGTTGCTTATTCTAGTCTAAAAACTTTTCCAGAATGACAAAGAACTTAACTAAATCAAATAGTCTATTTAACTTCTCGTAGCTGTTATATATCAGCTTTTGTGGTGAAACATACAAATATGAAATGTCTAGTACGTTTCCAGATTAATGTGTCTCCTCCACAGTTATGGAAGCTGATTCTGATATCAATATTTGAAGATTTCTATCTTGTTTAAAATCAGTTCATCCTTTGGGATTTTAGGTCTCTGCCTAAATGCATATACATATAATCTATATTATATTCAAGATACTCAAAATTAAGTCCTTATAATTATTCAATGACTCAATCCATCATTGGATTGACAACGGCTGACTATTCCCACCATTTAAGAAATGTCAATTCGAAAATATAACATTCGATACATTAAACAATTCATCACTGAGTTGTAGGAATACTGTCTCATGTCCTTTTTTCTAGTAAAAGAATAAATGGACATTTATTATTTAGATAATACATTCTCCTTTCCGGGAAGATAAAACACCTTTCTTTGATTTTGTAAACTAAAGTATTTAAGCATCTTATCTTATATAAGTCGCTTGAGACAGTGCCTAAGGATTGTTTTTTCAATCTCTATAGACTTAAATGTATAGAACATTCTTGGCTTTTCTAAATCTAATTTTTAGAAATGTTCAGCTAACCATTTATTTTCTATTGATAATTTCTCTACATCATTCCCAATGAATAGAACGTTGTCAATATTAAGAATAAAAATCACAATAGAATCTTTCTGGTTGAGATTTTCAAATGATTTTGTCATGTTAGCCATTCAGTAAAGACTACTTAGACATCCATTTAAATTATTCTCATAATCCATGCATAAAGCAATGGATAATGATACACGAATAGATTTAAGTTTGGTTACAGTAATAGATATTTATTCAAGTAATAAATTTATCTTTCTATTTATAGCCTTAGGCTATTAACCTAACTTTGAAAAGTCTATACTTTTGTTGACCCTCGATTTGGCCAACGACACGGAGTCAAATATACAACAGAAAATGATATGAAAATTAAGAGTTTAATCTAATGGTAAAGAAGAAAACACCAAGGATTTATAGTGGTTCGACCCCAAAGAATGGTAATGACCTACGTCCACTTAGTGCTATTATAAATATTGAATCACAAAGTCGTGATCAAAGAACTAGGGTTCTTGAGTTTCACAAACCTTGGGAGAATCACAATAAAATGATTGATAATCACACTATAACTTTTTCTCTCAATACTCATGAAAAACATTCAAAGATCAAAAAGTCCCTTCCTTGAGCTATTTCATGTATATTTATAGGTTCAAGGGGGGTTACACGAACCATTGGGCCTTAAATTTCCTTAATAAATGCGTATCAAGATAATAAATAGGAAATAATCATCGTAGTTATTACAAGGTTGTGACTGTTAAAGGAAATAAATCGAATCATACGACCAGCCTGGACATATCTAATAGCTAAGCTTTGATGAAGCAATGTGTAGCTGGTCGATAACCAAATAGTACCGCCTCATTTCAATTCTGCCACGTGTCATCCACGTGTAACGAATCCTTGCCACATCATCAGCAGCCGTTTTTTGGGTAAACATTTCCCCCCCCGAGTTTATTTATTGCGACCAGCAAAAAGTAAACTTAGGAAACTGACCTTTTGCTTACCCCACCAAACCTGTTAGATCCACCCATGCCCCCTCTGAAAAAGCAATCAATCATGTCTAATCAAGCATTTTTGGTTTCCCAAAAACTTTTCCGATGGCTATTACACTTCCCCATACTCTGAAAAAAGTAACTCATGATTACCTCTTTTATTGTATCGCACTCACTATATATAATACCCCAAATCCATATTCTTACTTTTTACTTTTCACTCGCCATTTTATTGTCAAGAACTCCTAAGAACCTCGACTTTCAGAGCCCAAAAAATTTGAGGAGCTTCCATCGCTGTTTTAAGGATCCTCCATTCGGACGTTGAAAGCTTTCGTTTCAGACCCCTCTTTTCATCCAAGTAAGTTCTACGAACCCCTTGGACGTTTGACATGCCATGCAAAACTGTTTTTTATGTACTTCATATCTGTGTTCTTAACTGAAACTGTTTTGGGGTAAATGGGAATGTTAACCGACGCTTGATAGGGTAATGAAACAATGTCTTATAAGAGTTAGGAGTCTGTTTGGTAGTCGATATTGTAGATTTAAGGCGTAAAATCGACGTAAAAATTCGATTTTTAAGCTAGTTGAATAACTGGATTTTTCTCGCCCTCTCCGAGTTGAAAAAGTTTTCTCAGAAATTTTTTTTATTTCCGCTTTTCAATCTGTTTCTCAAACTGCTTGTAAGAGACTTAGTGTTTTTGTTAGAATGTTGCTGGCCGTATAAAAACTTAATTTTTATACGTGAGCAACGTTATTCCAACTGTCAATGCAAGCTTTTAAGCTTTAAGTTCTCATCTCCCCTTTTTCTATTCACAGCTTTTCATGCAAGATCCGTGGGGAGGTGAAAGACCCATTGACGATGACTTGCTAGCTCAATTGCTTGAGGACGAGGAGCAACCATCGTTACTAATACCTGAAATTCCCTTTTCTCGCGCCACTTCAAACACTCCATCGACCCTCCTCCAAAATATGGGTCGAGAAAAAACTAAAGCCCATAAAAAGAAACCTTCCAATCCTTCAAATCAGCCTGCTCCTCGGGCTAAAATTCCTTCAACAAGTTTTCGAGAAAGAAATATCCCCGACCCTAGCATCCAAACTCACGCTAAACTTCGAAATGCCATTCAACCAGATGTTGAATGGTATGTCGCTCCTTCTAGTCGAGTAACAATTAGGATGATTGCGAATTATATTAAAAAATATGGACTTCTTAGGGTAACCTTAGTCCAACCCACCAAAGACCAAAGGGCGAACTTGTCTGGAGGCGCTTTCAGCGCCTAGTCGAGGTATCACATCGAGGCAGGAGTTATCCTGTCTCTTCATCCTTTCTTCCAAGGAGTGGCCAACTATTTTGGGGTCACTCCTTTTCAAATATCCCCTAATGGATATAGAATGCTCTCAGCTCTCTATATCCTTTATAGCCATAAGAAATGTCCTGTCCCCACACCACACGAGGTCAACTATCTGTTCGACCTAAAATCCAATGCCATCCAGGAAAACACGGGGTTCTTCCACTTCTATCACCAGGAAATGTCCCATACTTTCGTGATTGACACAACTTTTATTTCCAATGTGGGGATGTACCACCTTGAGTACTTCCTGACTACGGACATGGTTGCCAACAATCTGGTCTTCACCCAAGGAGGTAATACTTTAACACCCCTGGTCGTTTATTTTTCTTTAAGTTTTTCCTGCACTTTTCTTAGATTTTTAGCGCCTTTCAGGCCCATGGTTGCGACTAGACCCTGCTCCAGACATGGAGGTCCGATCAACCTTCTTGGCCAGTATGACTGGCGTGGAGAAGAGCGTCAAGCATCTGGTCACAGACGCTAACCTTAGGTTGGTTGGGCTTTTGGCTCCTCACCAGGATGTGAGGGAGTCAACAGAGGGAAGTGCCACTGGCGACGAGATTCCCGAGCAGCACCCAGACGTGTCACAATCTCAAAGGAGGAGGACGGCTGGAGTGACAATCAGGGAACCCTCCAGCATCCCGCGAGCTGCTGCTCCCCCCACCCCACTGGGAAAGGGAAAAAGGAAAGCCAGCGAACCTTCCGCTCCCATCGATGAATCTTCATATGAGAACGGTACTGATCTTTCGCTCTTAGATAGTTTGCCAATTCCCTATCACTTATTTGACGGGGATGACAACTTTAAGTATACTCCAAACTTAAGTTCAGATTTCTTCCAGGCAGTAAGTAGTTCAATAAGTAATGTAGCGACCAGTAGTTGTAGCACAGGTACTTTACTTATAATCTCTTTACTTTCATTTTTAGTTCTGTCTATATATCTTGTCTCACTGCTCGTGTTGTTTCTTTTTGTGCAGATATGTCATCTAAAGACGTGTTTGAACATTACAAGGTTGTTGCTGCTTCTTCAGGTAGGAAGAAGGACAGCAAGGGGACTCGGGGGGAGAGCAGTAAAACCACCTCAAAGAAGGCTCGAACTGAGGACCATCCAGCCACTGTTCCTTCGAAGGAGAACACGCCACCTCCATTGCAACTTGAGCAGCTGGCCTCAACGCCTTTGGTCGACCAGCATTCCACTCCTCCAACACTTGTCGACCAGGACGCTCCTCCAGACCCTCCAGCCTCTTAGTCTTTTTTCTTTCTATCTTTTAATCTTTTAATTACATGACTTACGGGTCATGATGTAAAGACACTTTAATTTTCTGGTTAAAATTGTACTGCTGGGCAGCTTTTACTTTTAATTGAACAATTACATTTGAGCAGTAACTGCTCGCGGTGTAAAAGGTTTCCTTAACATATTATAATATTTGCACTTTATTATAACATATGTTTGCATGACCAAAGTTAGCATAGTACTTTTGATTGATTTAATAAAATACAAAATTTTGAAAAATACTCTAAGTACCTCAGCATGCTTTCACTTATTTTGCTCATGTGTTTACATATCTTTCGATATGCTTTGCTTACTAGATGCCTTATATGTCCCCCAAGTGATTGAGGAGCTTTAGGTCCTGAGTCACTTTCCTTGACCAAAACCTATTCGAACATTACTACTCGGAGCAAAATAATTATAATGATAATACAACAAAACAACACACGTAATGAGCAAATACTTGTAATAAATACAATAATTGGCAATAATGACTGGCTGCGCACATTCCCTTATATTTCTCATAATGAATGGACAAAACGTGTATGTACGAGTGATCAATAAGATCTTACACTTATAAGCGATTAGTCACACAAAATGACCAACCCTTTTTCATAACTTGTAAAACGTAAAATTTATACAAGCCAACTCTTTAAGAGGAATTGTTTATTGATAATACTTGCCTAGGTGTTCTCCATTCCAATAGCAAGGAATGAGATCTACATTTAAGTGAGAAAGTTTGTAGGTGTCTGGATGGAGGACTTCTTCAATCTGGTATGGTCCTTCCCAATTAGGTCCGAGTACTCCAGCAGCCTGGTCGTGGGTATTTAGGAAAACCCTTCGAAGTACTAAATCTCTGACGTTGAATTTTCTTTCACGTACTTTAGAGTTGAAATACCGGGCAACTTTTTGCTGGTACGCAGCTACTCGGAGTTGGGCTTGTTCACGTTTCTCATCGATCAAGTCCAGGGATTCCATCAATAGTTGGTTGTTAGAGCCTTGATCATACATTATTCTGTGATGCGAGGGTCTAACTCAACAGGCAACATAGCCTCATACCCATAAGCCAAAGAGAAGGGAGTATGGCCTGTTGTTGTTCGGTGGGAAGTTCTGTACGACCAAAGGACTTCAGGCAATTGCTCTGGCCATGCACCCTTAGCTGCTTCTAGTCTTTTCTTCAGGGTATCCTTTAGCATTTTATTGACTGCTTCAACTTGTCCATTTGCTTGGGGATGGGCGACTGAAGAAAAGCTCTTGAAAATCCCATGTCGTTCACAAAAGTCTGTGAATAAATCACTATCAAATTGTGTGTCATTATCTGAGATGATTTTCTTTGGCAATCCATAGCGACAAACGATGTTTTTGACCATTAAATCCAACACTTTCTTGGTCTTTATGGTTGCGAGTGGCTCAGCTTCGGCCCATTTAGTGAAATAATTGACGGCAACCACAACATATTTGACGCCACCCTTTCCTGTGGGTAAAGATCCGATTAAGTCTATACCCCACACTGCAAACGGCCACGGACTTTGCATCTGTTTCAGTTCATTAGGGGCTGCTCGCGGGATTTTTGAGAATCTCTGGCACTTGTCACAGCTCCGTACGAATTCCATCGAGTCTTCATTCATTGCTGGCCAGAAATACCCTTGCCTCAGGATCTTTTCCGATAAACTTTGCCCCCCAGCGTGGTCCCCGCAAAAGCCTTCGTGTACTTCTTTCATCAATTCTTTGGCCTTCTCTTTCGAAACACATATGAGAAGTGGCATTGAGTATCCCCTTCGGTACAAGATTCCATCGACTAGGATGTAACTAGTAGCCTGTTGCTGAAGGGTCCTAGCTTTGTTTCTGTCCGTTGGTAACATGCCTTGCGTCAGATACTCTACGTATGGTTCCATCCATGTATCCGCCACCTAGATCACCAGAGTGGTCTCCTCTGCTTGGATGCTTGGCATAGATAGTCGTTCAACTGGCACTGTGTTTAGAGTATCAGCATCTTTTGCACTTGCTAGCTTGGCCAAAGCATCAGCATTTGAATTCTGGTCGTGAGGTACCCGCTGAATGGTGTACTTGTCAAACTGTGCTAATAGGTCCTTTGTTTTGTTTAAATAGGCAACCATCTTTAAACCTCAGGCCTGGTACTCTCCCATGACTTGATTAACCACAAGCTGAGAATCACTGTAGATGTTGAGTACCTTTATATTCATGTCCCCGACTAATCGTAACCCAGCGAGCAATGCTTCATACTCGGCTTCGTTGTTAGAAGCAATGAAGTCAAACCTGATTGCGCAGTGAAATCGATGCCCTTCAGGCGTTATCAATATCACTCCTACTCCTGCGTGGCACTCGTTAGAAGAACCATCTATAAATAATTTCCACGAGGGAGCTTGGTTTTGAGACTTAGGCTCATCAAGCTCTTTGGTCTGCTCGCTATCTGCAAGTTCAGTGAACTCTGCAATGAAGTCAGCTAGGGCTTGCCCTTTTATTGCTGCTCACGACAAGTAAGAGATATCGAACTGCCGAAGTTCGACTGCCCATTTTAACAATCTACCTACAGCCTCTGGTTTTTGCAGAACTTGTCGTAGAGGCTGGTCGGTCAAAACCGTGATTTGGTGAGCTTGAAAGTAAGGCCGCAGCTTCCTTGAGGCCAAAATTAAGCAATAGGCTAACTTTTCAATTGGTGAATATTGCAGCTCCGCTCCAATTAGCCTCATGCTTACATAATAAATAGCCTTCTGCACGCCTTCTTCCTCCCTTACTAAAATAACACCAGCAGCATATTTCGTGATCGCCAGGAAGATGAACATAGTTTCCTTATCAACTGGTTTCGATAGAACTGGTGGTTGTGCCATATGAGTCTTCAATGCTTGAAAATCCCGTTCGCACTCCTCCGTCCACTCAAATTTTTTGTTCCCTCTAAGTAGATTAAAAAATGGAACGCACTTGTCCGTTGATTTCGAAATAAATCTATTGAGAGCGGCAATTCTTCTGGTCAAACTTTGAACATCCTTAATCTTTGTTGGCGATTTCATATCGATCAAGGTTTTGGTTTTCTCAGGATTGGTTTCAATTCCTCTCGAGTTAACTATAAATCCCAAGAACTTCCCTGATCCTACTCCGAAGGAGCATTTGAGGGGATTCGGCTTCATTTGATATTTGTTCAAGATGTTGAAGCACTACTGTAAATCCTCTATATGCCCTTCCGCCTTCTTTGACTTTACCAGCATGTCGTCGACATAGACCTCCATGTTTGTGCCAATCAGCTCCTTAAACATGTGGTTGACTAGTCGCTGGTAAGTCGCACCAGCGTTTTTCAAACCAAAGGGCATTACTTTGTAACAATAAAGCCCTGTATCAGTCCGAAAGCTAGTGTGATCCTCATCAGGGGGATGCATACTAATCTGATTATATTCGGAATATGCATCCATAAAAGAGAGAATCTCATGCCTTGCAGTGGCATCGACCAGTTGGTCGATCCTACGGAGTAGGAAACAATCCTTGGGGCAGGCTTTATTGAGGTCTGTGAAATCCACGCATGTTCGCCATTTTCCATTCGGCTTGGGAACTAGCATGGGATTAGAGACCCACGATGGATAAAATGCCACCCTGATGAACCCATTCTCCTTCAGCTTCTCAACTTCTTTTTTTAAGGCCTTTGATTTATCTTTGTCGAGCAACCTTTTTTTCTATTGCAACGATGGAAAACTCTTGTCGATTTTCAGGACATGGCTGATGATTGCAGGGTCTATTCTGACCATGTCTTTGTGTGACCAGGCGAAGACTTCTGGTTCCTCCTCAAAAACTCCACCAGTGCTTGTTTTGTTGTTGTCTCTAAGTTTTTACCTACGTTCACAACCCTGGTCGGATTTTCTGCATCGAGTTGGACCTCTTCAAGATCCTCGATGGGTCCTATTTCTTCCTCAAAATCCCCAAAGCGAGGATCCAAGTCTCTATCCTCACTTTCTGCAACGCCCTATTTGGTGACATTATCACCTGACTGGGCCTGAGCATCAATTTCCATTTGCAACTCTTTTCCAGGAACATCTCTCGACATACCTTTCTTTGCCTTGGTTATCGAGGCGTTGTAGCACTCCCTCGGTTCCCGCTGATTTCCCAATACGCATCCTACCCCTACGTCTGTTAGGAATTTCATGGAAAGGTTCCATATTGAAGTGACGGCCCGTAGGTCGACCAGAATTGGCCTCCCAATTATTGCATTGTATGCCAAAGGACAATCAACTACTGTGAAAGTAGTGAGTAATGTCCTGTGAGCAGGTGCAGTACCTGCTGTAACTGGAAGCCTAATCGACCCAGTTGGGACGAGCCCTTCGCCGGAAAAACCATATATGGTTTGGTTGCAAGGCTCCAGGTCCTTGACAGACAGCTTCATTCTCTCCAGTGAAGACTTGTATAGGATGTTGACCGAGCTTCCTGTGTCAACCAACACCCTCTTCACCATCATGTTGGCAATTTGCACGTCCACGACCAGCGGATCGGAGTGTGGGAATCGTATGTGCTGGGCATCGTCTTCAGAGAAGGTTATTAATTCCTCCTCTGTTCGAGCCTTCTTTGGTGCTCGATCCTCCACACTCATCATCTCGATGTCCTGGTCGTGGAGTAAGGTTCGAGCGTATCGTTCCCTTGCCTTCCCACTGTCCCCTGCAAGGTGTGGGCCTCCACAGATGGTGAGTAAAGTGCCTGCCACAAGAGCCGGCTGTAGGGGTGACGAGCGTTGGCGTTCAGGTGCTTGCTCGTTGCCACTTTGACCTCTCGCTGGGATCCTCCTATGGCTCGCACATATCTCCTTAGATGTCCCTGCCTAATCAGGAACTCGATCTCATCTTTCAACTGGTTGCATTCGTTAGTATCATGCCCATAGTCATTGTGAAAAATGACAGAAATTCGTCGTTTCTCTCTTGCAGATATCTTTCCTTATAGGTACTGGTCGTTTGTATGACAAGGGCCGTGTAGTTGGTGAATCTCGGTTCGTATCGACTGCCTTTGGGGTGTTTATTTTCAAAAGCTGAGGGTTCATTGTTCGCCCGCTTCCCACCATTCCTACAATTTCCATTCCCGTTGCCCTTGTCGTTGCCATTGGGTTTTTCCGACCCGTTGGTGGCTTTGGCGGGTTCTTCCTTTGGCCCCTTGTCTTTTGTTGGCAATTTACCTTCATTGGCAATTGCGTCCTCGAGCTTGATATATCGATCAACCCAACCAAAATCTCCTAGGTACTTCTTACCCCATTCTTTTTTAGGCTACTCCAGAGGGGTGAATGGTGCCTAACCCCAGCAGTTAGAGCCATCATCTTACCTTCATCGCCCAATGTCTTGGCTCCAGCTGCTGCTCGCATGAAGCATTGCACATATTCTTTTAAGGGCTCTCCCTCCTTCTGGCGTCTCTCGACTAGCTGGTTGGCCTTTGTGGGGTGTACGCTGTCCGCGCAGAATTTTCTGTAAAATTCCTTTACGAATATCTCCCAAGATACTATACTAGCAAGAGGGAACTTGAAGAACCACTCCTGGGCGGTGTCAGATAGTGTTGCGGGGAAGATCCTGTAGCGGGCATCTTCCGACAGTTTCTATATATCCATTTGTATCTCAAACTTATTAACGTGAGATACTGGGTCTCTGTACCCATCAAAGTTTGCCAATGTTGGCATCTTGAACTTATTGGGGGTTTCAGGCACAGCAATCCTCTATACAAAGGGAGTGCCCCTCCTCTTATCGTACTCTATATGGGACGTTCGTCCCTCGACCAGTTGTTGTACCGCCTGGTTCATAGCATCAATCTGAGCCTAAACCGATTCTGGGACTGCTGGGGAAACCGGTGCCGGGGGAGCGTACTCGTCGTACCTCTCGCGGCGGTCGTTAAGTACATCCCTTAAATCATCGTCCCTGCGTCTCTGCTTGCTAACTCCTAGCTGATCAAAGACATTCTGCTGCCTGGGTTTCCCCCCAGCGTTATGGCTAGTTGACCTATTTTCTCTAGGTGGGGGGCTTCTGCCTCCACCTCTTTCCTCATTCCTCCGACCAGCATTTCCTCAGCTGGAATCAGCTTCATTATAGTCATGGCCATCTCTAAATTGTGGCTGAATACAACGTGATTGGCTATTCATGCTATTTCCTCCTCGGGCTGGCATCTCCCGAGCGTTAGGGGGAGGCCTGCCCTGGTCATTGGGTCCCCATGCATTGTTATGCCATGGGGGACCCCTGATCGCAAAACCTGACTCGATGTTCCTTCTGTTGGCAGAAGGATGTTGCCCCCTGCTCGATGGATTTGACTCTTCGTCCCCTGGACGTCTAAGGTTGTGGGGTGGCTGCCTAGCCTTATTCTACCTCGGGCGCTGGGGATTGCCTCGACCAGCTTGAGAGGGAGGCTGCTGCTCAGGATCCCTAGCTGGGACATCATCTTGAGCCATAGGGGGCTGCTCCGGCCTTTGAGGTCTTGCTGGCTGGATGGGAGGACTAGGATTGGGAGCCCTCTGAGGCGGCACACTCGGCGGCTGATCTGGCTGAGAGGCTGGCATAGCGTGACTCTGAGCCAATTGGATGGCTGCTTCGAGAGCGGCCATGGCATCCCTCTACCGACGGTCCATGTCCTCCTGCCGCTCACTCAACTCCTGGCACTGGCGTTCAATTTCCCTGTGCTGCATCGCCATTGTCTCCGCATCATTCTCCTGATTGGCCCTCAGATTAGCCAACTCATCCTGCAATACCCCCAGCGTTGCCCTCAGCATTTCAGAATCTAACTCCTCCTCTTCAAACTCCAAATGTGGTTCATTCTCAGCCACATTTGGGGGAGGAGGTTAGGATGGTGCAGCGCCAGCGGCCTGTCCAGTCTTCTTGGATGTTTTCACCATTAGATTTTCTAACAATTTTTTATCAATCTCTCAATGAAAGCACCAAAACGTGAAATAAGGCGTCTTATTAAATCTATGATTTGCACAATAATAAATAATTCATAATTATCATTTATACTCATTTATGAAATAGGTGGAACAAGTACATTTCAAAAATAACAACTCAATTTATTATTAAAAATAAATACTAAACTTGTTTGTTCATCAAATAAAGGAATCTAAAAATATAGTTTCTAGAAAAAATTATAGAACTACTTCAAAGAAAAAAAACTTAGTACAAAGTTGAAAATGAAAAACTAATTTCCATGTCAGTTATCTCTTGGTCTACCAATCTGCAATCATTTTTTTTTTCTTTCTTTTCTTTTGTTTTTTTGAATAAAGCATTCCTCAAAACAAGACGAAAATATGATGGCATAAAAAATTTGAATCAACTTTTAAAAATATATTAAAACGAGATGAGCAAATCATATTTACCCTTTCTTCTTGTAAACTTCTTAAGTGATCAAAAGAATCTCTTTAGTCCTTTCCCATATCTCGTATGTGTATCTAAGGTTCATATTTCTCGATTTAATATCGCCAGGAACAGTCTTTAGTATGCAATGACGAGCAAAATAATCAGATCTTATCCAATCCGTATAATTTTTATGAATATTATAATTAGATAAAGTTGATGGCTCATCTGGAGGCACATCAATGATTGCATCATACACTTTTAGATCACTCAGAATTATGTGTATGTTTCTGTACCAAATATATAGATTGTTGAAGTCTAAATGAAAGTACTTAGGTGGCCATCACGAGGATTCACTGATTCTTTCTCATTTTGAGGTTCTTGAACAGGATTAAGAGAATTAACCATTGTTGCTGGAGATAAATAAATGAACTATAATGAATTAAAATATATAATAAATATAAGATTTTATTTGAAAACGTAAATATGATGCACGATAAATTAATTTGAAAATTAATGGACCACCTTGGGGTATGTCAGACTAACTCCAAATTAATTTTGAAACAAATCTCAATTCCATAAGTGAAAACATAAAAGCGCCTTTTTCTCTTTTGATTTATGAACTACTGCTGGTTTGGTCAAGATGCACTAGTCGTGCTCGAAAGTCTAGATAAACCTTTGGAGTTTAACCCATTATTTTCAATCAATGAGTTAACTCAAGAGTGTGCCTTAGGGTCATTCAAACTTGAAATACATCACAAATTATATTCTCATAAGACAAGTCAACCTTGAGATAAAATAAACATATTCAAAAGCATTTCCTTTGGGTGGCCGCAAACAGAGGCGACACAAGGCGCTTCCTATGTCTCTCGGTGTTCAACCAATAATTGATACCATGGGACTTATTGTCATAACTCCCTCTCCCACTCACTATTTTTGAAAAGTATGTTTTTCACAAAATCAATATTTTTCAATTTAGTTGTAAAAATAAATTTAAATATTTTTACCAAACGATATTTTAATAATTACCAATCCAATTAACCAAAACAAAACAAAATTGTGCCATTAATTCTAATACTAATTCAAATTTTGCTTTAATTAAGAGAATATCATTTTTATTTTAATAAAATATTTTTCATTAAACCAACAAATTAAACAACTTTAATTTTGATTTACCATCTTAACCAATTAAGACTAAATTTATTATTATATGAATTATCGCATATAAACACATAACAAAAAATATAGGACGGTCCTAATAGGATGTTTCTACACGAATGTAATGCATGCAAATTGCATACTGTGTGGGTATATGAATGGCATGTTATAATGCATGACAAAATATTAAACATTTTAATCACATTCAAACATTTATAACATATAAATAAAAGTGAGTACGGTAACTTTTGGGTATTTCTAGAAAAATTACAATACTTACAAAAAATATATGAAAATGTAACCTAGACTAACAAAGGCTTTATAAAAACACTTTGATCTTGAACCTTGAGATGTAGTCTTGTTGAGCCAATGCCACCCATTTCCATATCCATTTTGAATTATACAATTTTTTAATTATTTAAACAAACTTTTTAAAAATAATTAAACTTTGGGTTTTAGCACCCAAAAGTTTCTAAGACCCAATATGAATTAGGGCAATTTAATTTAAAAATAAAATTAAAAAAATTAATTTTAATAAAATAAAATTAAAGAAAATTTTAATTTTGGACATTTTAATTAAAAGAATTTTAATTATGGAAGATAACAATTAAAACATTTTTAATTAGGAAAAATAATCGACATTATTTTAATTAAAGAAATTTCCAAATTAAAACTATTTTAATTCAAATTTCTGATTTTTAATTAAATGAATAATTAAAAAATTACTTAAGGTAACAACACACTAGGATTTATTTGAAACAAGCCCTAGGGTGTGCCAAAAAAGGGACGGCGGCAGGAGGAGGCTCGACTGGTGGAGGAGCGGCTGGGTGTGCCTGGTGTCACGGGCTGACATTTTAATAGCTGAAATGCCCGTGCGACACCTTGACTCCACTAAGCCAAGGTCAGGCTTCCAACCATTCGAATAATAATGGGCACATTTTTCGCGCGACCGTGTGCCTCTGCACACTTCCGTCTCTCGAACAACTCTCGCTGAGTCATGCTCTAAAGCATCTATGAGTGCAGCCATGCATCAAGGCTATCTAGTCAAGGCACTCACACTGTCCATAGGTTCTCACTATGGCAAGGAAAATCCCAACACCGATGCTCCCCAGACATTCGTAAGCCAAGGTAGCATGTGTGGCCAAGAGCCAACACCAAGCTGACGTGCCGACACCTCTCATCATGCCCCATTCGATATTATCCGATTAGCTCACATCACAGACCAAGGACTCCCATACGTCCATGGTCTAATCCTCAAGGCACCATACCATCATGCATGTTGGCAGGCCCTCGAGACTGGCTGCCAGACTAGTAGCACACACTGGACCTCTGTCCTACTCAAGCATAGTGCACCCTCCAATGCTTGCATGCTAACAAGTCCCACGAATGGCATCCCGTGCCATCTCGTGTCAAGATTCATGGCGATGGCGCACCACGACATCTCTCAAAGTTTTGGGCCACGTTCTATGCAAGCGGCATCCCGACAAGCCAAGGGAACCGTACCCTTAAACCTATGGCAGCAAACTTCGACGCACTACCAAGGCGGCCCGGTAATGTCCATGAGTACTTCTACTCGTGGAGACATATGAGTCCCCTTGTGGTCTTCTTATGCCCGCCCTACTAGTCCTCCCAACTAGTAGTAGCCCACTTGATGCACCTGCGCCAGGGGGTGGTGGAGAGCTGACACCAGGTGCTCCCCCCACAAAGAGCCTTCTGAGCTTTTAGCCTTCTACCAAGAACATATATGATTTTTGCTTGGGAGACTTATTTGGTTTCCAGCTCGCCAATTCTCCGAATCTCCCAGATCTGATTGTACCATTGCGTTCATTGACCCTTCAATATGGAACCTACCAAGTCCCGTCCATTTCTGGGCAGTATTGAAGATATTTACGAATATGCCACTGTCGTACAAACTAGGCATCAGCATGCTCACCAGCCTGGACCCTCGGGTGCGCATCTGACCGAGTGCCATCCTAGCTTGTAACATGCCCTCAAGTCCGGCATGTTACACTCTCCCCCACTTCAATTGTCGATGCCCTCATCGACAGACCGCTGGCAATTCTTCCTGCCTCGACTCCTAAGCTCACTCCATGATTCTTCCGAATCTTGAGTCTGCACTAGTCCCTCTACCACTGTAGAACCACTAACTTGGTGATGATCTCCCACGTCCACCCTTGGACTCGATCAAGGACTCCATGCCACCGTCGCTATTTAGAATCCTCCCATGAAGTAGTGCCGCTGCACTCGAATACTCCTTGCATACATGAACTCCTCTGAGTCCATCACGATGTCCCTCCAGTCAACCAAGCAGCCCTTACAACACTGACCCCAAAGCCAACACATCTTTTGATTGTTGCTTTCCCACCAATCTTCCAATGCCTACTCTCTTATTGACAAGGAGGAAATTAAGGTGCACCCCCCCTCAGGGTGAGGTTCGCAAACCAACCGTTCCCAACGACACCTACGAAACATCCTTCCATTGAAGGCATGTCTCTCTTCAATGTGGCCCTCATGCCAACTGTAGCCTTTATGCAGTATCTAGTGCATCCTTGCACATAAACTTCGCGAAGTAGTCTCCCAGACTTTTGGCCCTCCGGCCTTACTGCATACCCATGGCTTGATGCAAAATGGCCACTCCTGAACATAAGCATAACTGCTCCTCTGAGCTTCTACAATGTGGTCAATGATCTGATATCATTCAAAACCACTACACTTCCTTCTGGCTTGTGCTCATGCTGACTCTCAGCATCGTGCCTCAAGTTCTGCCCCAAAATCAACCTTGTCTAACTCTAGACAGCCTATCGAATCTTGATCAACTTGACTGCACTTTACCTCACCTTTGAGGTCTGAAGTTGTCCCAATCCGCTATCTCCTTTCGACACATGTTCTCTGAATCATTCGGCTTGTGTTCCCATAAACATGTGTCCCCATAAAACACTAAGCATGTCCCATAACATGTTGCAAAACCTGCCCAATCTTGGTCTCAGCCTACGCCCATGCATACTGTCTATCTGCAATTTCAATTGGTCACCTGACCTACTCGCATCAGTCATGCATGTCTTCGCACTGTACAACCCATCTGTTGTTGTGTTTCTCTCTAGATTCACACACCAAAACTGAACAAGTACCCTGATCCTTCGAACATATGAATTAGTGGGCTCCCCCACTTCAACTTGGGAATAACTTCTCTTCTCAAGGTGTACCTCTCAAGGTATAGCTCGCAAGCTAACTGCTTTTCTCGTGCGGTCCCTCGTTCCATTTATCACTTTTGAAGATGATGTTGAACTAATGTCTTGGCCATTCTGACTCTTCGCTTCTCGACATCTCTATGTTGCCTTAGTACCGGAGTCCTGTTGACTTTCACCTTAGGCAAACGTTGCCCTGATGTTACCTTAGTACCTGAGTCCTGACGACTTTCACCCTAGGTAACTGGCTCTGTCTTTGTCTCTGAGTCTCCTTGACTTTACATTCTGAACAACTAACGATCTCCATGATAACTCATCTCGATGCTTTTGTAATGGAACATTGGTCTACTATTTGGATGTTTGAACCGTGAAGGTCTCTCCCCCACTTCAACTGTTGGCGTCCTTAACAACTTGCCCACAAGCAAGAATTCGTGTAGCACCATTGTCGATTCCCCTATGCGTGAGCTCTCCACATAGCTATCCATCTTCTACATACTAGCATCTCGCCCCTCCGGGCAGCTTCTCTAGGCTTCTATGGTCACTAAGTCGTGACAGCAAGGCCCTCCGACCCACATTTGAACTCAAGCACCATCTCTGCCTCCTTAAGCCTTCTTGTAGCACTAAGTTTCCTTGACGCGGCCCTCCAACACTCCAGAATCTCTAGTACTAATTTGACCACTATGCGCGGTCTACTCGGTCCTGCTGGCCTTTGATGCATATATTCTACAACTCAGCATCTCCCACGATGCCACATTGTTGCCTACACCAGCTAATCACTGTGAGGCAACACGTTCCACTCAATTGTCTCGGCGCTTCCCTTCTCGGGAAAAACAAGATAACATGTAAACACCTCCAAGTACGACTGCCCTTTGACAATTGCGGCCACGGCCACCTTGGTCTCCATGTGATACCATTTGGAACACAAGTAGCAACTGAAGCATTTCATGTCTGGTTCCCCAAAGCTATCCACTCTCGACCTCTGTCGTGACTGACAAGCGTCTGACAGCCACCGTTATGCTCCCACACCCTTGCGTACAAGTTCCTTTTTCAACAACAGCGCTCCATGCGACTTACACTGTCACTCAGGCAAACATGAACTAGTGAACCCAGCATAAAACCTTGACCTCTCGATCAAACCTTGTCTCGTGTTAATGAGCTCCAACTCTTTTTTAGCACCTCTCCACAATTGCACTTGGTTGTTGTCTTTCTAGCATCATTGAGCTTTGATTCGAAGTAACCATAACTTGTCCTCTCTCTAGGATGTCCAGTATTCCGACGAAGAAGAGCAACCAAGTCTCATCCCGTCTCAGCCTACTGATCCTTTCTAGGTGACAAAAAGGCTCAACGACATCTGTCCAAGCATCTAGACCTTTATGGTCCTTCAGCACGCCTACATCCTTTCTAGGATGGGCCAACCAGGTTCACCCCAACTTGAGATGAACCTGGCTCTGATACCAACTGTCACGGGCTGACATTTTGACAGCGGAAATGCCTGTGTGGCACCTTGCCTCCTCTGAGCCAAGGTCAGCCTTCTAACCATTCGAATAACAATGGGCACATTTTTCGCGCGACCGTGTGCCTCTGCACACTTCCGTCTCTCGAACAACTCTCGCTGAGTCATGCTCTAAAGCATCTATGAGTGCAGCCATGCATCAAGGCTATCTAGCCAAGGCACTCACACTGTCCATAGGTTCTCACTATGGCAAGGAAAATCCCAACACCAATGCTCCCCAGACATTTGTAAGCCAAGGTAGCATGTGTGGCCAAGAGCCAACACCAAGCTGACGTGCCGACACCTCTCATCATGCCCCATTCGATATTATCCGATTAGCTCACGTCACAGACCAAGGACTCCCATACGTCCATGGTCTAATCCTCAAGGCACCATACCATCATGCATGTTGGCAGGTCCTCGAGACTGGCTGCCAGACTAGTAGCACACACTGGACCTCTGTCCTACTCAAGCATATCTAACTTACCGCATTTGAAAAAAATTATTTTCAAATTATTAATTAATTAAATAAATAAAATAAAAACAACATTGATACAATATCAGTGCAGTTGGTACACGCATGGGACAGTCCTTGGATTGTGTCATACGTGAACTCCTATATCCATTTTCAGGGTTATTGCATTTTTCTTTTATTTATTTATTTAAATAAAATCAATCTCCCACAAAATAAGGTATTTATCTTTTTAAGGAAAGATGACAACCATATTTCAAAATTTAAATTTTAAATTCAAAATTCAAATTGATGATCATCATTATCAACATCTTTTAAAATTCAATAAATCGAAAAGTATTTTTGACTTACAAATTTTATTTTCTCCTACTCAAATAAAATAATTAATTTCAAATTTTTATTTATTTATATATATATGAAATTTGAAATTTATATATTTAAATGAATAAATATATTTTTGAAAATTAATAATTAATTATTCAACCTCAATTATTTTATAATTGTATACTTGACCCGATGAATAAAATTCTTCTCAAATTCTCAAATTAAAATTATACCCTTGTATTAACTCTTACCTTTATATGGTGTTGATAGAGCTACCCTGGGGACCTATGTGTTAGAATTTTATATGGACTAATATAATTACAAACATAGTTCCATTATCACAATCATTTTCTAGAGTGCCTACGAATAGTTAAAGACCATAATGGGATGGTTAATATTAATCTAATTGCATTTGAGGCACATAGTAGCACCCTAAAGACTATAGGTTGGCCCATTAAACCATAGTGCACCATATCTAATAATATAAGCCCAATAGGCCCAATATACCCCTTAGGGTAAGAAGGCATACGAGACATATATATAGAACATATATGTTGTTGGGGTGAATATAAGCATGTGGTTTTGGTAAGGGTTGCTCTCCATAAGTTCTCTCTTGTATTGCGATTTTCTAATTTTGTTTGTGTAGATTGTGAGAAATTCAAAGATGAACATTGGAGACTCAATGTTAGGTATGTTTATCTCTATATATTCAATTCAATACCCTAAATAAAGTTTGATCTTGCAGCTTACATAAGCATGATTTACTGTTATTGATTTCAGAATTGTTAATGTTATAATGCTCATATGTTAGAAATATTAACAATTGGTATCAGAGACAAGTTATTTGATTTTAGGGATTGATTTAAGACAAACTCATTTTTCTCAAAATATAATTTTTTGGTGTATTAATTTCGAAATAATGCTATGTTACTTTGGGTAATTAGATTTGATAATGAATACTGGTTTTCAACTTCTTTTTTCACATTTTATTTATGAAAATATCAAGCTTTTTTTTAAAGCTTAACAATGGAGAAACCCATTTCAGATTTATGGGTTTTTTCATCTTTTGTTGGGAATAAATGAGTAATAGGAAGAGATGGGGAGATGGGTGATGATGAATGGATGAAAACCCCCACAAAAGGCACTTGAAATCGGCCTAAAATGGCCAAAAACCAGTCGAATCGAAACCGGGGCAAAACCAGACCCGTAGATCTGATTTTCAAGGACAGGGACAACAAAAACGACACGTCTTTTTGCCTCTATCAGGCAAAAAACGACATGTCATTTTATAGGTATTAAAAAATTACACGTCGTTTTTCAGCATATTTGTCCTGTCGTTTTCAGAAAAATGGCATGTCGTTTTTGGGGTTAAAAAAAAACTACATGTCGTTTTTGGATTAAAAAAAAATAGATTTTTTTTCTTGGTGCGTGGGGACACGTGGGAGGTCCATTTTGGACCATTTTTCTCCATTTCTCTCCAATTTTCACACCCTAACATATTTATATGTTTATGCACAAGATTAATCAATAAAATTAATTTCATAATTGTATTTGTGTTTATTTATTTTGTGGCATGAACATGTTTTCGATGGCAACAGTGAATGTTTATTTTCTTGCCTATCGTAAGATTAAGCATGATAAACTATTTGGTTATGAGGAACATTTAAATATTTATTTATTTAAATTCTACTTTTTCCTCTAAAATTATATTAAGATCCATATAAGTAATTAATTATCCTATCGATTATAATTATTTGGTAAGGATGCTTAATATGGTGAAGAAAATCTATTAACAATTATGAACCACAATTTTTCTATCCTCTCGATAGTAAATTATCATGTATTTTGTTATAATGTTCAATAGATTCTTCTTACCTGTGAATGAGTTCTATCTTTTGTTTGTTTTAAGAACTCTAGCATATACAATGATCATTTGTTATTTTTGAGCAATCATTAATTTGTGAGAAAAGAGCACAAATGTCATGAACATGTTGTAACATGCATTTAATAGTTATTGCTCTTGTTTTTCAATGTTGGCTTTAAGCATTCCTAGATCTCCTGCCGTCTTGATACTGAATGTAACCAACCACAAGCAGTGGATTGAAAATATCACGATGAACTTGACCTTCATGAAAATGGACTTGGCCTTGAGAATTGATGAACCATCTAAGCCTGTTGATGATGCTACTGAGAAGGATAAGAAATTTTACGAGGACTGGGAACACTCGAATCGTTGTTGCTTGATGCTTATGAGATATCACATGGACGAATCCATTCGTGATAGTATTCCCAAGTCTGAAAATGGAAAGGATTTTCTTACTGCCATTAAGGAAAAGTATAAGAAATTCTCAAAGAATGAGAAGAATGAACACTTGAACATGCTACATCACACTATTTATGATGGTTCAGGTGACATTAGGGCTCACATTGACAAGCTCATGGGCCACTATCATAAACTTAAGGCCATGGATATGGACCTTGGTGAGGATTACATGGTGTGGTTGGTGATGGAGAACATTCCATCTCAGTTTGATTCAATCAAATCAAGCTACAATGCTCAGAAGGAGCAATGGACTGTTGGGGAGATGTCTGCTATTCTTGCCAAGGAAGATGAGGACATGAAAAAGGGAAGGGCAAGAAGTATCTCCATGGTGACAAATCCCAATAATTCTCACAAGAGAAAGTTTACTCCTAGTAACTCTAGTGACCAAAAGCATCATAAGAAGAAAACAGTTAGTTCTAAAGGGAGTGGACAGTCAGTCTCATCTTCTACTGGTCATAAGAATGAGTTTTTCAAGGGAAAATGCAACTTTTGTCAAAACTTTGGGCACAAGAAAGATGATTGTCGAAAGCTCAAATCTCACGTAGAAAAGAAAGGCAGTGACAAGTCAAAGAAGACCGAGTAGTTTGGAGCAGCATGTGTACATGGGAGACGATACAAAAGTCAAAGTTGAATTTTGGGGGACAATCAGATTACAATTGAATACAAGACACTTCTTCGAATTACAGGATGTTGCTTACATACCCTGTATTAGGAGGAATTTTATTTCTGTATCTATTCTGGATAGACTGGGTTATAGTCTTCATTTTGGAACTGGAAAACTTAATTTGTATCGTGACTCTCTTTTGGTTGGCAATGGAATTTTATGTGGAAACTTATACAAACTGGTTTTGCATGATGTTACTCCTATTGTTTCTACTTCTCTTAATACTGTTGTTGGTTCTAAACGTGCAAGGTTAGATTTAAAATCTTCTATGACATGGCACAAACGTTTAGGCCATATCTCTAAAGATAGAATGCAAAGGTTGGTGAAAGATGGGGTTCTTCAAGATTTAGATTTTTCAGATTTTACTGCCTGTGTTGATTGTATTAAAGGAAAGTTAACGGCCAAGGTTAGAAAAACTAAAACAGATAGGTGCACACGATTGTTGGAGTTGATCCATACTGATATTTGTGGGCCTTTTGTTCCGCCTGCTATGGGTGGTTATAAATACTTTATCACCTTCATTGATGACTTTTCCCGGTATGGCCATGTTGAGCTCATTCGTGAAAAATCTGAATCTTTAGATGCGTTTAAGATTTTTAAGACGAAAGTTGAGCTTCAAAAGGGGAAGAAGATCAAGGCAGTTAATTTTGATAGAGGTGGAGAGTATTGTGGACGTTATGATGAAAGTGGAAGGAACCCCAGGCCTTTCGCTAGGTACTTACAGGAATGTGGCATTGATGCAAGATATACAATGCCAGGAACACCCAAACAGAATGGAATTGCTGAAAGGAGAAATCACACTCTTCTTGACATGGTGCGATGTATGTTGATTCATTCTAGTTTGCCAGAGTTTTTATGGGGTGAGGCATTAAAGACTGCATCTTATATCTTGAATCAAGTGCCCAGCAAGTCTGTCCCAAAGACGCCTTATGAGCTATGGTCAAGTAAGAAACCAAGCTTGTGTCATTTTCATGTTTGGGGTTGCAAAACAGAAGTGAGGCCCTATAATCCACAGTCTAAGAAACTTGATTCGAAGACCATTAGTGGCTATTATGTGGGCTACACCATTGGATCAAGGGGTTCCAGATTTTATTGCCCATCTCACACCACCAGGGTTATAGAATCAGATAGGGCTGTCTATTTTGAGGATGAATATTGTTCAAGTCAAGGGTCAAGAGAAATTGTTTTCAGGGAAGAACACATTTTTTTCCCTGTACCTATCGCTTCTGCTCCTATTGATGACCCTGTGATTGAACAGATTCCGGTAGAAACTCATGATGAACCTCAAAATCAAGAACAAGGTGAAAATCTTGGTATTGGGGATGATGAAGCTATGGTGAGAAGATCACAGAGAAACCGCAGGTCTGCTATTCCTAATGACTACCTTGTCTATTTACAGGAACATGAGTTTGATGTGGGAGACACTTTTGAGCCAGTTACCTATCAAAAAGCTATGAATAGTCCTCAATCTGTGTTGTGGATGGATGCAATGAAAGATGAGTTGAATTCTATGCCACAAAATGAAGTTTGGGAGTTGGTTGAATTGCCAAAAGGTTGCAGGACCATTGGATGTAAATGGGTGTATAAGATTAAACGTGACTTGAATGGCCAGGTGGAAAGGTATAAGGTTAGGCTTGTGGCTAAAGGCTATAACCAGAGAGAAGGA
The DNA here is from genome assembly GCF_963169125.1 of Humulus lupulus. Lineage (NCBI taxonomy): Eukaryota > Viridiplantae > Streptophyta > Magnoliopsida > Rosales > Cannabaceae > Humulus > Humulus lupulus. The sequence goes on along the minus strand of NC_084798.1, from coordinate 82,357,052 downwards.
ATTGATTTCAAAGAAACATTTTCACCTGTTTCTACCAAAGATTCATTGCGAATCATTTTGGCTATAGTGGCTCATTTTGATTTAGAACTCAAGCAAATGGATGTAAGGACCGCTTTCTTGAATGGAGATCTATTTGAAGATGTTTACATGACACAACCTGTTGGTTTTGAGATGTCTGGGAGGGAACACATGGTATGCAAGCTCAAAAAGTCTATCTGTGGGCTTAAGCAAGCATCAAGGCAGTGGTATCTCATGTTTGATATGATTGTCACCGCAAATGGCTTCAAGGAGAATTTAGTGGATCAATGTATATACATGAAGGTCAGTGGGAGCAGCTTCATTTTTCTAGTATTGTATGTGGATGACATTCTACTTGCATCCAATACTTCTGACTTATTATTTGAGACAAAACATCTATTGTTTAGCTACTTCGACATGAAGGATCTTGGTGAGGCCTCTTATGTGCTCATGTAAATGTGGAAAATTTTCCCTTGTGAATTGTATTCACAAGTGAAGCACTATACTACTAGACATCCTAAAAGCTACTCATTGTCCGCACAAGCGGATAAGGACGTCACGTGATGGTGAGGGAATTGGGCTAAGAAGGCCACCCTCGCTATGCGAGGGCCCTCGGATGCTTGCCAATCCGAATGTCACCCTCACTATGCGAGGGCCCCCAGCTGGCCATCTGCGTGCCCCCCGTCCCATCAAGCATTGAGCCTCGCCTGCACTCGGGAGAAGAAGGTCAGCCTCGCTACGCAAGGCACCCTCGCTGTGCGAGGGTGAGGCCTTGTTGTGGCACCCGTGCCCCGAGCCTTGCCACGCCTGCACCCGGGGGGAAGGGGGGCAGCCTCGCTATGCGAGGGTGTGGCCACGTTGCGCTGCCCGTATCTTCAGCCTCACCTCCATGTGACCTGTGTAGGCCAGCCTCGACTCCTAGCGCCATGGCTTCACATGACACGTACAGGTTGAAGCCTCCTTGACATTGGCATGAGGAGCACTTAGAGACACTTAATGGGATTGCCAAGCCAGTATTGGGTATCAAACAGGGACTGATGAGGACGACCGGGTACAGGTCACGTGTACTTACACGGGGCGTACGGTTGTGGAGGGAACAGAGGCACGACCTTGTCATCTGCATCTGAGGAGTAGTGGCGGTACGGACCTGTACGAAGAGTAGTGGTACCACTTGGACACCCCCGAACATACGCCAGAGCCGACAGTACTATGTCCTAGGCCACGACTCTGGCATCATCAGGGTAGACAACACTACGCCCTGAGCCACTACACTATCAGTATACCTGCGTACATCCCTGTCGTCTGGGACTTGTTTGTATCACGGGCCAATAGAGCCCCCCTATAAATAGGCCCCAACCCCTCAGGTTAAGGGGGTTGGAAAACTGAGTGTATGAAAAGAAATATATGATCTTGATTTTCATTGTTGCTTTGGTTTTCTTCTGTTGATTCAAGTTATTTCCATCTGATTCAAAGCTTTCTGTAGTATAGAGATTAAAGTTTTCTAACCATCAATCGTTGACGAGTTCTTACCGTCAACAGTTTGGCACCGTCTGTGGGAACGCAAGGACCAAGCTACTGTTCTACCATTACTTCTGGCAAGAGGAAATGCCAAGACGTTCGAAACGACTCAGAGAGCCACGAGAGGTGGAGGTCCACCTTAACGGAGTCCAGCTGAAGGCCTCCATGAAGGATCCACCTCCACCCCGAGACGTGGAGCCCCCAAGGGACCCTGAGGTTCGCGAGAATGACAGGGAGGTCTCATCAACGGCCTTCCCGCCCAGTGAGAATCCTCCAAGGACAACTACCGCACCACCCGGGAATGCCAACGAGTTCCCGCCTCCCAAACCACCGCAAGTACTGAACTCCAGCTGGTAGGATCCGGGCCCCTCGACGCATTGACGTGATAAAACAACCCTAGGTTCATTCCGTGAGCTCGAGTTCTAAATCTCGTTTCTATGAAGAGGAGATTCGTGAGCTGCACCGTAAGAACCAAAGGCTAGAGACTACCCTGGAGAACATGCAGGAGGTGCTGAATGACCTGTTGTAAGGTAAGTCGAACGTGACCCTGCCCAAGAGGAAAGAGAAAGGTCAGGAAACCACTGTCCCGGTAGACGATGGGAGGACCAGACACTCCACCAGTAACACCCCCAGGGAGAAGCTGCATGAGCATCCCGGACCATCGAGGCCACCCCAGAGGCCAAGGCATGGGAACAATGCTGGCTCTCGCAACGACATCGAGGTCACCTCAAAGAGGACGCCCTTGGATCTACGAGAAGAGCTCAATAAGAAGAGGATGGATAAGAGGACTACCCCTCCTACTGTCCCCCGGGACGGCAAAGGAAAGGAAGATGTCAACCCGTCCATGTTGAGAGACTCCCTGAAGAAGAGGAGGCAAGACCTCGATACAGAGATGAGGAGCCTGCGGAGTAAGGTTGTCACCGCGTCTGGAGGGCAAAGCCTTGAGGAGGAATTCGACCATGAATCACCCTTCACCAAAGAGATCCAAGCCATCCGACTCCCAGCCAACTTCAAGGAGCCTCATATGACCCCGTATGAAGGAAGCACCGACCCCAAATACCATCTAGACGCATTCAATGACTTGATGAAGTTGAGGGGGATTAGTAGTGAGGCTAGATGCCACTGTTTCGCGGTCACGTTGAAAGGACCTGCGTACAAATGGTTTAAAATACTTCGACCGGGATCCGTCAGTTCTTGGCAATAGTTTTCAGATGAATTTCTCCAACAACATCATGCTGTGCGTGATTATACAATGCCGGGCACCAGCCTCGCCAATGTAAAATAGGGCGAAAATGAGAGTCTAAAAAGCTACATCCACAGGTTTAACATGGAAGCAGCCAAAGTGGGGAGCTTGACCCGTAGGGAGTTAAAAATGGCCATCACCCCTGGGGTGCATCCAGGAAGCAAATTGTGGGATAATATGATCAAAAGGGAAGTCACAGACCTAGATGACTTCTATGAGAGAGCGCAGAAGTATATTCGTGTAGAGGATGGCCACGCGAACTTAAAGGCGGGAAAGTGTGAGTCCACTGCAAAGCCCCCAACTAATGAAGGGTCGAATGGTGCAAAGAAGAAGAGGGCGTACGAAGGGCCGAGGGATGATTAACATAGAAAGCCCAAGCGGGGAAGCGACCATAGGCAAGCGGCCTATACTTTCTATACGAACCTGACGGATACCAGGGAGCATATCTACCTCACCAACGAGAAACGGGTCCCCTTCAAAAAGCCCCCACCAATGAGAAAGGATCGGTCCCAGAGGGATCCCAATAGATACTGTCAATACCACAAGGATATTGGTCACACCACAGCAGAGTGTATTCATTTGAAAGAAGAAATTGAGGAGCTCATCCGCAAGGGGCACCTAGGCCGATATGTCAGGAGAGAAAGGCCAAAGTCGGAGGACGAACCAGTGATATCTAAGACTCAAAGAGGAGCTCCAGAGATCCAGGGAGAAGTGAGAACTATGTTCAGAGGTCCGGGGTTTGGGGGAGACTCCCGGAAAGGACGAGATAGGTACGCTAGAGAAGCCAGGCGAAGTCCACCACCTTGTGTCATGAGTTTGGAACAGCGCCCCCCGAAAAGCTTTAAGGGAGAAAATGACTCAATCACTTTTACAGAGGAGGATGCACGAGGGTTGCACTTTCCCCATAATGATCCTTTGGTGTTAACAATTCAGTTGGCCAACCTGCGGGGGCATCGGGTCCTCGTAGACAATGGAAGTTCCGTAGATATCTTATACCGCCCGGCCTTGGAGAAGATGGGTTTGGGCATCAGACACTTGAAACCTTGTTAATCCTCCTTATACGGGTTCGCAGGGGACTCGATACAACCTTTAGGGGTGATCGAATTAGCACTCACCATGGGAGAACACCCCCGACAGACCACAATCATGGCAAACTTCGTCGTAGTAGATTGTGCTTCAGCTTTCAATGCGGTATTGGGGAGACCATCCCTAAGAGAATTGAAAACAATCACTTCAATATATCACCTCACCGTCAAGTTCCCAACTCCTGGTGGGGTAGCAAGTATGAAGGGAGAATAAAGAGAGGCGAGGGAGTGTTATAACACCTCCCTTCACACGTCTACGAAACCGCGAGAACCGATGGTGATGGTGGTGCATGGGGGCATAGACCCACAGGAACTAGACCCCAGAATCGTGGAGGGCCCAACCGGGTAAGACTAGCAGTAAGACTTCCACGTCTGATGCAAGTAGTATCTGTGTTTAATCTGTTGCATGTTATGTTAGCCTAGTAGACAAGAATCAAAGGGGTGGCCTATATAACCTCCCGAGTAGACGTAAACCTTTTATATGTAAATCATTATAATCTGACTACTATGAATGAAAATGTTCACAACTTCACATGTGATTTTTCTTTTTTCATGCGAGCATCAACCGAACTGCCTGCTGAAGTAAATCTCACCAAGCACTTGGGGGGTAGGACAGGAGGCATGAGTAAAAAAAAAATCTCTTATATTCAAAAGGATTATCTACCCTTATGAATATCAAGGGAACAGTTTAAAAGGATGACCTCTAACTAAAGGCCGACACCCCAAGAGGTGAGGCCATAAGGAGGGAATCACCCGATAAGTCTAGATCGGCCATTAAGCCGGCTAGCCAAAAAGGGTCTTACAAGGGACCCTTGAAAAAATAGTACTACGTATAAGGACGAGAAGGACGCTTCTCGCAAAAAGTAACAAGCGCGCGCAACAAATATAAAAGGACCCCAACAGCCCAACGGGTTAACGTGTCCTTACAAGTATAATCAAGGTGCACCAGAAAGATTATCGCCATCAGATCAAAGAAAAATATGTAATCCACGAACAATAGTAATAAGAGGGACTTACCAGAGGCCCTTAAGTTTGATAAAAAAAAGAAAAAAATGAAGAAGAAGTGGTGCGAGGGATTACATAGCAAAAGCATACATAGACTGAGTACAAAGGAACCTACAAATCTCCACCTCGATCTTTCCACTCAGAAATCTTCTCTCCGGCATAGTCCCCAAAAGGAGATAGGTCAACGGTGGGATTAGTCCTCCAGACAGCATGCAACGTTTTCTCGATTATGCGATCCTCAACGTTCACAAGCTCAGCCTCGAGCACAGCGATCTTCCTGTTTAGAGTTTGGATGGTAGCCTCTAGCTGAATGTTGGTATGAGAGGTTGATGCAGCCCAGGCCAAGGCGGTATCCTTCTGGCACACCGCCTCAGCCAGTTGACTTGACAAGGCATCCTTTGCAGTCTCGGCCACCGATAGGTTCCCCAGTGCCTCCTCAAGCTTGTGTTGCAACCGTTGGGCCGATGAAGAGTGGGAGGCGAGCAGCCGATGGTTCAAGATGGAAGCCTGAGTGAGGGCGAGGATATGAAACAAAGCTTCAAGGGTCAGACGATATACCACAAATAATATAAAAAGTATATATATGGCCATCATAAATGAATAAACCAAGTATCGCGACAGTTACCTGCAGGGAGGCTCGCATATAGGCGTTCTTCTCTAGCTCAACCTCGGGGACATTGTGCAGCATCCCCCATTCACCTTTGGCAAAGTTTCCCAAGTGATGGCTCATGGCTCCCCCATACTAGCTCGCCAGAGGATGATCTTCAGGAATAGAAACATGAGCTGGGCTGGGGGAGGCGTGAGTGCCGGCCGAGGCCCTCTTTGGCAAGGATGGTGATCGAGAAGGCCCTGACCCATCTGCAGTGGTGCGGGGAGTAGAAGAGTGCGTAGTCGTTTCATGGGGTAAATAGACGCCTGTGGATGCCTGCCAGGGATGCCTCCTCGGGGGTGAAGGAGCCCCATCAAAAGGAGGAATGACAAAATTCCTTCTAGGCACGGAGGGGCAAGGGACAGGGGCATCGAAGGCAAACTCGCCGCCAGGCATTGACGGTGAAATTCGAGAGGTAGCACCGCCAATATGACCGTCATCGGCTACACCCTTAGCCCTGCCAGCAACAAAGTACAAGCAGGAGTAGTTCTCAGACACCACGGTCTCCTCAACGTCCATATGGTCGCCCGAGGGATAGACATAATCCTTATCAGCTACTTCATCATAATTTCTTTCATCGTGACCATATACCCACGGACTCTCGAGTATGGGTGCCGCTGGGGGTAGATCCACAAGGTCGGGGGACATAGGGCGTGGACCCGCAGGGACGGGTGACACGGGGTCAGGTGACGCGGGGCGTTGATCCTCAGATTCAGAGGAAATGGAGCATAGGGTAACTTTCTGGTCCGGGGTGAGCAACCCGTACAAGTGGAGATTGCTCTCTGTGAAAAGGGCGCTGGCTTGTTTGCATACCTTCGACATGGCCAAGATTTGTATTACTCGGTCATGAGCCGACCGTTTCAAGTTGGGGCCAACAACCCCTAAGAGACCTGCCATCAAACGAAAAGAAATAACCAAAGTTAGAAAAGCTAAAAAAAGAAGAGAGAGAAGTCGAATAATAAGAGAAACCTCTGATATATGGGATCAAAGTGAGAATAGTCTTACGTGGGGTGTTGAAGCTAGAGTGTCGAGTCTGCCCACTATAAGTAAAGAAGTAGTCTGACTTCAACGAACCCCTATTGGAAATAGATCCCTCCATGAGGGAACTCCCTTTAAGAGCCGCGGCTTTCTGGAGTTGGTAGAACCCGGGGGCCGATGTATTCTCCCTCAGGGTGAAGAAGTAATGAACCTCGCTCATCGAAGGCCCCATAGAGTACACCTAACGGTACAACACATATAGGCAGCTAAGCATCACCCATGAGTTGGGGGACAATTGTAGTGGCGCTAATTCAAAGTAGTCCAACACTTTGATGAAGAAAGAGTGAAGTGGCAAAGCTCCACCAGGTCGGATTATGGAATCGCTGAATGCCACGAATCCTTTTGGCGGTGCGGACGCGCGTTCCTTGCGCTCTGGTGTAACAAACTTGAGATTCAAGGGTAACTTATGAGCTTTCAGCATGTTGCCTAGTTTCTTCAGGGTAACTGTGGACCTGCCGGTTTCATCAGAGGTGTCCAAGGCTCTCTTCAACATCTCGGGTACCTGGACAAAGATAGGCAGTTTATGAGCAACAGACTTTCTGAGGGCCCTGGAAGATCCCCCACATGTCCTATGTCTACTAGCGCTTTGCTTCACCCTAGGGCGCAAGACATGGGATAGGAGAGGAAGCACGGGCGGAACCATGGAAAGGAACTCCGGTTCAACCAATTCACGTCTACCGCCTTCGAAGGAGGAATCCTTATGATCGGGAGACTCGTCACGACAAAAGGAAAAAGGCTTAGGGGGCAAGTTTTCTTCTAGGCAAGCAATTTCAGAAAGGCAATCCTGGAGGATTGATTGTAGCTGGGAAATGTATGTCGCTTGCTGGGGGGAGAGACCAGAACCCGCGCCCCTAGGATGGGATTCTAGCTCCCTCTCCAGGCCGCACAGTTTATGTTTGAGGTAAGACAGTCTCCTGAGGTATAGCGCCCGCACACCCTCGCGGTTAGAGGGTCTACGTGCGTCGACCCCTGAGTCGGAGGATGACAACTCAATAAATTCGACATTGGACGGACCTTCGGGACATCTCCTAGACGCCATGGACCAGCTAAGACTTGAAGCCGTGTACTCCTAAGGGTGACTCTATATCTACAACATGAGTGTGAGGGTATAAGAAAAGGGCCTATGTATGGGTACTGGAAAGGCTATACAAAGAGAATGTTAAACTCTGAAGAATGAGTGTCGTGCAACCATCAATTCTATCCTCGCGTAATCAATGCAAAACAATAGGGAGAAGAGGGGAAGGAGGCATACCTGTGGGAATAAGAAGCTGAAGGGGTGCAAGGATAGACTTGCGAAGGAGTAGGGGCAAGACCGTAGGAGCAAGGGAATGCCCAGCGTCACCACGAAGCTAAAAAAGAAAAGGAAACAAAAAAAAAATATAAAAAAAAAGGATGAGTAACGAAAAATAAAAGAAAGGGTACCTCAAGAATGATTTGGAGGAGGATAGAACCCTTGAACTCTTGAAAATAAGTTGGAGAGCATGCCACTAGGCTAGGCAAGTCTTGGTGTGGAGAAGTGGCTTCAAGCCTTGGGGTATTTATAAGGAAAGTCAAGGCTCCCTAGCCATTGGATCTATCTCCCTGTGAATGGTGGAGATCAAGAGTATGGGTAACCTTGGGATTCGCAATTGAGGATGATTGGTCCTTATGCAATCTTAGGAATTTTCATGGATCTCCCAAGAGTTAGATGGTTGTTGTGTTTCTTTGGGCACTATAAAGAAACACAACTGCAAGCCTCACCTCGTATTTCTTCGAGCGACATTGGGAAACTTTCCAAGGCTAAGTCCCCCAAGTTAGGCCGTACATGTCAAGCAAGAGAAATAGAGAGAGTCTACAAACACACTTAAAAGTGTACTTATAGACTCGGGGGGAAGTGTAAATGTGGAAAATTTTCCCTTGTGAATTCTATTCACAAGTGAAGCTCTATACTACGAGACATCCTAAAAGCTACTCATTGTCCGCACAAGGGGATAAGGACGTCACGTGATGGTGAGGGAATTGGGCTAAGAGGGCCACCCTCTTTATGCGAGGGCCCTCGGCCGCTTGCCAATCCGAACGTCACCCTCGCTATGCGAGGGTCCCCAGCTGGCCATCTGCGTGCGCCCCATCCCATCAAGCATCGAGCCTCACCTGCACTCGGGAGAAGAAGGTCAGCCTCGCTACGCGAGGCACCCTCGTTGTGCGAGGGTGAGGCCTTGTTGTGGCGCCCGTGCCCCAAGCCTCGCCACGCCTGCACCCGGGGGGAAGGGGGGCAGCCTCGCTATGCGAGGGTGCGGCCACGTTGCGCTGCCCGTATCTTCAGCCTCGCCTCCATGTGACCTGTGTAGGCCAGCCTCGACTCCTAGCGCCATGGCTTCACATGACACGTACAGGTTGAAGCCTCCTTGACATTGGCATGAGGAGCACTTAGAGACACTTAATGGGATTGCCAAGCAAGTATTGGGTATCAAACGGGGACTGATGAGGACGATCGGGTACAGGACACGTGTACTGACTCGGGGCATACGGTTGTGGAGGGAATAGAGGCACGGCCCTGTCATCTGCATCTGAGGAGTAGTGGCGGTACGGACCTGTACGAAAAGTAGTGGTACCACTTGGACACCCCCGAACATACGCCAGAGCCGACAGTACTATGTCCTAGGCCACGACTCTGGCATCATCAAGGTAGACAGCACTACGCCCTGAGCCACTACACTATCAGTGTACCTACGTACGTCCCTGTCGTCTGGGACTTGTTTGTATCAGGGGCCAATAGAGCCCCCCTATAAATAGGCCCCAACCCCTCAGGTTAAGGGGGTTGGAAAACTGAGTGTATGAAAAGAAATATATGATCCTGATTTTCATTGTTGCTTTGGTTTTCTTCTGTTGATTCAAGTTCTTTCCATCTGATTCAAAGCTTTCTGTAGTATAGAGATTAAGGTTTTCTAACCATCAATCGTTGACGAGTTCTTACCGTCAACAGCTCGGGATTCAGATTCTTCGAGATAGGGCTAATGGTATTCTTCATTTATCTCAAAAGACTTACATTGATAGGATCTTAAAATGATTCAATATGCATTCTTGTTCTCCTAGGAAGGCACCGATAGTGAAGGGGATAAGTTCTCAAAGGCCCAATGTCCACAAAATGATAAAGAGAGAGATGAAATGAAGATTATTCCTTATACGTTGCTTGTAGGCAGCTTGATGTATGCTCAAGTATGCACACGCCCAAATATTGTTTTTGTTGTTGGTGTGTTGGGTAGATACTTGAGTGATCCTGGACTTAGTCACTAGAAAGCGGCTAAGAAGGTCATGAGGTATTTTCAGGGTACCAAGGATCATATGTTGACTTACCGGCAAGCTGATACTCTTGATATAGTTGGGTTCAGTGATGCTGATTATGCAAGATGCGTAGATGATAAAAAGTCCACTTCAGGCTACATTTATAAGATGGCTGGAGGAGCTGTTTCGTGGAAAAGTGTCAAGTAGACTCTCACAGCTTCCTCTATGATGGAGGCAAAGTACATGGCATGATATGAGGCTACTTGTCAAGCAATATGGTTGCGGAATTTCATTTCAGCATTGGGTGTTGTAGACTCCTTTCGAGGCCGCTGAAATTGTACTGTGACAATTCTGCAGCTGTAGCTTTCTCTAAGAACACTCGAAGTACTTCTCGCTCAAAGCATATTGATATTAAGTACTATTTCGTTAAAGAGAAAGTTGTTGAATCCCTCATTACCATTGAGTACACGCCTACTGCTAGCATGTTGGCAGATCCACTTACAAAAGGCTTACCTATATGTGTGTTTGCAGAACACATTACCCGTTTGGGATTACTAGGGGCCTAGATTACTGAGTTCAGTGGGAGCTATTTTATGTATTGAACATGCTAGTATTTTGTGTGGAATGCTTATGACTTGTATTTATGAAACATGCATCATGATATTTGAAGTCACTTCTTATTATTGTTGTCATATATATGAATATATATATTGTTGTTTGACGAAGTGATAGGTACAAAAGAGACGAATGCACATAGTCTCAAATTAATGTACCACATGCATGTTTGGTTTAATGATTGTTATTGTATTTGAATGTCCTCAAGACCAAATCATAACTAATATATGTATCCTATCGATATGATATTATATATGATTTATTAGACTGTCTTTTAATGATGGACAATATTATGGTGGTTTGATTATATTGTCCAAGTGGGAGAATGTTAGAATTTTATATTTACTAATATAATTACAAACATAATTCCATTATCACAATCATTTTCTAGAGTGCCTACAAATAGTTAAAGACCATAATGGGATGGTTAATATTAATCTAATTGCATTTGAGCCACATGGTAGCACCATAAAGACTATAGGTTGGCCCATTAAACCATAGTGCACCATATCTAATAATATAAGCCCAATGGCCCAATATACCCCTTAGGGTAAGAAGGCATACGAGACATATATATAGAACATATATGTTGTTGGGTGAATATAAGCATGTGGTTTTGGTAAGGGTTGCTCTCCATAAGTTCTCTCTTGTATTGCGATTTTCTAATTTTGTTTGTGTAGATTGTGAGAAATTCAAAGATGAACATTGGAGACTCAATGTCAGGTATGTTTATCTCTATATATTCAATTCAATACCCTAAATAAAGTTTGATCTTGCAGCTTACATGAGCATGGTTTATTGTTATTGATTTCAGAATTTATAATGTTTTCAACCTCAATTATTTTATAATTGTATACTTGACCCGATGAATAAAATTCTTCTCAAATTCTCAAATTAAAATTATACCCTTGTATCAACTCTTACCTTTATATGGTGTTGATAGAGCTACCCTGAGGACCTATGGACCTATAATATCAAGCACCAATAAATTTTAGATTATTAATCAAAGCTCTTTGATTAAACATTCATATTTATTAATCTCTTGATTACTCCACTATAAATATGAGATTGAACTCTTGATAATTATATACATATATTTACTGAGTATTTTATTAGAGAATAAAGTGTCCATTGATATAATCATTACATACAACATTAATCCTCTATTAATGGTTCATAATTAAAATGGAATAAAATTAATGTTTTACCCTTTTAGCTATATCTTGTTCCTAGAGTACCATTGACTTTACTAGTGAAGGTTGTGTCACAACAAGTTTGGGACGTGAGTGCTCATAACCTTTTCAGTTCCAAAAGTCAACCCTATAGGGAACCATTATTCAATCTATAAGAAGGTATATGTTCCATATTTGTTAAACTATCTCCCCAGCCATATATATCATTGAGTCCCCAAAATAATTGTTCTTAGCCTGATCATTCTGACAAACCTTAACGCATGAATCAAAGGATCAGATGATATATATAGGAGTTCATAGCAACCTCAGGATTAAGATCATCGTGTATATGCTCATTGTTTGATTTTCTTGATTAATACTATGAAACAGTGTTTGCACAAGTATTAACAAATCACATATGGTCCAGTTCTATATATCACTATATATAAAGCACATTCACTAAAGTGTCCTACTACACTAGTGACCCGAATCTAGGTCACTTGTATTCATAATAATAGTGAACTGTACTAGCAGTAATTAATCTAAAGACTCCATAACTTTATTTTACTGCGAAGTGTTTTAAGTTTATTATCTTAATCTCGATCCTCTCATACCAATATGAGATTAAGACAACATAGATAAACTTTGGAATTTTATGATATTTACTTAATATTATCAATATAATATCAGGCATTGTCTATATATATATATAATAATTCAATTCAATTATTTATTTCATTTAAAATATTTGTTAACTACAATTTCTTTAAGGACACTATTCCAAAAAATACCCCTTGACTCACCCCGAGATGGGTATTAGGTCCCGCTGTGACTTTCTCGCTAACTTGCTCCCTAGGATCGCCTCGTGCCGAGTAACCCAAATATATCCACATAATAATGTGGTCTCACACGTATATCACATATAAGCACATATATTCCAAATATACCCGTGATGGGAAAAATTACGAAAATCGCCCTTATAATAAGAAACAAGCCCACATGCATATTTAATACACCAAAACATACATATATAGTCATATTAAAATATAACTCAAATAATCATATAATGATACCCATATATATCACATAAACACATATTTCATAATTAAATCACATAATTTTCCATAATTTGCCACTCTGCCCTAATCATGACCCTAAGCCTTATTAGGTAATTTGGGACGTTACAACTATCCCCTCCTTACATAGATTTCGTCCTCGAAGTTTTACCTGAACAGTTTGGGATAATGATTCTGCATATCTCACTCCAGCTCCCAAATCACTTCCTCGACCTTATTGTTCCTCCATAATACCTTAACTAAAGGTATAGTCTTGTTCCTCAGGACCTTATCCTTCCTGTCTAAAATTTGAACAGGTTGCTCCTCATAGGACAAATCTGTCTCGAGTTCCAGATCCTCGTAACTTAACACATGAGTCTCATCTGATACATACTTTCTCAACATGGAAATATGAAACACACTTTGGACAGTAGATAGTGCCAAAGGTAAGGCTAACCTATAGGAACCTGACCAATCCTCTCCAAAATCTCAAATGGTCCAAGAAACCTAGGGCTCAGCTTGCCCTTCTTCCTAAATTTCTTCACCCCTCTTAGTGGTGAAACCCTAAGGAAGACATAGTATCCCACTTGGAACTCCACGTTCCTCCGCTTTGGGTCTGAATTACTCTTTTTTCTATTCTGAGATGCAAACATCCAAGCCTAATAATTTCAATAGCCTTAGTGGTCCTCTGAACTACTGCATCTCATAAGGTGCCACTCCAATAGTCAACTGGTAGCTGTTATTATGGGAAAACTCTATCACAGGTAGATATTTACTCCAGGACCCTTCAAAGCTCAATACACATGCTCTCAGCATGTAGTCCAATATCTGGATAGTCCTCTCAAACTAACGGTCAGTTTGAGGATGATAAGTTGTACTAAACTTCAGTCGTGTACCCATTTCCTTCTGTAAACTTCCCCAAAACTTGGAAGTAAAGATAGGGTCCTTATCCGACACGATAGACCTTAGAGTCCCATGAAGGCATACTATATCTCTCAAATAGAGATCTGCATATTGGTCAACTGTGTAATTCGTCATCACTGGTAAGAAGTGAGTTGACTTCGTATACCAGTCCACAATGACCCAAACTGAATCATGCTAGCCCACTGTCCTGGGCAATCCCACCACGAAATCCATCGTGATGTCCTCCTATATCCACTCTGGGATGTCCAGAGGCTGTAATAGCCCTGCTTGTCTTCGATGCTCAGTAGCCCTGCTCGTCTCTGATGCTCTACCTTGACCTGCAAATAGGTCAGACACTTCACCACGTACTCAGTCACGTCCCTCTTCATCCTAGACCACTAATATAAAACTTTCAGATCTGGATACATCTTCGTGGTGCCTGAATGTAGAGAATAAGGGGTAGTATGAGATTCATCTAGAATCTCCCGTCTAATCCCAGTGTCCATCGGAATACAAATACAATCCTTGTATCTCAATAAATCCATGTCTAACACTGTATAGTCCTTAGCCACTCTATCTAGGATGTCCCCTCTAATCTTTCCCAACTGTGGGTTACTCAACTGTTTCTCCTTGATCATTTCTAAAAGAGTAGACTGGTGGGTGTTGTTGTCTAACTGGCCTACCAGTAACTCAATACCTACTTGTAACGTCCTTCTATTCCAAGATCGTTACAATGTGTACTTTAAATAGTGTCAGACATGCTAATTAAGTCATTAGGTTATAAGCGTGTAACTAAGGTTAATGTCAAGGGTTAGGGTTAAAAATTTGGGTTAAAGGAAACGTTGACTTTTCATTGAAAAGTTTCATACATACATGGGATCCCAAAACATTACAAACATATGTTTAAAAGGGTATATACAGATCAAAAGTTACAACCAGGCGGCTTAAGCGGCAAAATAAGGGATACAACCCTAGTACCTCTGAGATATCCTCGGCCGTGGTGGATGAGCAACCACATTTGTAAACATCGACACCGAAGCTCTCAATCTCATGGCTGGTCAAGCTTTCCTTTCCTCTTACCTGCACCACATAGCACCCGTGAGCCAAGACTCAACAAGAAAACTTAAACATGTGCATGAATGGTAAATACATATTCCAAATACATATTTAGCATGCCCAATAGTAATAACCTACTCATGAATGCATACAATTACAAATAAATGATCATTGGATCATTCTGGGGCCCGCTGCCCTGAATAGATGACCAGAGATTCAACTCGGCGCCCTATGCCCTAGCTACGTGACCATTGAGTCACTTGGGGCCCATGCCTTTAGCTCTAAGTAACTAGTCGTAGAGCTAGCCAAGCTCTTTGTTTTCCAACGACCATAGGGTCGGCCAATGTAATAGTACGCCCTAAGCCTCTCGACCAGCGCACAACGCGTTATTGCAAGTTTTGACTAATAAGTCAATTCTTTAGTCAAACATTCAGATTACCAAACAATCAGATACAGATACAGATAAACATACTTCATACAATACAAGTATGCATACATATAAATCATGGTATCTTAACCAATTAAACACAAATAGAGTAATAACCAAGTTCCTTAACTAGGTCGAGCCCTACCTATGCAAATAAGGCAAGCATTCACTAAACAATTATCCAGATATTGAGCATTCAAGCATAACCTAATTCATGTTCATTCTCAGGGGCCGAGCCTTATTCATAGTTATAATCAACAATCGGGCCAAGCCCTAATCACATATATCACGTATTGGGTGCAATTTTCTTACCTGAGGTTTGAGTGCAAAGTGTATTAAGAATGACCCTTGAGCATGATCCTGGATCCGAGCCCCTAGCGATAATGTAGTCACAAAAAATAGAGAATCTAATCAAAGAAATCAAATAAAGGCTTCCTGACCGAGTCATAGCCTCCGGGACATCGAATTCTAATACACTGGGTAGTAGGATCGATATCATGCCCTTAGGTTTGAGTTATCGCACTCAAAAACCCTCTTGGGGTTGAAAGCCCTTTAAGCGAACCGACTCAAAAAAAAAAAAAAAAATCGCGACCCGCCTCAAGTCAGAGAGCCCAAGCTCTTCCTTGCTTCAACACATGCCACGACGCTCCCTAGCAGGCACCTCCTTCTCCCAGCACTCACGAGAGCAGCGACGCCTCAAGAACAGGGTCGCGGCTCGACATGAAAACACTTTTTTTTCCTCTATTTTCCTTAAGCCAAATCCCTCCAAAAAACATCTCCAACATAGCTAAAACTTAAAAGTAAAGCCCCGAATCAATTCAGTAGCTCAAAACCATCATAACCCAAGTAAAAGCTTGGTCAAAACCCCTTCCAATCCCAAAATCAGAGCTGATTTTTCTAAACTCTGAAAACTCAGCTAAAATCCAAAAAGCACAAGGATTTAGGGCTAGAAATCATAACCTCTGTTGCCCCAATTGATGGTAAGTCTTTCCCCAAGAAATCCCGAGCCTAAACTAGCCTCGATTCTCCTTAAACTGTGAGAATTCCCAAGGAATTTTAAAAACTTCTTTGAACGAGAGAGAGAAAATATTGAACGTGTTTCCTTTGTGTTTTCTGTATTTGTGAGTTTTACTTAGACGTTAAGTAACCTTAAGCAAATCTCGAGGCTCAGGGTACCGAAAACATCCCCGAGGTCAAAATGGTCATTACTCCCAGAATTCCCTCCTAATCTCACTAATACCGAACATATCCTTGAATATTCATTCCCATTACTCGATAACTCGGCAATGTACTAGATACCTGAAACACCCCTTGACTCACCCTGAGTCGAGTATTAGGTCCCATTATGACTTTCTCGCTAACTTGCTCCCTAGGATCGTCTTGTGCCGAGTAACCCAAATATATCCACATAATAATGTCGTCTCACACATATATCACCTCTTTGCCAAATATACCCACAACGGGCCAAATTAGGAAAATTTTCCTTCTAATAAGAAGCGAGCCACATGCATATTTAATACACCTAAACATGCATATCTAGTCATATTATCATATAACTCATATAATCACATAATTAAATGCATATAAATCACATAAACATATAATTTGGGACTTTACACTACTCTAGTCATATCCTCTTCCAATTCCTTAGATATTTGTCTTACACTGTACAATTGTCCTGGACCCTTTCGGCTTAAGGCATCTGCAACCACATTGGCTTTCCCTAGGTGATAGAGGATCATGCAATCATGATCCTTCACTAGCTCTAACCAACATCTCTGCCTCATGTTCAAGTCCTTCTAGGTGAAGAATTATTTCAAACTCTCGTGATCTGTGGATATCTTACACTTCTCACCATACAAGTAGTGTCGCTACACCTTCAGTGCAAAAACCACTGCAGCAAGTTCTAGATCATGTGTGGGGTACCTCTACTCGTACTCCTTCAGCTGACGTGATGTATAGGAAATCACCTTCTTTGTCTGCATAAGGACACAACCTAGGCCGTGCCTCGATGCGTCACAATAAACCACAAACTTATCCTGATTTGTAGAAAGACTTATAACTAGAGCAGTGATCAGATTCTTCTTAAATCTCTGGAAACTGTGCTCTCTCAACCTCTGTAGTACTAATCTGAGATGTTGCTCGTGCTCTGTCTTTGACTGGGAGTATACCAGTATATCGTAGATAAAGATGATCACGAACTGATCTAAGTAATCTTTGAACACTTTGCTCATCAGATCCATAAATGTTGCTGGGGCATTAGTCAATCCAAATGACATCACCAAAAACTCATAATGCCCATGCCTGATGCGAAAGGTTGTCTTCGGTACATCTTCCACCCTGATCTTCAACTGGTGAAAACCAAATCGAAGATCTATCTTGGAGAATACTGTCCTACCTTGTAATGATCAAATACATCATCAATCCTTGGCAGATGATACCTGTCCTTGATAGTCAACTTGTCCAGTTCTCTATAATCGATACACATCCTTAGAGAACCATCTTTCTTCTTCTTGAAGAGAACTGGTGCTCCCCATAGTGAGAAACTAGGCCTAATAAAACCCAAGTCTAGTAACTCGTGTAACTGAACCTTTAGTTTCTTCAGCTCAGCTGGGGCCATCCTGTATGGTGCCCTTGACACTAGCTCTATCCCTAGAGCCAATTCAATCACAAACTCTATCTCCCTGTGTGGAGGTAACCTTGGAAGATCCCATTGGCATGACCTGAGTGGTATCCACCACATTAGCTAAGAATCCTATGCATCCCCCTACAATAGGTCTCTATCTATAAGTACAAATATCATAGGTATACGGGGTCTATGCACAGTGCCAATGAATACAAAGCGATCCTCACCCTCAGGCTTAAAGGTTACCATCTTCTTCTTGCAATCTATCGTTGCCCCATACTTCTCTAACCAGACCATACCCAGAATTATATCAAAGTCAGTCATAACACCCTCTGTCAAGTCTTGACAACTCCCTGCCATCCCCTGTCACTGGCTATAATCTGACCCATCTCCTGGATACCACTAACTTGCCAGTAGGCAACATAGTACCAAACCCCATAGGACAAAAATCACAAGGTCTACATAATTCATCAATAATCCTACTAGCAACAAAAGAGTGCGTAGCACCCGAATCAATCAAAATAGTATAAAGGGTCCCAACGTTAGAAAGTTGACCTGTAATCACCGAGGGACTAGCCTCAACCTCTGCCTGGGTGAAGGTGAACTTTCGAGCTGGTGTCAAGTTATCCACCTTCTTAGGCTATTACTTCTTGGCTTTCGGGCAATCCTTCTTCAGGTGTCCTACACTCCCGCAAACGAAGCAGAGCTACGCCCGACATAAACACATATTTCATAATTAAATCACATAATTTCCCATCATTTGTCATCCTAGCCCCCTAATCAAGTCCCTAAGCCTTATTAGGTAATTTGGGATGTTACAGTTGAGCAGGAAAATGCGAAGCTCAGGAGCAAGATTTCCCAAGCTAATAGGCGTATTGATGAAATTATGTCCCAGCTACCATCTGTAACTTATCCTAATACTAGAAGGATAGCTAGTGGTTCTCAGGGGACTAGATCGCTCAAACATAACTGCACGAATGACAGCTGGTCAGTTCGAACTGCCACTCCCAGCATTGAAACATCGGAGCAAGCTCCAAGGAATGAGCAACCTGCTCATGTCCCCAGGAATGAGACTACTGCTCATTCACCTAAGAAACAACCTGATCAACCTGGCTGAGATAGGACCAATTTAAGGTGAACAAACGAAGAAGGGACTTCCTCGAATCCACCAGCTCAAGTCTATTCGAACAACCAAGATCAGGGAGAAAGACCACCTCCAGAAAGGGAGATAGTGGTGGATGATGGGTGATCTCAAATAGTACACCCAAATGGACAACTTATGGCATCACCTATAAGACATCCGCCATCACCAATCCGCCACTCATCACCCCTCAAGCTCCACCACCTCCACGAGCTCGAGGAAATACATCTCTGTGGAAATGACCGAAGAAACTCTATTCACAGAGAGGCCACTTACGTCACTCGATCTTGTGACACCGGGATTCGAGTCCATGTTAACAACCAAACTCACCAACCTCTTCAACGTGTGGTGAGTTTTGCTGAAGAAAGTTATTGGAGAGACATCCATCGTGAAGATAGGTCAGAGAGTGTTCACAACTCTCAATCTCGAAGACAAGAGCCTGACCTAAGAGATCATCTCAACTTTACTCATAGTTTCTGCAATAACCGACAATCTGATCTGCGTGAGAACCTAAACTTACATCAGGGACAACAAGGTCGTGATCATGAGCTGAGTTACACTTAGCTAAGGGAAAACTCTTCTATGAGGCGTGATGCCGAGGATGTCCCAAATAACCAAGCTCAAGCTTGGAAGGACAATAACCTAGATAACATGTAGCCCAGGATGGGAGCTAACAACCAATTCCCTAATAAACCATCAGTGAAGGATCCAACCCAAGAACGACTTGCGATGATGGAAGAGTAGATGAGAATTCTCTTAGCAAGTAAAAACAATGATGATTGTGACTCTGATGAGGAGCTCGACCCTTTTTCTCCTCATATTGCTGCAACTCCCTATATGCAAGATTTCAAGATGCCACATATGGTGACCTATGATGGAACCATCGATCCTTCTAACCACAGCAGGAATTATAATACCTTGATGAAGGCCCATAATGTGAGCATCAACATGCGATGTGTTCTGTTCCCAGCAAACTTGACAGGCGCGGCAAAAATATTGTTTGACAAGTTCAAGAGGCATACTATCACTTCTTGTAATCAACTGTCCTCAATTTCAAGAAGCAGTTCAGAACTGCCAAGGAGATACATGTGGAGGTTAACTCCTTGGCCAACATAAAGTAGCAACCGAGTGAGTCTTTTATGGAATACATAAACTGGTTCACCAATATCACAACTCAGGCAAGAGATGCTGATGACAACGCCAAACTCATGGCAATGCGAAATGTGATCATCACAAGAGAAGACTTAAGAGAAAAGGGGTTAAGAATACTGATTAGTTCCTATCTTGAGCTCAAGAGTGGATTAACCTTGAGGAGGCATAGTCAACAATGGCGGGATCTAGTAATATAGTCGTTCAGTCCACCAGAGTTGTAACCAATGCTGTGGCGCCATCTCAACCAGTTACCCATAACAACCAGAGGCGGGTAATAGTAAAAGAAATGGGAATAATGAGGGTGACCAGACAAGGTCCAAGAAAAATAATGCAAAAGATAAGTATGTCTTTATTTTCACTGTGTATATTGACTTAACAAATACACGGAAAAATATATCTTGCTCAATTCTGCTCGCCTCCCTTAGAGGAAACCTGAGCCTATGAAGAATCAATGGGCTAAAAGAGATCCGGCGAAATTTTGTCGTTTCCACAGCGACATCGGTCACCGTTCCACCACAGATGATTGTCGCTAGCTGAAAGATGAGATCGTGACGTTGATTTGCGTTGGACCGTTAACATAGTATGCTCGAAAATTGGGTAGCTCCCTACTAGTAGGTCGCACAAAATTAGCAGCTAGCTCTGGGTAATCAATCGAACCCGCATGCAGCTCTTCTAGCTCTGGAAAACCCACTCATTCCACCACAAATGGAAAAGAGGGACATTGCTTCATTCTTACGTGGGCCACATTTAGCATGAACAAGCAATGGGGCCCAAAAGAGTTATATACAAGAGCTGAAGATCCACAATGGTCCAGTGTATACTCCCAAGCAGTGCATGCCAAAGCAGCAAAGAATGGACAAACAACCGATCATTTTTACGGAAGAGGACACAAGTCACGTCCAGTTGACTCATAATGACTCGCTTGTGATAACTGTTCAGCTCACCAACAAAAGAGTCCTGAGAATTCTCATAGATAATGGGAGCTCCATGAACGTGTTATTCAAGTCCACCTTCGAAAAGATGGAACTCTAGATCACAGACCTAAAAGCCTCTTCAATGACTCTCTACGAGTTTTTAGGAGAAGAGCTGCCAGCAATAGGGACGATCGAGCTCATGGTAACAATTGGGGATGAATCTCAAACCACAAAAAAAATGCTCGAGGTTACTGTCATAGACTGCCAACAATGATATCTTAGGTCCACCTTATAACGCCCCAACTCTTGGGACCGTTACGGTGTGCCTTGTAAACAGTGCTAAACTCGCTAATTGAATCATTTGGCCAAAATCGTGATCTAAGTATGATTAGCGGTTTAGGGATTAAACATTTTGGTTAAGACGTAACGTTTCACTAGAACTTTTAATATATACATTGGGATCCCGAAAATATAATTTCAAAGTTTATAACAGAAAATATTTACAACAGACCGTTCTAAGCGGCAAAACAGGGTACAACCCTAGTTCCACTTTAAACCTCGGCCGTGGCAGACGTGCAGCTGCATATGTACACGTCATCACCTAAGCTCTCCAACTCAAGGATGGTCTAGCTTCCTCTTGCCTTTACCTGCACCACATAGCACCCGTGAGCCGAAGCCCAGCAAGAAAACATAACACTATAGATAAGCATTATCAAATGATTATCATTATAATCACACGGAGCATAAAGCTTCCAAACCAACGAGTGAACATCATATGATTCAAGAGGGAGAGTGGCTGCTAGGTAAGTCACTAGCCTCCAAGCACTTATTTCATTCATCGACCCTCGAGGTCGGTTGGGCATTAATGCTCTATGAGTCATTCAATGCTGATGGTCGATTAGATCTAATCTCTGTTGGCTTGCGTGAACCACGCTAAGAACGTTCTGACTAATCAGTCAGCGCTATGTGACCAGTGTCCAGTATCACTGTCGAACTTGACTAATAAGTCACAGCTTCACAGCTGATACTAACACCTTTGCTAATTCTGACTAATGAGTCAGTGCAACGTGACCAGTGCCTAGTACCACTGCCGAACCTGACTAATAAGTCACAGCTTCACAGCTGATACTAACACCTTTGCCAATTCTGACTAACGAGTCAGTACAACGTGACCAGTGCCCAGTACCACTGCCGAACCTGACTAATAAGTCACAGCTTCACAGTTGATACTAGCCCCTTTGCCAAATCTGACTAATTAGTCAGTACCATGCACAAGTAAGCAATGCTATCAATACGTATCATATGCCAGTTATCCAAAAATAGGGCATTCAGCATGCTTACTAAACAGTTGCTAGCATAATCATGATCATGCACAAACTCAGAGACTCAAGCTCTGGCCAATCTCATATTCATCACTCATGGCATGCCCTAATCACATGTTTCTCGTGCATCTCATGCATCACACTTAATCATCCAGCATGCCTCAATAATAATCACATGCAAATGGGAAAGCTTATCAAGCATTCATTATGCTATCAATGTTTACGTTTAAACATCCAACATGCATCAATCATAGCCATGCATGTCATACTCAATAGCCAACGAACATGCATCATAATTGCCATGCATGTCATGCTCAATAATCAACCAACATGCATCCATAATAGCCATGCATGTCACATATACACAGGGTGTAGTTTTCTTACCTCGGGTTCGAGCAAGAATTAGTAAAATAACGACCCTTGAGAACGATCAATCCTTTGGTCCTTTAGCGGTCACCTAGTCATAACCAAATCTGGAATCCCATCAATAAAATAAATCATAAAAAGGTTTATAATCTAAAATCTCACTCCCGGGATCCATCCCACACTCTCGGGACTCTCAATCTACCCAAACGGGGTAAAGGAACAAACCCTGAGCCTTAAAAGTCCTCCCGAGCCCTAAAATATGCTTGCTGGAAAGTGCACTAGCGCTAGGGCACTACCTAATGGCGCTGGGGCGCTGCCCCAAAGTCAGAGAGCTCCAGAAACAGCTCTGCCTAGCGCTGGGGCGCCATCAGCAGACCAGAAACTCTTTTGGTCTTCTCCTCTACGATTTCCCTTGAAAAACAAACCTCCAAATCAATCCCAAACATCATCAAGACATCAAACTCAACCCCCAAACCTCATCTACACCACACCCTCATCAAAACCCAAGCAATCTTACACAAGAACTTCCATGAATTCTCACAACTAACATCTCAAATTCCCAACTGAAAACTAACTTGTAAAACAGAGTAAAGCTTAAGTTCTTGAGTGAAACCTTACCTCAAGTTGGATTTGAGTCCTCCTCAATGATTGAACTAAGTTCCTAAGCTCCCACCTTTGATCTCCTAGCTTGGTTCTTCAAGTTGGCTCTCAAAAATTGAAAGGAAGAAAGAGGGAAGAACATGTACGGGAGGGAGAGAAGAACTGAAGATGAGGATGCTCTGTTTTGGTCTAAAGGTTTCTACAGCCATCCAATTGATATATATCTTACGGGTGAAAAGACCATTTTTCCCCTAGGTCAAATAAAGCTTCCAAACACTCCCAAGGGTAAAACCGTCCTTTCCCGCCTATCTCGTTAATTATAATTAACACCCTCCATTTCCCGTTATTCTCAAATTTATCAAATACCAATAAATCATATCCCATTACCCTTTAATTCCCGGTAATGTTCTAATCATCAAAATGACCCCGAGACTCACCCCGAGCCTCGAACTTAATCCCGTTATGACTAGACCGAAAACTTGCATTCCCATGATCGTCTCATGTCGAATGGCTCGAACCAATCCACATAAAATGTGGTAAAATTATAATTCACCCATATGCATAAAATTACACAATCACGCCCCCAACGGCCAAATTACCAAAATGCCCTTGCATTTAAAATATGAGCCCATATGCATGCATTCACCATCATATAATAATATAATTCACATAAACATGCATATAATCATTAAATATCATAATAAATCAATTAGGGCCCTCCCAGCCTCCTAATCAAGGTCCTAAACCTTATTAGGATATTTGGGGCATTACACACCTGCTCTGATCACTTTCCACGCAATCACTTATGTTTGCCATTTGACCATGAAATTCCCCAGACCAATGGGAATATGCAAGGTCAGAGGAGATCAACTAACTGCCAGAGAATGCTATAGCATCTTAATGAAGGGAAGAATACAACCCGAGCAATAAGCAATGGTGATCATTGATGAAGCAAAAGAGCCTAAAGTAATGGAGATTGAGGTCGCTGAACAAGAGGAAATGGACCTGTGAATAAGCAAGGATATGTCACTTCTTCAAGCTCTTGAGGAAATGGAAGAGGTAATCCTCGATCAGGAACACACTTCCAAAGTTGTGAAGATTGGAAGAAATCTTAGTGCTAAACAGAAAAAGAACATGATACAGTTTTAAGAAAAAACCTCGACGTCTTCGCGTGGTCACATTATGACATAGTTGGTATCGGTCTTAAAGTAATCACACACACATTGAATCTATAAAAGGGCATACCAACCAAGAAATATAAGAGATGACTATTTGGAATGGAAAGAGGAGAAGCCCTAAAGGAGGAGGTAACTCGCCTCTTAAAATGCGAGTTCATCAAGGAAGCGAAATATCCAACCTAGATAGCTAACTCTGTTCTGGTGCCGAAACCTAATGGAAAATGGAGAACCTATATCAACTTCTTCGACCTGAACAAAGCCTGCCCAAAGGATTAATCCAAAGAATACCTAATCCTGACTAGACATGGCTTCCCCCAAATAGTGTAAGGATGTCCAGAGTCTAACATGAATGATTGCTGCTCTTAATCGCTTTGTCTCAAACTTCATTGGCAAATGTCTCCCCTTTTATAACTTGTTAAGGGGGAACAAAAAGTTTGAATGGAATGATGAGTGCGAGCAAGCCTTCTAGGATCTGAAGAAACATCTTGCTAAACCCCCCCCCCCCTTTATCAAAGCCCGTTAACGGAGATGCTTTGTACCTTTATCTGACAGTGATAGAAAATGTAGTTAGTGCAGTTTTAGCTTGGGAAGAGGACTGATGTCAAAAGTTGTTTATTACACTAGCAAGAGGCTTTTGGGAGCTGAAACTCAGTATCATTTGATGGAGAGACTCACGTACTATCTGGTCTTGGCCTCAAGGAAGTTACGGCCTTAATTTTAGTCCCCACAATACACGTCTTAACCGATAAGCCTATAAGGCATGTTTTACAATAACCTAAAACATCGGGGTGATTGTTAAAGTGGGCCATCGAGCTTTCCTAGTTTGAGATTTTATATAAACCACAATCAAACATCAAAGGGAAAACCTTAACTGATTTCGTGGCCGAATGCACAAGTTTCCAGGATGAGCCTATGAGAGAACTTGTCCAAGAATTGTGGAAGTTGTTCGTGGATGGATCATCTAATGAGCACGATTTAGGAGTTGGGATCATTCTAATTACTTAGGAAGGACATTGCTTACAATAACTTTAAGGTTTGGATTTAGTGCCTCAAACAATGAAGTTGAATATGAAGCCTTACTAGTTGGAATTCAAATCGCCAAAGAGTTGAAAGCGTAGGCCAACTAGTGCTACAACGATTCGCAGCTCGTAGTAAACCAAGTGTTGGGAGAGTACCAAGTTTGTGGAATTAAGATGGTTTCATACTTAGCCAGGGTAAATGGTGAATTATTAGAGTTTGAGTTTTACTCCGTCGAACAGGAACCTCGTGAGCAAAACACCAATGCAGATGTGTTAGCTCGGCTTGCCACAACCAAGGAAGTAGACATGTTGAGCGTAGTTCCGGTTGAGTTCCTCAAGCATAGGGGAAGAATATGAAAAAATCAAGCTAATTCACATAGGATCGTCTTGAATGACTCCAATTGTTGACTATCTCACCTTCAGAAAACTACATGAAGATCATAAGGATGCACAAAGATTGTTATACCAAATCACGAGGTATGTCCTAGTCGAGGGGATTCTCTATAGGCGAGGTCATTCCATGCCCTTGCTTAGGTGCGTTTTACCAGAGGAAGCCCAATCTATTCTAAAGGAAGTCCATGAGGGGTTTTTTTAAGATCACGTTTAGGGGGGGGGGAATCTAGCGATGAAGATACTCAAACGTTTATATGGATTTTTAGAAGGTTCCTTTTTTAATGAAAATTTTATTTTTAATATTGTTATATTTCGAGTGCTAGTAATGGTGTACCTGAAAAACACGACCTGACGTATCCTATTTGCGGTACAGTTGGGATGCATTTAATGAAGGAATTCCTAGTTCTAAGGTCATGGAGATTGTCTAGCTAGACCTTTAGGTCGCTTAGACATAGCTCGAGTACCTCAATATTCAAATCGACTTATCCTAGAAATCTCTAGCTCGCATGGTGTGTATTCAGCTCGCTGCCGATGCAAGGAAGGCACAAATTCGAATCCCCAAAGACTCCATATCTCATATACATAATTGGAATATTGTAATCTTGCTTGATAAATGTATAAAATTAGGAAATCAATATATTAAATGTAATTATTTGTATATTTGGGAAGTTACTCAAACCTTTTCATTAATCCCCTATAAAATAGAGAGGGGATGGACAGGAAAATTGATCGCATTCTTGTACACCAAAACTCTAGAGAAATTGAGAGAATACAGTAATAACATAGACTTGTGGACTAACCACTAAACCACGTAAAAGATTTTTGTGTTCTTAGTGTTTTATCCAAGTTTAATCGTCTCTCGAATTTCTTAACTCTAAGTTGATGAAAAACCACGTCAACAAGTTGATGCTACAATTTATAGACAAAATAAGTTGGTTTATATTTCAAAAAATTTACCCTGAGTATTCCATGTCAGCAGCGCAAAGGCAACATAATAACAATTCAAATAATAAGGATCTTGCGAGATCCAACCCTTTTGACCATGAATGGTCTAACACGATTAACCAATACAGGGGACGAGTGAGATCAGATCCTTTGTCATCCGAGCCTATCATAAAATCTGCTAAGTGTTAGTGTATTTCAATAATAAGTACTTATTAAAGTATATTAAAATACAAAGATAAATTTGGTTTAGACAATTGTCCTTTCTTTTAATTTCGAAGTTGTAGGAGATCAACATTATGCTAGTGGGAGTGCAGCCAATCTTGAGATGAGCAGGGTTGACGCACTTGTTCTCTTCGAAAGAAGAAAAAAAATGTAGATTAAAAGAGGGGAAGAAAAAAAATAAAGTTATCGGAGAAAAACATATACTTATCTAACAAGGGGTGACACAATATGCTTAAATATTTTTTAAAAGTATAAAATATTATTTTTAAAATTTTCAACATTTTCTTTAAAATTGGCTGTTTTTGCGTGTGACATTGGGAAGGGGGATTTACATGAGGGGAAGTGTAGTATCATTAAGCTATATCTACGACCACAATTAAAATTGGTTATCCTTAATATTTTTAATTTATTGTAATTATATTCTAAAATTGATCTTTTATGCCAAAAATCCTTAAGTTATGTTTTAGATATGATTTTAAAAATCTTAAATAAATAATAATTCCTTAAAAATATAAAATAAATCCTTTTAAAAATGATGAAATAAATTAAATTCCTTATAAATTACAATTTTTTTTTAAAGGAGAAATAAATAAAAAATTTAAGGAAACTTTTTTAAGTATATATTAAATTATTAATTACTAAATCTAATACAAACAATTAGGTTAAGTATATTTTGTTAATTTAGAAATTCATAATTTAATATATATTTTAAAAGAAAAGAAAGTGTCCTTCAGTATTTTAATTTATTTTAAAATATCAAATTATTTATTTAAGAATTTTTCAAAAAGATTTATTTTAGATTTTTTAAAAGATTATGGTTTAAAAGTTTTTATTTAAGATTTAAAAAAAAATTAAGCTACAGATAAAATTAATTATTATAGACCTTCGCCATTTAAGAATATGATTAAAAATATAAATAAAATAGGAGTATTTATGGTAGGGGCTTCCAAAAGAGTCGTACCAGTATTTTTGACCCGTAAATAATTTTTGGCGCGATTTTCTTTATGATCGTTTATATTATAATTATTTAGAGCATCCTGCAAATTTTTAGAAAATTCTGATTAATTTATACTATCGAAAACTAGGTTCAAACATGTTATTTTTCACTCGCATAAAAAAATTAGCCATGCGTGCAACAATTTTTTTTTAAACTAGTTTTTAGGACTATAAATTATTCGAAATTTTTTGAAAATTTGTAGGATGGTCTAAATAATTATAATATATACAATTTTGAAGCCAAAATTTCTAATAAAATATATTACAAATATTAAGAATTTTCATCACAAATACTATTAAAAAAATAACGGTTATAAGTAACACTCGCACTAAAAACATAACATTAGAGACTTTTTCTCTAAAGAAAAACAAATTAAAATAAAATATTTGACCGTATAAATCATTTAAAAATATTTGTTGGAGACTATTATATATATATATATATATATCATATTATTCCCCGTAAAGAACAAATTAATCAAGTTTTCTTTTGGGAAAAAAAAACAAAATTAAACTACCGTTATTGAGGAAACGGCAGGATTTGCGGAAATTAATATTTTCATTGGGACATTTTCAATATTTTTATTATTTATATATTATATAAAAACATTATAAAGTTAGAAAATAACGTGATGGTGCCAGTTAAGCCTGTATATTCCCTGTTATTACTTTTCTTTTCCATTTTAATTACAATTTTGTTTGGTTTTAGCTGTCAATTATTGGAACATATACACAATTAGAAAAAGTTGTACATTAATTAATGATTTATTATTATTCTTCGTACCATGACCTTTTTTGTAGATGAGTCTTAACATGATTTTTCAAACGGTACATTTTCTATAAAATAATGACTTTGTCCGTAGAAGTTACTTTGATTGGTACATTTTTTTTCTCATTAGTTTGGTAAATTTAAATATATAGAAACATTTTCCCCAAAAAAAAAAAATTGATACATAAAACATGCGGGCGCCCGGAAAAATAAAAATATATGTTAATAATTTGGACAAATTTGGGGTCTTTTCTTCATATTAGTGAATTAATGTCACATGAGTGTGACATTAGAGTTCCGTATATTCTACGATTAAAAAAAAATTACCAAACGAATCAAACTGTTTCAATCCAATATGCAACTGATTTACTACGGCATTGGATAATAATTCTAAAACACCAACCTATATGTTTTGTAAAAAAGAGAAGAGAAAAATATCTACTATATGTAGTGTATAATAGATAAATCCAAACTATAGTTTATAGTATGTCATGATGAACATAATAAAAATGTGGGGTTATCACTTGTTATTATGTGTAAGTTTTAATTTTTAAACTTTAATAATCTATTCTATACCTACACTTCGAACTCACCAATTGAGATTATAACGTCAAGTTTGTATTGTACACAAGTAATAATTAATTTTAAGGAAAAAATATAATTAATTACATTCATATTAGCTGATACAAGAGACTTTATATAGCCGAAGTACAATCCTAGTTGTCACTAACAGCTTAATCTAAGTATTAACTAATTAGTTTAACTAACTAACAGAATATGAAGTTTAATACAACCCTTAAGATGGAGGGTATAAATTTATTAAAGCCATCTTGGATATGACTTGAAATTGACCATGAACTAAGGCGTTGATCATTACATCAGCTAAGTTATTTTTGGAAGTAACATGAAGGAGTTTCAGGTGGCCAAGCTGAACTTTTTCTCAAAGGAGGTGGCAATCAATGTCAGCATATTTTGTACATTTGTGGAAAATTGGATTTTCAAAAATATGAATTGTCGTTGTGTTATTGCAAAAGAGAGTTGTTAGTTGGTGATGAGAAATATCAAAGTCTTTGAGGAGGGCTAAAAGCCAAGTGATCTCACATGTGGCATTGGCCATGACCCCATATTATGCTTAAGTGTATGGTCTAGAGACGGTGTTTTGCTTCTTGGACTTTCAAGAGATGAGGGAGTTGCCAAGGAAAATACAATATTTGGAAATCGATCGGCGAGTGTAACACAAGAGCCCCAATTAGCATCAACAATTTTTTTTTAATAGACATCATTATTGAGGCTTATTAGCTAGCAAAAACGTAAGGGGTGGAAGTCTTTAAGTTTGTATCTTGAATCTAAAGTCGTTTTAAATTTAGAAATGGCAGACATGTTATTGCTAGCTATTAAAATATCATCAACATAAACTAAAATTGCTAAGAATGCACCTGGATTTTGTTGAATGAAGAGTGAATGATTATATGGTGAATGTTGTTGTGATTGGTTAAATACGTGGTGATATTGGTTAGGCACGAAGAGGTGCAAAAACCATAACGATTTCGCAAAAGTCAACATATGTGAGTTGACTTTTAGTATAGGCATTTATAAATCATATTTTTGGGAGCATTTGAGGATGTTTTGAGATAAATTTTGAGCGTCAAAACTGAGGTGTCGGCGATGCGTTGCCTCTGGGAGGTGACTTGTCGCACGACCAAAAAATGGTTGACTAGGCAATATGTCGCCTGGTGGCAGGCGATGCATCGCCTAGGCCGTCCGGACTAGTGCGTACAATGATGTGTTTTTTACTCCAAAATTTAAATTAAAATGCTCTATTGTCATTGGTGGAGTCTAATGAGGTTCATATACTATTTAAAATGTTCATTTGAGTTAATTGGTGACTTGATCACTCACCTCTCTCCCTCTTTCGAAAATGAACTCTCTCTCTCTCTCTCTCTAGCTTTCAAGATTACTAGTTTACTCCAAGATCTTCATCAAGAAAGCTTGACTTGTATGAAGGATCAAGACTTGTTAATCCCAATATCATTCCATTGTAGTAGCTTCAAGTAATTCCAAGGAGAAGGCTAGGAATAGAGATTTTTGGGCAGCAAATCTACATTTGTGTTTGAAGGTTGTTCTTCAAGAAAGGTCCACTCAACACTTTGATTCTTTTGAGTTTATGTAATTTGTGATTATCTACCTATAGAGTTAGATTACTTGTTGTTTTATGCTTCGAGTTGTAATACAAAACAAGGTTGATTAAGCCTAATCTCCAACAATAAAAAATATTTATCTCTAAACCTTTGTTTTGTATCAAAGTTTGTCTATCTCTAAGGTTCTCTACTGACCAAATGCATGGAAGAAAGCTCCTCAATCTCATATCTCAAGTTCATGTCTCAAGATCTAGTAAGACTAGATAGGTTTGATGCCTCACAGTTTGTAAGATGGCAAGACAAGATCAAGTTCATCCTCACAATTTTGAAAGTTCATTACATCATCGACAAAGATTTGAAGACTTTGGAGCCCCTTAAGTGTAACGCCTTACCAATCCAGGGTCGTTACACTGTGTGTTTAAAAATGTGTCTCGTTAAGCGAGTTGTTTAGACTAAAAAGTGCAATTTAAATAACATAAAGGTCCAGGCAGTAAAATTTTTGGATAAAAAGATTTAACTTTTCATTAAGTCTGTAAAAGAGTTTACATGGGATCCCTAAAAACTGATAAAAAAATTAATTACAATTGTAGTTTTACAAACAGTCGACCTAAGCGACAAAATTCAGACTTTTACATTGAGTCCCTCAATAAATCTCGACTATGGCGGCCGAGCATGTATGCACCGCTCCAAAGCCCTCTATTTCCCAAAATAATTGCATGATGACGTGGCATGTTTAAGAGGCACATGAACAACATGTGACTAGTTATTAGTGAAGGCCTGGTCGACCAATGACCAGAGTATCAAGAGGAAATTTGTAATGACCCAACTAATTCTAGACTTTGGACCATTAATAACTGCTATACATAGACACTAATCTTAAGAAAACAGACATACGAAATAGTCAAAACTTTATTAAAATCTGTAAAGCAAAGGTTAAAATACATAAATATTCGGGATAGGATATGGGATCCCATTGTTTGAAAATAAAACATATCTTAAATCTTAAATAAATTCGTTACAAGATCAGGTGCGGAAAATACATAGAAAACATAATTGAAATGACTAAAAACAACTTTGTCCTCGAATCGTTCACGCAGTCCTCCAAATCCATTCTTCCTCAATACACATTCCCAAGCTGCCAAGAATCTTCCCGCCGCCATAATTATTTTCTTGCACATATAAAATAAAGGAATGAGCCTAATGCCCAGCAAGGAAAATCTACGAAAATCATGAAACATAAACTATAAACATATAACATATACTATAAACATATATCACAATTCTAACCCATGTACATGGTAAACATTGGGGTTTGCTAACTAAGCAACTATAAGCCTCAAAATACAATGAGGTTTGCTAGCTAAGCAACTATAAGCCCCAAGAACATAAAAGTGTTGGGGTTTTCTATTTAAGCAACTATAAGCCCCAAAACATATATATATATATATCATAACATATAAAAACATATTATAGCATAATCATATAAGCATATAATAACCATCCTATTTTCCTTACCAATATCGGGATGTGAGAACAAGGACGGGATTTTGGAACACTCCTAAATCAAACAATAGAAAGGTGAGTACTTCTATAAAAAAAGAGATGAAAATGAATGAACTAAACCACCGAGAAGATACTTACCGACAAGAAACCTCAAGTTCAAAGAACTTCGAGCCCTAACCAAGAATTGAAAACAGCGAGTTAGGATTTGAGTAGAGAAAAGCCATAAGAACTAATGAAACATACATAAATGAACTAGGAATAAGAATACCTTTGAATGTACTAGAATCGAACTACACCTTTATAGAAAAACACACTATTAACCTTGCTTCCCAAGTGTAAAATAAGCTTAAGATGATAAAGCTTATAACCCCAACCCAAGTGTTTAACACTCTAAAGTAAACCTAGATGCTTGAAGGCTCTGAAGGCAACTTGAATGATGAAAGAAATGGCTGGGTACTAGGTCCTATTTATTGAGTTCAAGAATCAAAAGATCTTCTTTTAGCTTGAATAAAAATAATGACTATTTAATTGAAAAACATTTGAATAATCGTTCAGCAGAGGCTTGAGACTCGGTCAAAAGATTCTGAGGCTAGCTAAGAGTTTATGGTTGAATTGGGCTCGATTTCAAAATTATTCAAAAATATTGTCCTAGAGCTGATATATCGCCCATGGTAGGCGATATATCGCCTGGGCTTATATTCCCAAGGCTCGTCGAAGTGTTCGTACGAAGTTACGTGTATTTTCGTATTCGCCGAGTGGCGATATATCGCCCCCTAGAGTTGCGATATATCGGCATACGCTGAAATATTATACACGTAATTGCACTTTTTCAGCCTAATTTGAATTGAGTAAACAACTTTGATTGAGTCTTGTTGACGCAGTTCTTCGGCAATAGATAATTATATGAATAAGGAGAGGGATTAATGCTAAATAATGAACCATAACAGATGAATGATCTCAACGTAAGATTATAACTCGAATACTTTTTTAGGTGGTTCAAAGGTTAAAATCCTTCTAGCCCACCAGCCAATATTATTGATATATCTCTAATATTCTTTACAAGGTATTTCTTTACAAATTAAAATCCAACCCTTTGCAACTCCCAGGGTCTCCATATTTATAGGGAGAGGGCACCTAGGAGTTGGCAAAGGAGGTCATCCTGTGACCCTCTTGCCCATCATGTCACTTCTGTGACATTCACGATTAATTCCTAAAACCTGACAATGAAGTGTGGTCTAATCAATAGGTAAGGGGGATAATGGGCCGCATGGTCCAACCCAGTCGTGGGTGCCTGAGTACGCACGTTTATGCTGCGTGTCCGAGAATTCAGGAATGGAATAGACACGTGATGTCTGATATATGCACATTTACATTGCGTGGTTGACTTTATAAAAGGTCAGAGGTGCCAACTCAAGCTCGTACCCCGAGCTTGATGTAGTCTCGTCCCGTGGTGTCCACACTGCTGACCCGATGCCTTAATAATCGCAATAAACCTTTGGTAACCTCGAGCTAAAGAGGTAGAACCTTTCAACAGTAGCTCCGGGTAGGTGGCTTCCACGTGGCTAATATAATTATGCCCTTTCTCAGCTCGCCAATAGCCCGTGGATATTTAGGGCGTACATTTGCCCCTCAAGCCCCTGCTCGTGGCATATGACGTCACCTGGAGCAACAATGGGGGCTTTTAGACTTCTTTGTGGATTCTTCACATTCCGCCCATTAAGCTGGTATCGAATACGTGGAGCATCGTGGTTGGTGACGGTCTGTCTTCCGAGAACCGCATTAAATGGCCTAGCCTATCTTCAGCCGTCGTTTCATCTTTTGAGTAGTGATCCTCGTATCCCACATCAAGACAATCGAACGACCCTCATCTTTTGGCCTTTTACGTATATATAAGTGTACGCCCTGATTTTCCAACGGGCTATTAGCGAGCTGAGATACGACCTAAATTATATCAGCCACGTGGATCCCCCATGACCGGAGCTGTTGTCGTCAGGTCCTACCTCGTTAGTTCGGGGTATCCAAAGGTTCGCCAAGATTACTTAAGGACCGAGTTTGGACTGTGAAGGCCACAGGTCGAGGAGGCATCCAGCTCGTGGTACGAGATGGAGTTGGAGGCTATTACCTTTTATAAAGTCAACCACGCAAAGTAAACGTGCATATATCAGACATCATGTGTTTGATATATCCCTGACTTCTCGGACACGCAGCATGAACGTGCGTATTCAGGCACCCACGACTGGGTTGGGCCGTGCGGCCCAATATCCCCCTTACCTATTGATTAGACCACACTTCATGTGTCAGGTTTTAGGACTTAATCATGAATGTCACAGAAGTCACATGATAGGTAGAAAGGTCATGGGATGACCCCCCTTACCAACTCCCAGGTGCCCTCTCCTACAAATATGGAGACCCTAGGAGTTGCAAAGGGTTGGATTCTATTGTGTAAGGAAATACCCTGTAAAGAATACCAGGCATACAACAATAATATTGACTGGTGGAGTAGAAGGATTTTAACCTTTGAACCACCTAAAAAACGTGATTGTGTCACCAGTCCATTAAAAGATCATTCATCTATTTCGTTTCATAGTTAAGCACTAATCCCTTCCTCTTATTTTCTTAATTACATGTTGGCGAAGAACCGCGTCAACAGTTTGGTGCTTTCATTGAGAGGGCTAGTTAGATTGGTGCTATCGCAAACATCCAACTATGGTGACCACTCGATCAAGACATGGTAACGAGGCGGAACAACATGATGGGCAGGAGGCTCATCATGCCGCCATCTCTGATGAGCAAAATCTTGAAGACCGGCAGCGGCCAGGCAAGCAGCCGGTGGGCCAAGATGACACTAGAAGTTCGGCGCCCCGGCCACCTAATCCAAACCCAGATTTTTACACTGCGGTAGAAATGGAGAATGCTCAGCTGAGGAACCAACTAGCGAAAGCTAGTCAGCAGATTAAGGAAGTGTTGGCCCGACTACCCCTTCTTACAACCGACGCAAACGTCGGAAAGAGGCAAGGCAAGACTCGTAAGTCCCGCCGGGGTAATCAGTCCAGGCCTAGCCACTCAGACAGACCTCCGACATCCAACTCTATTCCCTCATTGCACCGTTGAGAGGCAAACTTTGAAGAAATGCCTAGAGCCGAACAACAATATAGCAGCTCGGTCCGAACTTCAACTCCCAGCTCCCAGCCAGCCTCGAGCGCGCCTAGGAGGGCTCGAGGGAATTTCAGAAGGAGGTCCGGGGAGGGCTCACAGCACCAGCCCGTCCCCGGCAGCCGTCCTGCGCCTCGTCCAGATCGCCAGGTGCGGGACCCGCAAGTTGGCAGGGCCGAAAGGCCCCCACCTAACTTGATCCGCCCTGACGGAACCAGGATTGCATCTCCGGTTAGGCATCCTCCGTCACCAATAAGATATTCGTCTCCTCCTCGGCCCATCCGAGATATTCCAGCTTATGGAAGCAGCAGGAGAAACCTGCCATCCGTAGGACCTTCCCGACGTAGCAGGGCGCCAAGAGAGAGCCCGGATCCTCACCCCCAAAGGCGGACTCCAAGCTTTTCTAACGGGAGCTACTGGATTGGCAGTCGCCGAAGCGACCTTTATGGCGAAGACTTGCGTCAACGCTTAAGCTCGGCGCAAATTCCTCAAGCCACCCAGAGGGGCGACCTTCGAGATCGCCTTAACTATCATAGGGGGAACCAGTAGGAGGTGGCAGCCATGCTTGCTCAGGGGGAGACCTGTCCGAGGTGCGTAACGGTGGGAACGCCCCAAATAACCTATCTAAAGATAGGAGGGAAAATAACCCACCAAACATACACAATGGATCCGGAGCTGTCGAGCAGCCCCGGAATAACCAAGGAAATCAGGGCAAAACCCTTGAGCGCCTGGCTCAGATGGAGGAGCTAATGAGGAAGCTCCTGTCGGAGAAAGAGAAAGACGAATATGATTTGGGGGACGAGCTTGAGCTCTTCGCCCCTAGCATAGCAGCAACGGCATACCCACCCGGTTTCCGTATGCCGCACCTGTCCAAATTCAACGGAGACGGAGATCTGTCGGATCATCTGGGGATGTTCAATACCCTGATGATGGCCCACAACATTGGCCCCAAGCTGAGGTGTCTGATATTTCCCTCCACACTGACTGGACTAGCCATGCAGTGGTTCAAACAAAGCAAGAAACAATTAATCAGCTCCTGGAAAACTTTCTCTGCAGACTTCAAGAGGGCATTCCGAGCCTACCAGGCTGCCCGCGTCAAGGCTGACTCTCTGGCTAACGTGAGGCAACAACCCGACGAGCCTCTGAAGGCTTACCTGAGCAGATGACGCGAACGTCGCTGCTCGGGCCAGAGACGCAGATGACAGCTCCAATCTCATGGCTTTGAGAACTGGAATCCTCGTCGGAGGGGGACTTTGGAACGAAATACAAAGGAAAGGAGTTAGCTCAGTGAATGAGTTCCTAAATAGGGCCCAAGGATGGATCAACTTGGAGGAAGCCCAAGCCTCGGCTGTAGGAACCAGCCAGGTCCCTGAGCAACCCGCTGGAGTGGGAACGGAGGTCGTGACAGTGACCCAGAACGTTACACAGAATAACCAGTTCGGTGGAGGCAAAAGAAAGGGGAACGGCGATGGCAACCAGCACAACCCAAAGAAGAATAAGTCCGTAGAAAAATTTAAGCTGGTCTACGCGACTTATACAGAGCTCACCCACTCTAGGGAGAACATCTTCCTAGCGAACTCTGCTCGCCTCCCCTGGAAAAAGCTAGAGCCATTAAAGCACCAGAAGGGGAAGAGAGACACCTCCAAGTTTTGCCGTTTCCACAACGACGTTGGCCACAATAATTATGATTGTAGGCATTTGAAAGATGAGATCGAAACTCTCATCAGAGCCAGCCCCTTGACTCAGTACGCGCGGAATAGGGTTCCAGCAAGCCGACCTGCTCCGGAAGTCCCGATCAATCATCCCGGGTCTCAGGTAGATCAAGATGTCCCTCCTCCAGTGATAGGAGGAGAGATATCCATAATCTCTGGAGGTCCACATTTGGCTGGCGCGAGCAGGGGTGCCCAAAAGAGGTACGTGAACGAACTCAAGGCGCATAATGGAGTAGAGTTCGTCCCGGAGCAGTGTCTACCAAAGCAGCAGCGATTGGAGAGGCAACCAATCATTTTTACAGAAGAAGATGCTGGCCATGTCTGGTTCCCTCATAATGACCCTCTGGTCGTAGCAGTGCAGCTTGCTAATCGGAGGGTTAGGAGAGTGCTGATCGATAATGGGAGCTCGGTAAATCTTCTATTCTGGTCCACGCTGGAGAAGATGGGTTTGACTGTCGCCGAGCTGAAGACGACCTCTATGATGCTGTATGGTTTTTCAGGAGAAGGATCAGTGGCTATAGGGAAGATCGAGCTGGTGATCACCTTAGGGGAAGGACCTCGGACAGTCTCCAAACTCCTCGAGTTCGTGGTCATCGACTGCCCCGTGCATACAATGCTATTTTGGGCCGACCCACACTCATAGCTTTTGAGGCCATCACCTCCGTTCACCACCTCGCGCTGAAATTCCCTTCTTCCACGGGGTTATGCACGGTCCGTGGCGATCAGCTCACTGCCAGGGAATGATACAGGATTTCCATGAAGGGAAAATCGAAACTCGGGCAGCTAGCAATGGCCATCCAAGGTGGAGGAGAGGAATCTCAAGAACCTTTAACTGACCCTGAGGTTGAAAAACCTCAGAGCACCGAAGGGGAAAATAGCATCTTAAGTGAGGATATTGACCCCGAATAGGCAAGGATAAGTCCAAGCTCCAGGCCATTGAAGAGCTCGAGGAAGTAAGCATCGATCCACAAAATCCTTTACGAATGATCAAGCTCGGGAAAAACCTCTGTAACAAGAGGAAAGCGGAGCTGATCAAATTTCTGCAGGATAACCTGGATGTGTTTGCGTGGTCACACGAGGACATGGTGGGAATCAGTCCCAATGTCATCATGCACACCCTTCATTTGGATAAGAGCGTTCCTGCAAAGTCCCAGAAGCAGAGGCGCCTAGGAACAACTCGAGCTGAGGCCTTAGAAGAAGAAGTAGCCCAGCTCAAGAAATGCAGCTTTATCCGAGAAGCCAAGTTTCCGGTTTGGGTCACCAACCCCGTGCTGTTCTCGAAGCCCCACGGGAAATGGAGGACTTGCATCGATTTCTCCGACCTGAATAAAGCCTGCCCCAAAGATTGTTTTCCCTTGCCAAGGATTGACCAATTGGTGGATGCCACGGTGGGGCACGAGCTCATGTCCTTTATGGACGCGTACTCAGGCCACAATCAGATCTCCATGAATCCGGCGGACTAGGAGCACACCAGCTTCATGATCCCGACTAACATCTATTGTTACAAGGTCATGCCGTTCGGGCTGAAGAACGCCGATGCTACATACAAGAGGTTAGTAAATAGAATGTTCGCCAACCAGATCGGGAAGAACATGGAAGTGTACATTGTCAACATGCTGGTCAAGTCAAAGACTGCCGATAACCATGTTTCTGACCTGAAAGAATGCTTCAAGACACTACGGGAGTACGTCATGAGGCTTAATCCGCAGAAGTGCACTTATGGGGTCGCATCTGGAAAATTCCTAGGTTTCATCGTCAATACCCGAGGAATCGAGGCAAACCCCGACAAGATCAGGTCATTGCTCTAGCTTCCCTCACCCAGGTCGCGTAAAGACGTCCAAGGCCTGACAAGAAGGGTGGCAGCCCTAAATCGGTTTATTTCAAAATCCACCGACAAGTGCCTACCATTCTACAACCTGCTCCGAGGAAATAAGTAATTCGAATGGACAGAAGAGTGCGAAAGTGCTTTCCTCGCCCTGAAGGCACATCTGGCCAAACCACCCGTATTGTTCGAACCAAAGGCAGGAGAGCCCCTTTTTCTCTACCTAGCTGTCACAGAGGATGCAGCTAGTGCCGTATTGGTCCGAGAAGAAGACCGGGTTCAGAAGCCAGTCTACTACATCAGTAAGAGACTTCTCGGGGCTGAATCCTGATACCCCTTGACGGAAAAATTGGCGTTCTGTCTTATCACGGCCTCCCGAAAGCTCAGGCCATACTTCCAGTCCCATTCAATACACGTCATGACCGATCAGCCTTTAAGGCAGGTTTTTCAAAAACCTGAAGCATCGGGATGCCTGTTAAAGTGGGCTATCGAACTCAGTCAGTTCGAGATTTTGTACACCCCGCAAACTGCTATAAAAAGTCAGGCCCTGGCCGATTTTGTGGCAGAGTGCACAGGATTCCGAGAGGATCCTGCAGAAGACTCACCCCAGGTCACCTCGGCCCAGGCGTCGTGGAAGATCTTCGTGGATGGCTCATCCAATGAGAACGGCTCTGGGGCTGGAATCATTTTGATATCCCCTGAGGGACATAGATTCCACTCGGCGCTGAGATTCGGATTCAAGGCCTCCAACAACGAGGCCGAATACAAAGCTTTGCTGGCCGGGCTAAGAATAGCCCAGGAGTTGAAGGCGAGCTCTGTTCAGTGCTTCAGTGACTCCCAGCTCATGGTAAACCAGGTGCTGGGCGAATATCAGGCACGAGGAACCAAGATGGCTACTTACCTGGCAAAGGTAAAAGTCGAACTGTCCGTGTTTGGGCGAGGCTCAATCGAACAGATACCTCGGCAGCAGAACGCTAACGCAGACGCTCTTGCCAAGCTCGCCACCTCCAGGGAGACGGAGACTTTGGGGTTAGTACTGGTAGAATTCTTGGAAAAACCGAGTATAGAAGAGGTCGGGGTGGAGGTCGAGATGATTGACGCCAAACCGACCTGGATGACTCCCATCCTTGACTATCTCACCGAAGGGAAGCTACCTAAAGGGTGTAATGATGTGCAATGAGTACTGTACCAGGCCCCAAGGTATACGATGGTAGATGGGGTGCTATACCGACGTGGGCACTCCTTACCCCTCCTACGATGTGTTCTTCCAGGCAAGGCAAAGGCCATCCTACAGGAAGTGCATGAAGATTTTTGTGGGGATCACACTGAGGGGCAAAGCTTGGCCCTAAAAGTTTTAAGGCAAGGATATTACTAGCCCACTCTGTCAAAGGACTCGATCTCGTATGTCAAGAAGTGCGACAAGTGCCAGCGATTCGCCACAGTTGCCCGAGCTCCCCCAGTCGAGCTGAAGATGATCTCTTCCCCATGGCCATTTGCAGTTTGGGGGATCGACTTGGTTGGCGCCCTCCCTATTGGAAAAGGCGGGGTCCGATACGCTGTGGTGACCATCGACTACTTCACGAAGTGGGCTGAGGCAGAACCTTTAGCAACAATAACTTCCATAAAAGTCCTCGACTTCGTGGTTAAGAGCATTATCTGCCGATTCGGGCTGGCCAAGAAAATCGTTTCCGACAATGGGACTCAGTTCGACAGCGACCTATTCACTGAATTTTGCGAAAGGTACGGGATTGTGAAAAGCTTCTCGTTTATGGCCTATCCTCAGGCAAATGGCCAGGTTGAGGCCGTCAATAAGACCCTAAAGGAGAGCCTTAAGAAGAGACTAGACGAAGCCAAGGAGGTCTGGCCAGAATAGCTCCCCCAGGTTCCGTGGGCGTACCGGACCTCGCATCGGACTCCTACGAGTCATACTCTTTTATCCCTGACTTTTGGGAGTGAGGGAGTCCTCCCTGTGGAGATTAAGGTACCTTCGCATAGAATCCAGGCATATGACCAAGACCACAACCATGAACTACTTTGCGCTTCCCTTGACTTGGTTGGTGAAAGACGAGAAGATTCGCAACTTCAGCTCGCACATTACAAGCAAAATATCACTCGTTATTTCAACTCAAAAGTCAAAAAGCACGCCTTTAGCTTTGGTGACCTGGTCCTCAGGAGAGTTTTCTTAGCCGGTAAGGATCCCAAAGATGGATTATTGGGACCGAACTGGGAAGGGCCATATCAAATGATCGAGGTCATTAAAGAAGGAACTTACAAATTAGCTCGGCTCAATGGAGGGGCAGTCCCACGAACTTGGAACGCCATCCATTTGAAGAGATATTATCAATGACACCCTTGTAAGGCCTAGAGGCCATTTTTTATGTATTGAGCAATGAGAATTAACTTTTCGTTCATGATTGAATATATTTGCAAGTGTAATCTAATGTAACCACGAAAGACCCTTTCCTCGTTACTTGGGGGGCATATGGTGCCTGGATATAACCAGGTCGCCTTAAAGGCTTAGAAGTTAATTCAAATTGATTGATCATTGCTTTTCTTAAAGAGCGCGAGATATTGATAAAGGATTAACGCGAACTAAGGTCTACCCTGGATATAACCAAGTCATAAAACTTAGAAGTTAATTCAAATTGATTGATCGTTGCTTTTCTTAAAGAGCGCGAGATATTGATAAAGGATTAACGCGAACTAAGCTCTACCCTGGATATAACCAGGTCATAAAACTTAGAAGTTAATTCAAATTGATTGATCATTTCTTTTCTTAAAGAGCACGAGATATTGATAAAAATTAACACGAACTAAGTTTTCAAACTAAGGTCCTGGACATAACCAGGTCATAAAACTTAGAAGTTAATTCAAATTGATTGATCATTGCTTTTCTTAAAGAGCACGAGATATTGATAAAAATTAACACGAACTAAGTTTTCAAACTAAGGTCCTGGACATAACCAGGTCATAAAACTTAGAAGTTAATTCAAATTGATTGATCGTTGTTTTTCTTAAAGAGCACGAGATATTGATAAAAATTAAGACGAACTAAGTTTTCAAACTAAGGTCCTGGACATAACCAGGTCATAAAACTTAGACGTTAATTTAAATTGATTAATCGGTGTTTTTCTTAAAAAGCATAGAATATTAGTCAAAAATTAACACGAACTAAGTTTTTCAAAGCAATGACTAGAATGCATAAAGGCAAAAGGAAATGAACCAATTAAAAGTAAAAATGGATAAAACCAATTGTCTCGAGGTGGAAAAACCCCATACAAAAGTTACAAAAAAAAGTGAGGGTAATAATAATAAACGAATTCAAAGAGGAAAGGCCCTAGGCTCCACCGGGCTGCTCTGTTGAGGTCGCAGTCTCTCCCTCCTGCTCGGCCATTGTGGAAGTCTCCACAGTCTCAGAAGGTGCCTCCTGCTGTAGACAAGCTTTAAACCCCTCCAGCAAGGGCTCCCAGACGTCTGCTCCCAAGAAGGAGAAATCTCCATCCGAGTTATAGACCCAGCAGTGGTAGAGCATGTCCTCCATGGAGGAGCTGGAAGCCGCCTTCTCCTTTTCCAAGGCGGCCTTAGCCTCCTCGGCCTTGGCTTTTGCAGTATCCAGCGCATTCCGGGCAGTCCTGGCCTCCTCAAGTTCGGTTGTCGCAATGGCTAGGGCAGCCTTGTTAGCCTCGGCCTCTTCCAGCTTAGGACGGGACGTGTCCAGCTCAGCCCGCGCGGCCGCCAAGGGTTCCTTGGCCTCCTGCTCCTGCTGTTGGGCAGTCTTCAGGATGGCCAGAGTAGTCTGGTGGGCGGCCAGAATAGCCTGATGCTCGCCCCTCATGTCCTCGAGGCGAGCCTTGGACCTGGAAATGCTCAGGTGAAGAGCCAGGACACTCTACAAAAATAGAGAGGCAACTGTCTTAGAAAAAAAAGAGAAGTAGAAAGAACATGTGATGCATGATAACCCAAAGAGTACAAAATGTAAAGCCAGCTTACTGTTAGAGCCATTCCCAGTGAAGACTCCATCACGCCCTTTGGGCTCCTTGTTTCGATAGCCTGCAGGTCCTTTTCTTTGGCACCGTAGAAGTGGTCGACGGCGTAGCTCGCCGTTTCATACACCGTCCCCCAAAAGACGTCTGGAATCTTCTCCAGGGCCTGGGGGTCCACTGGGATGCGCACCTCGGGGGGCGCGGTTGCCGAGGTCCCGAGCTTCGCCCCTGTGTCCCGAACAAAGGCCGGAGCTTGCAGAGGGGGTGGGGGCATGTTCTCCACTGCAGCAGGAGGAACATTTTCCTTGGCTTGGGCAGCTGGGGCCTGGTCTTTCTTCGCCACTCGGAGCTTCTTCATTTTGGGCCCGGACGCCCCAGCTGAGGAGTTCCCTCCGGCGAACATAGCTCGCAGATCCCTTCCCCCGAGCTGAGACATTTCCTCTGGCAAAACAAAGACAACATCAATGTACAAGTAAGCATTCATGCAAAAACAAAAATAAGGGGGAAAAAGCGAAACTCAAGTATATCTACTAAAAGGAATCCTACCCCCCGAGCTAGAAGAGGAATCTATGGTCACGACCATCGGCCCCGGAGCTTCTGCGGGGGAATCTAAGACAATTACTTCTTGAGCTAGCGTGGGTTCTGGGTCCGAGACTGGCTCAGGACTAGACTCTTCTACGTATTGCCTAAGACACGGAGCTACGGTACCCTCCCGGAGTGATGGCCATGACCGAAGGTTGGTCCCAGACTCCTGAAATAAGGCCGACCTAAAGGCTAGGGTGTTGTCCACAACTATGGTACCCCTAGGGCAGCTATTTTCGTAATCCAACACGAGCCGGTCGACACAATGGAGCAGGGTTATATCAAGGTTTGGGTCACTTCGATGGCGTTGGACGAGCTGTTTGGGATTGAACCTAGCTAGCCAGGGGTCTGCGGTGGCCCTATCTAAGTTTCT
The DNA here is from genome assembly GCF_963169125.1 of Humulus lupulus. NCBI lineage: Eukaryota > Viridiplantae > Streptophyta > Magnoliopsida > Rosales > Cannabaceae > Humulus > Humulus lupulus. The sequence goes on along the minus strand of NC_084798.1, from coordinate 82,313,098 downwards.
AAACAGATATGGGTTACCTTGGCCGGAGGGACCTGCAGCTGCTCTGGACCGGATCCTCTCCTCGTCCGTTCTTTGGGCTTCCTCCAGCGCCCGCTTCCTCCTCACGAGGGGCACCTCGTCCTCCTCGTCCTCATCCCCTGCGGCCTCCTCCTCGGGGATAGGCCTCAATTCGCGAGCTGGGGAAGGCACTCGGGGTCTCCTCAGGTTCAAAGTCTGCCCTGGAGAGATCAGCTTGCATGCCAGCATCGTCTTGTCTATCACGAGCTGGCGATAGTCCTTTTCACTAGGGGGCAAGCCTGCCAGTGTCTCGTACTGGCTCCTAAGGATCACAGACTTATCTGTCCTCGCGAAAATGGCTGCAGAATTATTCTAAGTCAGAAATGGATACAGGGGGGAGCTAACCGATACTTAACTTATGAGCTAAGGATGAAAGATACTTACGAGGACGGTTGAAGTAGTGCAGGTCACAGTTGCGAAACCCCTTGGACATAAAGAACTGGTCTTTGAAGTCGTTGGGGTGGCTGGGCAGCTCGATGACCGCAGCCGTATTTGGAAACTAGGTCAAGTAATAGAACCCGTCGCCTCGCCCCCGCTGCTCCAGGCTGGCCTTGAGGCAGAAAAAATATAGGATATCTGCCGGAGTGGGGACCTTCCACTCCTGTTTCAAGAACAGATATCTCAACCCCGCCAACAAACGATAGGAGTTGGGGGGGAGCTGGAAAGGAGCCAACCTCACATAGTTGAGGAAGTCGGTGAAGTATTGATCTAGCAGGAGGAAAGCCCCTGCCTTGAAGTGCTCGTCACTCCAGGCTGCGAACTCCTCGTCGAGTGGCGCGCAGCTCCGCTCACCTTCTGCGGGAGGTCGGGCGATCAGAGCGCCCCTCCCCAGTTCGATGTTGTGGGAAAATAATATTTTATTCACTTTCCCCTGGTCAGTGATCTTCGAGACGATCCTCTCGGCCTCGAAGAAATCATCGGGCGCCACCTCGAGCACCTGCTCCACGGCCGGCCCGAAGACAGGGATTGGGGAGTCTGTCATCACTTCATTTCCTTTGGATTGTTGGGAGGACGAGCTGCCTGAAATCCTCTTAGGAGCGTTCTTCTTGGGTCCCATCTGGTCACCTAGCGAACAAAAGAAGAAATTTCAGAAAAGGAGAGGTAAGCATAAGGAAGAATCAAAAGAGGTGTTTCCTTTGCACGAGCTGAGGTAATCTCAGCCCGTGGAGAGTGAGACCACGCGGTTCTATGAACACGTGCCTTTGCTCCCAACAGATCCCCGATTACTCGGAATTTGTGTGTCAGGAGGGTCAGGATAGAAATTTTCCTTGGAAGGAAAGTTTCAGTAGGCGAGAGGGGCAAAACCGCCTGTGAAGCATGTCCCCTAAGCTACCCAGTTTTACACCCAAAGTACTGGATATTTTAAACAAGCATACCAAAAATCCTACCCAGAAAATTTCCCCAGAAAATGCACCCTATAAACCATGCTCCTAAATGGTTTTCTACTACAAATGATACCCTAACCTAAAAGCTTTCTCCCTTCATACCCACAAAAAACCAACGAAACCTTGCATGCAGGTACAGGAATTATTTACCTAGGCTACAGTGAAAAAGAAATTCAAAACATGCACAGTCAGGAGACTTACGGAGTGTTCTGGTTGAGAAGAGGATGAAGGGGTCGTTTGGGTTGGGGCCTCGTTGGAGTAGTTGATACTACAGCTTCAAGAGAGCCCTTGCACCTGAACTTCTGGGATGCTGGAAATGATAACTAGGAGAGAAAGAGGGTTTCTTAAGGGTGAGAAGAGAGAAGAAGAAGGAAAATTCGGAAAATTTTCAAATAAATGGGTGGCCCATGCGTAAGGTGGCCACCCCTTTTATATACATGAAGGGCCACGTGAGGAGGGTCATTGGATGGCCCTGATGTGGGATCCAAGGCTCTCCACTCGAAAGGCAAAACGACGGTTGAGTATAGGCTAGGTCATTTAATGCGGTTCTCGGAAGACGTACCGTAACCAACCACGATATTCCACGTATTCGGCGCCTGCGTAAAATGTGGAATATGAAGAGTTCATGGGGAAGCCTAAAAGCCCCTACTGTGGCCCTACACGACGTCGCGTACCATGAGCAGGGGCTTCGGGGGCAAATGTACGCCCTGATTTTCCAACGGGCTATTAGCGAGCTGAGATACGGCCTAAATTATATCAGCCACGTGTATCCCCCATGATCGGAGCTGTTGTCGTCAGGTCCTACCTTGTTAGTTCGGGGTATCCAAAGGTTCGCCAAGATTACTTAAGGACCGAGTCTGGACTGTGAAGGCCACAGGTCGAGGAGGCATCCAACTTGTGGTACGAGCTGGAGTTGGAGGCTATGACCTTTTATAAAGTCAACCACGCAAGGTAAACATGCATATATCAGACATCACGTGTCTAATATATCCCTGACTTCTCGGACACGCAGCATGAACATGCGTATTCAGGCACCCACGACTTGGTTGGGCCGTGCGGCCCAATATCCCCCTTACCAATTGATTAGACCACTCTTCATGTGTCAGGTTTTAGGAATTAATCATTAATGTCACAGAAGTCACATGATAGGTAGAAAGGTCACGGGATGACCCCCCTTACCAACTCCCAGGTGCCCTCTCCTATAAATATGGAGACCCTGGGAGTTGCAAAGGGTTGGATTCTATTGTGTAAGGAAATACCCTGTAAAGAATACCAGGTATACAACAATAATATTGACTGGTGGAGTAGAAGGATTTTAACCTTTGAACCACCTAAAAAATGTGATTGTGTCACTAGTCCATTAAAAGATCATTCATCTATTTCAGTTCATAGTTAAGCACTAATCCCTTCCTCTTATTTTCTTAATTACCTGTTGGCGAAGAACCGCGTCAACAATAAGGCTGGCCACCTTTCGCATGAGCCACCCTTTCATTTGAAATTTTCTCTTCTCCTTCTTTCTTCTCAATCTCAAAACCCTTTCTTTCTTCCGGTCACTATTCCCAACGTTCCAGAGGTTCAGACACGAGGGCTCTTTTGTGACTCCGGTACCAGCGATTCTAGCAGGATTTCAACCCAGATGCTCCTTTCAGTCTCTACACAGCAAAAATTTTTGTAAGTCCTTCGTTTTTGCATGCTTTAACTATTTTCCCATTTTCTTGTTTAGGTAAACTTTCTCTTTAGCTGCATGTAGTAGGTTGCTTGTCTTTTGCTCTTTTTTGCTGGTATTTTATGCGTAGGCTTTTATCCTAGGGGTATCGACCGTAGGAAAAACCATTTAGGAGCATGACTCATAGGATACAACTTCTGGGGTGATTTTCTGGGTAAAATGTTTTAGGCCTATTTGGAACAACAAGTTTTTAGGGTGCAAAAACCGGGTAGCTTAGGGTACACGCTTCACAGGCGGTTTTGCCTACTGAAACTTTCCATCCAAGGCAAACTTTTATTCTGACCCTCTTGACACACAGAATTCAAGTAATCGGGGACCCGTTGGGAGCATAGGCGCGTGTTCATAGAACCGCGTGGTCTCACTCGTCGCGGGTTGAGATTAACTCACCCCGTGTAAAATAAACCCTTCGCAATAGATTCTTTCTTATGCTTAGGTCGCCTTTTCTAAATTTTCTTCTTTGTTCGTTAGGCGACCAAATGGGACCCAAGAAGAGCGCACCCAAGAAGAGTGTTGGCAGTTCATCTTCCCAGCAAACTAAAAGAGGTGGACACGGACTCCCCGATCTCCACCTTTGGTCCCACTGTGGAGAAGGAGGTCGAGGTGGGGCCCGATGCCTTTTTCGAGGCCGAGAGGATCGCCTCGAAGGTCACCACACAAGGGAAAGTCAACAAAATTGTGATTTCCCATAACATTGAGATAGGGAGGGATGCCTTGGACGCCCGACCTCCCCTTGAAGGCGAGCGGATCTGCGCGCCGCTCGACGAGGAGTACGCCGCCTCGAGCAATGAGCATCTCAAGGCTGGGGCCTTCCTCCCACTAGACCAGTACTTCGCAGATTTTTTAAATTACGTGAAGCTGGCCCCCTTCCAGCTCCCCCCTAACTCCTACCGTCTGTTAGCGGGGTTGAAGTATTTATTCCTGAAGCAGGAATCGGAGGTCCCCACGCCGGTGGACATCCTTTATTTCTTTTGCCTCAAAGCCAGCCCGGAGCAGCGGGGGTGAGGCGACGGGTTCTACTGCCTGACCTGTTTTCCAAATTCGGCTGTGATCATCGAGCTGCCCAATCACCCCAATGACTTCAAGGATCAATTCTTCATGTCAAAGGGGTTTCGCAACTACGAATACCATTACTTCAACCGTCCTCGTAAGTTCCTTCTATCCTCAGCTCATAAGTTGACTGCTGATTAGCCCCTTTTTATTCATTCCTGACTTAGAAACTATCATGCAGCTATTTTCGCGAGGACGGCCAAGTGAGTGACCCTTGGGGGTCAATACGAAACCATGGTAGGGCTCCCCCCAAGTGAAAAAGATTACCGCCAGCTCGTGTCTGACGAGACGATGCTGGCGTGTAAGTTGATTTGTCCGGGCCAGACTCTGGCCTTGAGGAGACTGCGGACCATCCCCGCTGCTCGTGAGATGGCACCCATCCCCGAGGAGGAGGCCGCGGGTGAGGATGAGGATGAGGAGGATGAGGTGCCCCTCGTGCGGCAGAAGCGGGCTCTGGAGGTCGCCCAAGAAGTCAATGCAGAGAGGGCCCAGTCCGGGGCAGCAGCCGGCCCCTCCGGCCAAGGTAACCTTATTTATTTAGGGACTTAGATAGGACCACTGCAGACCTACGGCTTGCTAGGTTTAACCCCAGCCAACCCGTTCATCGCCACCAAAATGACCCAGACCGCGACATCACCTTACTCCATTTTGTCGACCAGTTCGTGCTGTGTATGACATGAGCCGCCCTAGGGGTACTATAGTTGTAGATAATACCTTGGCCTTTAGGTCGGCCTTTTCCGAGGAGTACGGGACCAATCGTAGGTCATGGCCCTCCCTCCTGGAGGGTGTAGTAGCTCCGGGTCTTAGGCAGTACGTAGAAGAGTCCAGTCCCGAGGCGGATCCGGACCCAGAGCTTACTTTAGCTCGTGAAGTCGTTATCTTAGACTCCCCCGCTGAAGCTCCGGGGCTGGAGGTCGTGACCATAGATTCCTCCTCTAGCTCGGAGGGTAGGACCCCTTTCAATACATACTTAAGCTCTGCTTTCTTTTTTTTTTTTTTTTGCACAAATATTTTTACATGTATATTAATGCTTTGCTGTCTTTATTTCAACAAAGGAGATATTGCAGCCTGAGGGCAATGATCTTCGAGCTATGTTCCCTGGAGGAAACCCTTCCTCTAGGTCTTTCGGGCCCATGGTGAAGAGGCTCCGGATGGCGAAGAAAGCCATCGGGACCACCTCCAAGTCTCTTGCAAAGGGGAAAAACCAAGCCCCTGCTGCTCTAGAGAAGGTGCCTCCACCACCTCCTGCAATGGAGAAGATGATGGCTCCACCTCCCCTGCGACCTCCTGTCTCTATTCGGGAACCGGAGGTGTCCATTGGGACCTTGACAGCTCTGACCCCCGGTGTGAGCATCCCGGTCAACCCCCAGGCCTTGGAGAAAGTCCCTGAGGTCTTTAGGGGAACGGTCTACGAAACCGCGACCTACATGGTGGATCATTGCTACAATGCCACCTCGAGGGATTTGCGGGAGATCGAGACAAGGAGCCCTGAGAACATGATGGAGTCTTCATTGGGGATGACCCTCATGGTAAGTCGGCTTTGCCACTGGTTCTCCCTGTTTGTTTGTATTTTTTTTGCTAAGGCACTTGCCTTATTATCTTTTGGTCTTGCAGGCGGCTTTGGCCCTCCACCGAAGCATATCTCAGTCCAGGGCCAGGATCGACGAGATCAGGGGCGAGCACCAGGCTGCCTAGGTCGCCCTCGTGACTGCTCAACAGCAGGAAAGGGACGCCAAGGCAGCCCTGGCAATTGCCCGAGAAAACGAGAGGGCCGCGCAGGCCGCTTCGGTCGCTGCGCGGACCGAGCTGGAGGCATCTCGGACCAAGCTGCAGGAGGCCGAGGCCACCAAGGTCGCCCTAGATGATGCAAAGATCGAGCTCGAGGAGGCCAAGGCTGCCCGGGTCGCACTGGACGCCGCAAAGGTCGAGGCCGAGGAGGCCAAGCCTGCTCTGGCAGCGGAGAGGGCAACTTCCAGCTCCTCCATGGAGGCTATGCTGTACCACTGCTGGGTCTTCAACCCAGATGGTGACTTCTCCTTCCTGGGGCCGGACATGTGGGAGTCCTTCTTGGAGAAGTTCAAAGCTTGCCTTCAACAAGAGGCGCCCTCCGAGACCGGGGAGACTTCCACTGCCACCGAGCAGGATGGCGAGTGGGTGACCTCATTAGAGCGGCCTGGCGGAGCTTAGAATTTTTCTCCTTTCCTTTTATCGTTTATCTTTTTTTTTTTTGTAATTTTATCTTATGAGGTTTTTTAACCTCGAGACAATTGATTTCCTCAACTTTATTTCAATTGATTTACATATTTTTGCCCCTACTTTATTTCTCTTCTATGCATTTGGTAATAATCTTAGTTTCTTTTGGTGTTGTGATTGACATCTTATGCTTTTCTAGGAAAACATCTGTTAACCAACTTGAACCAACTTCTAAGACTTAAGTCCTGGTTGTATCCAGGACATTAATTTAAAAACTTAGTTCGTGTTAATCCTTTATCGATATCTCGTGCTTTTTAAGAAAAACATCGATCAATCAATTTGAACTAACTTCTAAGTTTTAGGACCTGGTTGAATCCAGGACATTAATTTGAAAACTTAGTTCGTGTTAATTCTTTATCGATATCTCATGCTTTTTAAGAAAAAAATCGATCAATCAATTTGAACTAACTTCTATGTTTTAGGACCTGGTTGAATCCAGGAAATTAATTTGAAAACTTAGTTCGCGTTAATTCTTTATCGATATCTCATGCTTTTTAAGAAAAACATCGATCAACCAATTTGAATTAACTTCTAAGCTTTTAGGACGACTTGGTTTTATCTAGAATACAACTTAGTTCGCGTTAATTCTTTATCGATACCTCGTGCTTTTTTAAGAAAAACATCGATCAACCAATTTGAATCAACTTCTAAGTTTTTAGGACGACCTGGTTATATCCAGGATACAACTTAGTTCACGTTAATTCTTTATCGATGTCTCGTGCTTTTTTAAGAAAAACATCGATCAACCAATTTGAATCAAATTCTAAGTTTTTTGGACGACCTGGTTATATCCAGGACATATGCCCCCCAAGTAATTAGGAAAGGGTCTTTCGTGGTTACTTGACTTTACATCCACAAATATACACAATAATGTAAAAAGATTTAATTCTCATTACTTAGTAAACAAAAGATGGCTTTTCTGATTAAGCCTTACAAAGGTATCATTGGTAATATTTCTTCAAATGGATAGCGTTCCAAGTTCGAGGGACTGCTTCTCCATTAAGCCAAGCTAACTTGTAGGTTCCTTCTTTAATGACCTCGGTTATTTGGTAGGTCCCTTTCCAGTTCGGCCCCAATACTCCGTCTTTGGGATCCTTACTGGCTAGGAACACTCTTCTGATGACCAGGTCACCAACGCTAAAGGCGCATTTTCTGACCTTTGAGTTGAAATAATGAGTGATCTTTTGTTGATAATGTGCGAGCTGTAGCTGCAAATCTTCTCGTCTTTCGTCAATCAGGTCGAGGGACGCGCAGAGCAATTCGTCATTGCGGTCTTGGTCAAATGCCTGAACTTTATGCGAGGCTACCTTTACTTCGACGAGAAGGACTGCCTCACTCCCGAAAGCCAGGGAGAAAGGAGTATGACCCGTCGGCGTTTGATGCGAGGTCCGGTATGCCCACAGTACCTGGGGGAGCTGTTCTGGCCAGACTCCCTTAGCTTCGTCCAGTCTTTTCTTAAGGCTTGCCTTTAGCATCTTATTGACGGCCTTGACCTGCCCATTGGCCTGGGGGTAGGCCATGGAGGAGAAGCTCTTAACAATGTCGTGCCTCTCACAGAATTCGGTGAAGAGGTCGCTATCGAACTGCGTCCCATTATCCGATACGATCTTCTTTGGTAGCCCGAATCGGTAGATAATGCTCTTAACCACGAAGTCGAGGACTCTTTTTGAAGTGATTGTTGCCAGGGGCTCCGCTTCTGCCCACTTGGTGAAGTAGTCGATAGCCACCACCGCTTAATGAACTCCTCCTTTTCCAGTAGGGAGGGCACCGACCAAGTCAATTCCCCAGATCGCGAATGACCACGGGGACAAGATCATCTTCAGCTCGACCGGGGAGCTTGGGCAACTGTGGAAAATCCGTGGCACTTGTCACATTTTTTGACATAGGAGATCGAGTCCTTTGACAGAGTGGGCCAGTAATACCCTTGCCTTAATATCTTTAGGACCAGGGTTTGCCCCCAGTGTGATCTCCGCAGAAACCCTCGTGCACCTCCTGCAAAATGGTCTTCACCTCACCTGGCAGGAGACACCGTAGGAGAGGTAAAGAGTGTCCACGCCAGTACAATATCCCATCTATCACTGTATACCTTGGAGCCTGGTAAAGTACCCACCTTGCGTCATTTCGCTCTTCGGGTAACTTTCCTATTGTGAGATACTCGAGGATAGGGGTCATCTAGATTGGTCTGGCGTCGATCAACTCGACCTCCACCCTAACTTCCTCTCTCCTTGGTTTCTCCAAGAAATCTACCGACACTAACCCCAAAGTCTCCATCTCTCCAGAGGTAGCGAGCTTTTCTAGGGCGTCCGCCTTGGCATTCTGCTCCCGAGGTATCTGCTCGATTGAGCCACGCTCGAATGCAGACAGCTCGCTCTTTACCTTGGCCAGGTATGCAACCATCTTGGTTCCCCGTGCTTGGTATTCACCTAACACTTGGTTTACCACGAGCTGGGAATCACTATAACATTGGACGGAGCTGGCCTTCAGCTCCTGGGCCACCCTTAGCCCAGTCAGTAAAGCTTCGTATTCAGCCTTGTTGTTGGATGCTCTGAATCCAAATCGCAACGCTGAGTGGAATCGATGTCCTTCTGGGGATATCAATATGACTCCAGCCCCAGAGCCGTTCTCGTTAGACGAGCCATCTACGAAGACCTTCCATGAGGCCTGGGGTAAGGAGGCCTGGGCTGACTCTTCTACAGGATCTTCTCGGAATCCCGTGCACTCTGCCACAAAATTAGCCAGGGCCTGGCTTTTTATTGCAGTTCGCGGTATGTACAAAATCTCGAATTGACGGAGCTCAATAACCCACTTCAACAGACGTCCCAATGCTTTAGGTTTTTGCAAAACCTGCCTTAAAGGCTGATCGGTTATGACATGTATTGAGTGAGACTGAAAATACGGCCTGAGCTTCCAGGAGGCTGTGATAAGATAGAAGGGCATCTTCTCCATCAACGGATATCGGGACTTAGCTATGAGAAGCCACTTGCTGATGTAATAGACTAGCTTCTGAGACCGGTCTTCTTCTCGAACTAATACGGCGCTAGCTACATCCTCCGTGATAGCTAGGTAAAGGGAAAGAGGCTCTCCTGCCGTTGGTTTAGATAATACGGGCGGCTCGGCTAAATGTGCTTTCAGGTTGAGGAAGGCACATTCGCATTCCTCGGTCCACTCGAATTTCTTATTCCCCCGGAGCAGGTTGTAGAACGACAGACACTTGTCGGTAGATTTAGAAATAAACCGATTAAGGGCCGCCACCCTTCCTGTCAGACTTTGAACGTCCTTTCGCGACCGGGGTGAAGGCATCTCGAGTAGCGATCTAATCTTATCAAGGTTTGCTTCGATTCCTCTGGTATTGACAATGAAACCCAAGAATTTTCCTGATGCGACCCCGAAAGTGCATTTTTGTTGGTTAAGCCTCATGTTGTATTCTCTCAATATCATAAAGCATTCCTCCAGATCAGAAACATGGTTATCGGCAGTTTTCGACTTAACCAGCATGTCATGAACATATACTTCCATGTTCTTCCCGATCTGGTTGGCAAACATCCTATTTACCAACCTCTGTTATGTAGCTTCGGCGTTCTTCAGCCCAAAGGGCATGACCTTGTAACAATAAACGTTTGTTGGGGTCATGAAGCTAGTGTGTTCCTGGTCTGCAAGATTCATTGCGATCTGATTATAGCCCGAATATGCATCCAAAAAAGCCATGAGCTCGTGCCCCGCCGTGGCATCCACCAATTTGTCGATCCTTGGAAAGGGGAAGCAATCTTTTGGGCAGGCTTTGTTCAGATCGGAGAAGTCGATGCAGGTCCGCCATTTCCCATTGGGCTTCGGGACCAACACAAGATTGGCGACCCAGATCGGGAACTTCGCCTCGTGGATAAAGCCGCACTTTAAGAGCCGGGCTACTTCTTCTTCTAGGGCCTCAGCTCGGGTCGTTCCTAGGCGCCTTTGTTTCTGGGATTTCGCAGGCACGTTTTTATCCAAGTGGAGGGTGTGCATGATGACGCTCGGACTGATCCCCACCATGTCTTCATGAGACCATGCGAACACGTCCAGGTTCTCCTGTAGAAACTTAATCAGCTCCGCCTTCCTTTCGCCACAAAGATTTTTCCCGAGCTTTACCATCCGCGAGGGATTTTTTGGATCGATATTTACCTCCTCGAGCTCTTCGATGGCTTGGAGCTCGGATTTATCCTCGCCTATTCTGGGGTCAATATCATCACTTAAGATGATATTCTCCCCTTTGGCATTCTGAGGTTTTTCAATCTCAGGACTAGGCATAAGTTCCTGAGTTCCTCATTCCCGTTCTGGACGGTCATCGTTAACTGCCCGAATTTTAATTTTCCCTTCATAAAAATGTTGTAGCATTCTCTGGCAGCAAGTTGATCGCCACAGACCATGCATATCCCCGAGGAAGAGGGGAATTTTAGCGCGAGGTGGCGAATGGAGGTAATGGCTTCAAACGCTATCAATGTAGGTCGACCCAAAATGGCATTGTATGCGGCAGGACAATTGATGACCACAAACTCGAGGAGTTTTGAGACTGTCCTCGGTCCCTCTCCCAAGGTGATCACCAGCTCGATCGTTCTTATTGCCACTGATCCTTCTCCAGAGAATCCGTATAGCATCATGGAGGTGGATTTCAGCTCAGTGACAGATAAACCAATCTTTTCCAGCGTGGACTGGAACAGTAGGTTTACCGAGCTCCCATTATCGACCAGTACTCTCCTGACCATCCAGTTGGCAAGTTGAACGGCTACGACTAGAGGGTCGTTGTGAGGGAGCTGGACGTGGCTGGCATCTTCCTCGGTGAATATGATTGGTTGCCTCTCCAATCGCTGTTGTTTGGGTAGATGCTGCTCAGGGACGAACTCCACTCCATTATAAGCCTTAAGTTCATTGACGTATCTCTTTTGGGCACCCCTGCTCGTGCCAGCCAGGTGGGGACCTCCGGAGATCGTGGAGATCTCTCCTCCTATCACGGGAGGAGGGACATCCTAATCTACCCGAGACCCGGGCTGACTGATCGGGACTTCCGGAGCTGGACGGTCGGCGGGAACTCTATTCCGCCCGTTCTGAGCCAAGGGTCCAACTCTGATGTGAGTCTCGATCTCATCCTTCAGGTGCCTACAATCATCAGTATTGTGACCAATGTCGGTGTGGAACCGACAAAACTTGGAGGGGTCTCGCTTACCCTTCTGGTGCTTCAACGGTTCCGACTTCTTCCAGGGGAGGCGAGCAGAGTTTGCTAGGAAAATATTCTCCCTAGTGTGTGTGAGCTCGGTATAATTCGTGTAGACTGGTTTAAATTTTTTTACGGACTTTTTCTTCTTTGGGCCGTACTAGCCGCCTTCACTGCTCCCCTTTCTCTTGCCTCCACCAAACTGGTTATTCTGTGTAACGGTTTGTGTCGCTATCACGACATCCGTTCCCACTCCAGCGGGCTGTTCAGGGGCCTGGCTGGTTCCCGCGGCTGATGCTTGCGCCTCCTCCAGGTTTATCCATCCCTGGGCCCTATTTAGGAATTCATTTATGGTAGTGACTCCCTTTCTCTGTATCTCTTCCCAGAGTCCGCCTCCGACGAGGATCCCAGTCCTTAAGGCCATGAGCTTTGAGCTGCCATCTGTGTCTCTGGCCTGAGCAGCGACGTTCGCGAATCTGCTCAGGTAAGCCTTCAGAGGCTCGTCAAGCTGCTGCCTTACATTCGCCAGGGTGTCGGCCTTCACGCGGGCAGCCTGAGAAGCTCGAAAGGCCCTCTTAAAGTCAGCAGAGAAGGTTTTCCACAAGCTGATTGATTGTTTTTTACTCTGTTTGATCGACTGCCTGGCCGGCCCAGTCAAGGTGGAAGGAAATATTAAACATCTCAGTTCGGGACCAATGTTGTGGGCCATCATCAAGGTATTGAACATACCCAGATGATGTCACGGGTCCCCGTCTCCGTTGAACTTGGACAAGTGAGGCATACGGAAACAAGGAGGATATGTCGTTGCTGCTATGCTGGGGGCGAAGAGCTCGAGTTCATCCCCTGAATCATACTCATCTTTTTCTTTTTCTGATAAGAGCTTCCTCATCAGCTCTGCTATCTGAGCTAGACGCTCAAGGGTTTTGTCCTGACTTCCTTGGTTGTTCCGAGGCTATTCAACAGCTCCAGTTCCATGGTACGTGTTAGGCGGGTTATTGTCCCTCCTATCTTGAGATAGGCTATATGGGACGTTCCCACTGTCACGTACTTCGGACAGGCCTTCCCCTTGGCGAGCACGGCAGCCATTTCTAGCTCGGTCTCCCCTCTGAGAGTTTAACCGATCTCGGAGGTCGCCCCTCGGGGCGACCTGAGGACTTTGCGCCAAGTTCAAGCGTTGGCGCAAGTCTCCATCGGAATTGTTACTTCGACGACTCCCGGTCCAGTAACTTCCATTTGAGAAGCTCGGAGCCCGCCGCTGGGGATGAGGATCTGGGATTTCTTTGGACGCCCGACTACGATGGGAGGGTCCGATGGAGGGAGGATTTCTCCTGCTGCTCCCATGAGCTGGAATGTCTCGGCAACAGATAATTATATGAATAAGGAGAGAGATAAGTTCTAAATAATGAACCGTAACAGATGAATGATCTCAACTTAAGATTATAACTCGAATACTTTTTTAGGTGGTTCAAAGGTTAAAATCCTTCTAGTCCACCAGCCAATATTATTGATATATCTCTGATATTCTTTACAGGGTATTTCTTTAAAAATAGAAAGCCAACCCTTTGCAACTCCCAGGGTCTCCATATTTATAGGGAAAGGGCACCTGGGAGTTGGCAAGGGAGGTCATCCCGTGACCTTCTTACCCATCATGTCACTTCTGTGACATTCATGATTAATCCCTAAAACCTGACAATGAAGTGTGGTCTAATCAATAGGTAAGGGGGATAATGGGCTGCATGGCCCAACCCAGCCATGGGTGCCTGAACACGCACGTTTATGCTGCGTGTCCGAGAATTCAGGAATGGAGTAGACACGTGATGTATGATATATATGCACGCTTACATTGCATGGTTGAATTTATAAAAGGTCAGAGGTGCCAACTCAAGCTCGTACCCCGAGCTTGATGTAGTCTCAGCCAGTGGTGTCCACACTGCTGACCCGATGCCTTAATAATAACAATAAACCTTTGGTTACCTCGAGCTAAAGAAGTAGAACCTTTCAACAGCAGCTCCAGGTAGGTGGCTTCCATGTGGCTGATATAATTATGCCCTTTCTCAGGTCGCTAATAGCCCGTGGATATTTAGGGCGTACAAGTCCTATAACGATTTCAAAGCTGCTGGCAGATTTTGGGGTTTTCAAATATTATTCTTATAAAACTATTCCTCAAAAATACTTATTTCTTAATAAATATGCACACAACAAGTGTCATTATCTTATTGGGTCTATCTAAACCTTGTAGTATAATAAATATCATCTTCATAATCAGCTATATTAATCAAACCTTATGTTATAATTAATATTCTTAAACAATAGGTTAAACTTATAAAATCTACAAGTGTTGCTACGAGTGTCCAATTAAGTCCCGGCTTGTACCAAAATCCACAGTCACAAACATACTATAACTACTACTAGCTATTACTACTACTACTACTACTACTACTACTACTACTACTATCTAACTAGCTAAGTAAAGTATTTGGACTCTACAATTCTCCCCTACTAAAAAGAATTTCGTCCTCGAAATTTACTTACCAAACAATCCTGGATGGGAGATGGGTCTGACACATATCTACGTAGCATTGAGATGTGGAACACATTGTGGCTATCTGCCAAAGTTGGGGGTAGGGCTAATCTATATGCAACTGCTCCCACTTTGTCCAATATCACAAAAGGACCTATAAACCGGGGGCTAAGCTTGCCTTTCTTCCCAAATCGCTTCACACCTTTCATAGGAGATATCTTCATGAAGACTTGATCTCTGACCTTGAATTCCTCATCACACCGCTTGGCATCCGCATAGCTTTTCTGACGACTTTGAGCAGTGAGCATACGCTTTCTAATCAGCGCTACTGCTTCTTGAGCTTTTCTAACAGCTTCGGGACCAAGAAGCTGCCTTTCTCTTACTTTGTCCCAATGTAACGGTGACCAGCACCTTCTTCCATACAGTAACTCATAAGGTGCCATCTTGATCGCTGACTGGTAGCTATTGTTGTAGGAGAACTTTATTAGCGGTAAGTACTTATTCCATGATCCTTCGAAATCAAGTACACAAGCGCGTGACATATCTTCTAAAATATGTATCGTACGCTCGGACTGACGAATGTCTGAGGATGAAAAGCTGTACTAAGACTTAACTTAGTCCCCATGGATTTCTGTAAACTTCCCCAAAATCTCGATGTAAACACCGATCCTCTATACGACATTATTGTCTTGGGAATTCCATGTAACCTTACTATATCTTGGACATAGATGTCTGCGTATTGATCCGCTGTGTATGAAGTGTTAACAGGTAGGAAATGAGCCCACTTGGTTAGTCTATCTATTACTACCCAAGCTGAATCATGCTGCTTACTTGTTCATGGCAAACCTGTCACGAAATCCATAGTTATTTCGTCCCATTTCCATTCTGGTACGCTAAGTGATTGCAATAAGGTTGCAGGTCGCTGATGTTCTGCTTTCACTTGCTGGCATACTAAGCATTTAGACACAAATTCTGCTATGTCCTTCTTCTTCCCTAGCCACCAATATATTGCCTTGATGTCGTGAGTCATCTTTGTCGTCCCTGGGTGAACTGAGTATGGGGTATTGTGTGATTCGTCTAGAATCGTCATCTTAATCCTTTGATCATTTGGCACGCATACCCGATCCTTATATCTCAATAACCCTTGACCTAATATTGAGAAATTTGTGGCCTTGCCTTCTCTAACTGCATCCATATGAGCCACTAATGTGTCATCATGCCCTTGCCCAATCCGTATATCTTCCAACAAATTTGCTGGATAGACAAATTAACCAACTTACTGATGACTATTTCTATCCCGACACTTATTAGCTCCTATTGTAGCATCTTTTCTATTCCGGCTAGTGCTGCTAGATTTCCATAACTCTTCCTACTTAGCACATCAGCAACTACGTTTTCCTTTCCCGGGTGGTATAGGATTTCGCAGTCATAATCCTTCACTAGCTCTAACCACCTGCGCTGCATCATGTTGAGCTCCTTCTGAGTAAAGAAGTACTTTAAACTTTTGTGGTTCGTATAAATCTCACACCGTTCTCCGTAAAGATAATGGCACCAGATTTTTAACGCAAATACCACCGCTGCCAACTCCATATCGTCAGTTGGATAGCGTTGTTTGTACTCCTTCAACTGCCTTGACTCGTAGGCTATCACCTTGTCATTCTACATCAGCACGCAGCCCAACCCTTGCTTCGACGCATCGCAGTAGAGTACAAACTTATCCTTGGGTGTCGGTACACAGAGTACTGGTGCTGAGCAAAGCTTATCCTTAAGCAACTGGAAGCTTTCTTCACACTTAAGAAAACTTCTTACTTCTGATGCGTTCTTTGGTCTTGGCCAATCCTTCACAACCACTACCTTAGATGGGTCTACTGCAACTGCGTCCTTGGATATAATGTGCCCGAGGAATGCTACTTGCGAAATCCAAAACTCATATTTCTTGAACATGGCGTAGAGTTGATGCTCCTTTAGTCATGATAAGATCAACCTCAAATGTTCCTCGTGCTCGACTTCGTCCCTTGAGTATACTAAGATATCATCGATGAATTTCTCCAAGTAGTCCTTGAAGACCTTATTCATTAAGTCCATAAACGTGGCTGGAGCGTTGGTAAGACCGAAAGACATAACTAAGAACTCGTAATGCCCATAACGAGCTCTAAAAGCTGTCTTAGGAATATCCTCTCCTCGCACCTTGAGCTGATGGTACCTAGACCGTAAATCAATCATTGAAAATACGGTCGCACCTTGAAGTTGATCAAACAAGTCATCAATTTGGGGTAGCAGGTACTTATTCTTAATCATCACCTTATTCAGCTCGTGGTAATCTATGCACATCTGCATGCTTCTGTCATTTTTCTTCACAAATAGAACCAGTGCTCCCCATGGCGAATGGCTCGGTCTAATGAAACCAAAGTCTAGGAGTTCTTGTAGCTACATCTTTAACTCCTTGAGTTTTGTAGGTTCCTTGGAGATAGGCTCGGTGCCCGGTACTAATTCAATTGTGAAGTCAATTTCCTGAGTCGGCGGTAATCCTAGTAAGTCATCGGGAAATACTTCTTGTAATTCTCTTACAATACGGACGTCTCCAACTTTAAGTGGTGTTTCCTTTACCACATCTGTGATGCTGGCTAAGAATGCTTGACATCCTTTTTCTATCATCCTTTGAGCTTTGAGAGATGATATTAGCGGTGTGCGTAATCCTGAAACTTGTCGCATGAAGCATAGTCTTTGGCCGTCAGGAACCTCGAACATCACTTTCTTGCGTTTGCAGTCGATGGCCGGGCCATGCCTTACTAACCAGTCCATGCCAAGTATCACGTCGAAGTCTTTGATCTCTAGTTCTATCAGGTCTCCGTCTAATTATAGGTCCTCAATATTGATCGGTACGCCTTGTACTATCCGTGATGATAGAACTATTTTGCCCGAGGGCAACTCGGACAAACCTAGTTCTAAATCTTTCACAAGGTTTGTCTAGTTTTTCTATGATTCCTAACGAAATATACGAATGAGTGGCTGTCGAAGCAAATAATACAGAACATATATTATTGAGGATAGAAACCTGACCTGTGACCACCTTATTGCTAGCATCAACCTCTCCTTGGGTTAAGGCAAATACCCTGGCAGGAACCATCTTGTCTTCCTTCCCCCCCCCCCCCCCCCCCCCCTGGCTAGAGCTGAGGGAATTCTTTCTTCTGGTGTCCTTCTTGACCACAGTTGTAACATCCCGTGGTGTTTGCCCGGCATTCACCAGGGTGTTTCTTCTGGCACTTAGTACATTGCGGGTATTCTACATAACCCGACCTACTACTTCCATTGTTTGTCCGTGCCCTATTATCATTATCATACTGCCTATTGTCAGGACGCCTTCTTTTCTGATTGTTATTGTTATTGCTTGACTGATTTATGTTGTTATTATGGTTGTTGTTTTGACTAGTCTGAGGTTGATTCTGCTGTCTAGGTTCAGGCTTACTGGCTTCTTCTTTACTAACATTAGCCTACAACCTTTCTACTTATATTGCCGTCTCTAGAACATCGGCATATGTAGTATTTCCTGGGTTTTCTAGCTTAACCCCTGGTTCAATCTTCGGTTGAAGTCCTCTAATGAACTTGGTCACCCTCAAATAGTCAGTTGGAACAATTTCCGGTGCAAACCTAGCTAATCGGTCGAACTGTCGAGCATATTCTACCACTGATAAAGGCCAGCGACTCCTTGACTCTCGAAGCGATGACAGCCGAATTATAATACTTTTTGTGGAACAACTCCACAAATCGGGTCCAAGTCATGGTGGCAATGTCATGCGTCTGCTGGACTAAGTCCCACCATATTCTGGCATCTTTCTTGAGCAGAGACGAAACGCAGGATATACGGTCCGCGTTGCCGAGGTTCATGTGCATCAGGATTGGCTCCACATTCCTGAGCCACTCTTCTGCCTCGAAGGGGTCTATAGTCCCTTCAAAGTTCAGAGCGTGTTGCATACGAAACTGCTCATAAACTAGCTCCATGTGCTGAACTGGATATGGTGCATAGTTCGCCACTGGCCATCCCACATATGGACCAACTATGGTTGCGGCTGGGGCCATTTGCTGCAGCTATGGTTGCGGCGGAGGCGGAGGCCGAGTATGAGGCTGAACCTGTCTTCGCTGTTGCTGTAATAGTTCCTCAACTTGTTGTCCCAATTTGGCAATTTCTACAGTGTTGTCAATTGGCAGCGGCGGCGGCGTATTGCGGCTGGCAGTAGCATGTACTCCCTTTCTGTGAACCGGAGGGACTTCATTGCTCATTGGAGCAGCGTTGGAGGCATTTCCATTGGTGTGAGCAAATCTTCAGAGCGACATCTTAGCAGAGTTCTAACAGTTGAGAAAACATGTTAGAACTTTACCCTAATAGGCTCTAAGGCAAAAACTTAATCTAAACAAACGTAACTTGGACCTATTAATTATGACTTCTTATGAAAATTATATAAGTCTTCTTCATTATTAGAGTGGGTTTCTATACTTCGAAAAATAAGCCGTCTTTATTATTTTCTAAGTCTGTTTCTAATCATCCTATATGACTTAATTCTCAGGCTCGAAACTCATCTTTGTTCCAAAGTTAACCATATTGAGGGAGGGTTGGGATCACTAAAATCGTTCCCACTACTATGGCCCCTTCACTCACAATATAGAAACTCGGTTCATTGATTTGTATCCACCCTTACTGAACTTAGTTATTATTTATTATTTATTATGATTGCAAAAGAAAAATCAAACTCATACATGTTAACAAAAAATTAAAATTGATATTAATTTTGAAAAAAAAGATTTTACTATTTACAATCATAAATGCAAATAAAGAAAATAAACAATGAAACTAATCTATTCTAAAAATCGAGATCTTCTACATTCGATCCTTCATCTAACATATCGTCATCTATTTCTTCATAGTCATCATTGTCTTGTGCCTCAAAAGGCCCTTGAGGAAGATTCATAAAAATTCTATGTATTTGCTCATTTGTAAATTGAAATTCCATTTTTGAAGTGAACCTAAGTATGAGAAAATAATATCTCATAGCTACCGGTAATTCATCTTCATCATCTATCGTCTCCAAAATTTCTTCTAAGGCTGTAATCACAGTAGGATAATCTCTTAAAAGTCTAATTACTAAAACGTATTGCTCCGTTGATCTCATCATGATCTGCTTAGATTTTTGGAGGAGACCTATCTCCCTGTGGAACAAAAGTAGTCTCCGAGTGATTCTTTCTAGCACTCCTACGGTGTTTCGTGGTTCTCTAATCCTTTTTAAGGCCTTAATGGCTCAGATATCCTCATAAGTTAATGATCCATTCATTCTTAACTGAAAACATAAAGGCTAAAATTGTTAGCTATACACATAAACACTTACTTGGCGTTCAGATTCGGAGCATTGAGTGTGTGTATCAAGGAGAACTTCATGCAAATGAATCGTTGCTCTGATACCAACTATAATGACCCAACTAATTCTAGACTTTGGAACATTAATAACTACTATAAATAGATACTAATCTTAAGAGAACATACCTACGAAATAGTCATAACTTTATTAAAAACTATAAAGCAAAGGTTAAAATACATAAAAATTCAGGGTAGGATATGGGATCCCATTGTTTAATAATAAAACATATCTTAAATCTTAAATAAATTCGTTACAAGATCAGGTGCACAAAATACATAGAAAACATAATTGAAATGACTAAAAACAACTTTGTTCTTGAATCGTTCACGCAGTCCACCGAATCCATTCTTCCTCAATACACATTCCTAAGCCACCAAGAATCTTCCCGCCGCCATAATTATTTTCCTGCACATATAAAATAAAGGAATGAGCCTAATGCCCAGCAAGGAAAATCTACTAAAAGCATGAAACATAAACATAAACTATAAACATATATCACAATTCTAACCCATGTACATGGTAAACATTGGGGTTTGCTAACTAAGCAACTATAAGCCTCAAAATACAATGAGGTTTGCTAGCTAAGCAACTATAAGCCCCAAGAACATAAAAGTGTTGGGGTTTGCTATTTAAGCAACTATAAGCCCCAAAACATATATAAATCATAACATATAAAAACATATTATAACATGATCATATAAGCATATAATAACTATCATATTTTCCTTACCAATACTGGGATGTGAGAACAAGGACGGGATTTTGGAACACTCCTAAAACCAACAATAGAAAGGTGAGTACTTCTAAAAGAAAAGAGATGAAAAGGAATGAACTAAACCACCGAGAAGATACTTACCGACAAGAAACCTCAAGTTCAAAGAACTTAGATGCCTAACCAAGAATTGAAGACAACGAGTTAGGATCTGAGTAGGGAAAAGCTATAAGATATTATTGAAACATACATAAATGAACTAGGAATAGGAATACCTTTGAATGCACTAGAACCGAACTACACCTTTATAGAAAAACACACTATTAACCTTGCTTCCCAAGTGTTAAATAAGCTTAAGATGATAAATCTTATAACCCTAACCCAAGTGTTTAACACTCTAAAGTAAACCTAGCTGCTTCAAGGCTCTGAACGCAACTTGAATGATGAAAGAAATGGCTGGGTACTAGGTCCTATTTCTTGAGTTTAAGAATGAAAAGATCTTCTTTTAGCTTGAATAAAAATAATGACTATTTAATTGAAAAACATTTGAATAATCGTTTAGCAGAGGCTTAAGACTCGGTCAAAAGACTCTGAGGCTAGCTAAGAGGTTATGGGTTGAATTGAGCTCGGTTTCAAAATTATTCAAAAATATTGTCCTAGAGCCGATATATCGCCCATGGTAGGCGATATATCGCCTGGGCTTATATTCCCGAGGCTCGTCGAAGTGTTAGTGCAAAGTTACATGTTTTATGTTTTCCCCGAGTGGCGATATATCGGCATACGCTGAAATATTATACACGTAATTGCACTTTTTCAGCCTAATTTAAATTGAGTAAACATCTTTGACTGAGTCCTATAACGATTTCAAAGCTGCTGGCAGATTCTGGGGTTTTCAAATATTATTCTTATAAAACTATTACTCAAAAATACTTAATTTCTTAATAAACATGCACACAACAAGTGTCATTATCTTATTGGGTCTATCTAAACCTTGTAGTATAATAAATATCATCTTCATAATCAACTATATTAATCAAACCTTATGTTATAATTAATATTCTGAAACTATAGGTTAAACTTATAAAATCTACACGTGTTGCTACGAGTGTCCAACTAAGTCCTGGCTTGAACCAAAATCCACAGTCATAAACATACTATAACTACTACTAGCTAAAACTACTACTACTACTACTATCTAACTAGCTAAGTAAAGTTCTTGGACTCTACAAAATTAAAGCTGCTCGATAGGTGCAAAAAATATGCTAAGCAGCAGGAGAAGAAGGGGTGCTGATGCATACGAGTAGAGCTGCTCGTTGAACCGAGCCAAACACTCAGAAACGGTTACACGTTAGATATTCTCGAGATATTCAATTATTTTTTTTATGTAAATATCATTATTTATGTTACTATTTGGTTATGCTTGTATTACAAGTTAAGGACGACTACATCCATGATCCTATATATATGACTCATAGGATTCATTTATTTCACACCTAATATTTTGTATTCAGAGAACAATAGTGAGTTTATACACAAAACTTGTAGATATCCTCGAGACTTGTGAAACTCAGTGAGTCTTTGTTCGCTGATTGCATATTTTTGGTGTTTTACATTAATAAAATCACTAAGTGGACGTAGGTTATTACCAATCTCTGGGGTCGAACCACTATAACTTCCTTGTGTCGTATACATTCTTTCATTCAGATTTATAATATTTATCGTTTTTCATGACTTCCTATAGGTTGACTAAATCAAGAGTCAACATTTCGGTGCTTTCGTTGAGAGTTGTACTAAAAAATTACAAGAAAAAAATGGCTAAGAACTCCAGGAGAGTGAGTCAAGCTGGACTAACGTCGAAAAATGTGTAAAATCCACCTCCTCCACCAGGTGTAGCGGAGGATGAGCCACATGTGAAATTGAAAGAGGAGGAGATGGACGCTCGAAACTTGCGAACAACTCTCGGAGTGTTGCAAGACGAGTTAGCTACCCTAAAAGCTAACCAAGAAAACATGATTGAAACTATGGTAATGCAACAGATGATGATCGACCAAAAACATCGAGAATGGAATGAAAGACAGGCAGACATGGATCGTGAACAAAGAGACGCGACAACGAATTTAGAGGCAGCCATTCAATTGGCTCGGGGCAGCCACCTGCTCTACAATCACCAACCTCTCAGCCAGATCTAGCACTGAATCCTTATCCTCCTCAAAATCCACGATCAAATCACCCCCAATTTCCTCCAAATCCACAAGACCCAAGGGGTCCACAGCGGCCGAAACAACATCCAGCTGCTCAGCATGAAAGGTAGCCTCATAATCCTTCTAGAAATAACGAACAACAACAACCCTCTTGTGTTGGTCAAGGTAATACGCAGCAGCACATACAGAATAGGGACGAGCAGCATCGCAAAAACCCTAGATGTTAGATGAAAGATGGACAAAACCTTCCTGGCAGGGGACAGCGTCTCTTACGAAGTAGGAGGCAGACAGACTTAGGATTTGCGGTCTAGGACCACCCATAACAAAGCAATCTCTGGGGACCCAACGACCAACGCATGCCTCCTCCTATTTACTGAGACGAACTAGGGAGAAGAGAGGGGGACAATGCGTACAACAGGTCGCGTACTCACAAGTCGCATTTCAGAGACGGCCATAATTACAATGAAGGGGACTCCGGTTATAATAGGAGAAAACAGTTTTTGACAACAGGAGGAAAGGAATGGGCAGCAGAACCCTCTTCCAATGGAAAACTGACCAACAAACCAGGATGTTGGGTTACAGCGCAGCCAACCCAACGTATTTGACCGACTAGGTGCCAGAGAGTAGAGGCGAAGGGATGAGGACCTAAGGGATGTACTTAATGCCCTATGGGAAAGGTACGATGAGCACGTCCCACCTGCAACAGCCGCTCCTGCCTCTGCCATACCAAACGTCTTTCAAGCTCAAATAGATGCACTAAATTAAGCTATGCAACAACCGGTCGAGAATCAAATGTCTCATATTGAGTATGACCGGAGAAAGGGTACCCCATTCATCAACAAAATTGATGTAGCAGAAATCCCAAGAAAATTCAAAATGCCAGTATTGCCCAACTTTACTTGAAGAGAAGACCTGGTATCTCACGTGAATAAGTTTGAGATACAAATGGGCATCCATAAGGTGTCCGAAGACACTCGATGTAGGATCTTTTCTGCTACTTTATCTGATGCTGCCCATGAATTGTACTTCAAGTTTCCACCAGCCAGCATTATTTCATGGAAGATGTTTGTAAAAGAATTCTATGGACAGTTTTATCCTGGTCGGATACATCCAACAGAGGCCAATCAGCTGGTCGATATCAGATAGAAGGAAGGAGAGCCTCTCATAGAGTATATACTGAGGTTTATGCGAGCAACTACTCGGGCCAAGACTATTGGGGATGATGGAAAGATGATGGCCATCACAGCTGGAGTGCAATGCCAATCTCCCCTTTGGAGTAACCTACAAAAAAATGGAGTCAAGAGTACTGAAGAATTTTTAGATCGAGCAGAAAAGTATATCAAGTTGGAAGAGGCTATCGCCAATGAGGAAAGTCTCCAAATGCCGAAGAAGGAAGAGTCGACCAAAGTCTCCAGTGGGTCTGGAAAACCCAACGGCACTAACGACAAAGGTAATAATAAGAATGGAAGAAAAAAGGAAAATACTGAGCAGACGATATCTGATAAAAAGCACCCTAAGCAGAACAGATACGAGCCGAGGTTCACTAACGACATGGCCCTGGTCGAAAGCAGATCAGAAGTGTATTAGGCCAGCCATACCATAGTCCCTTTTAGGCAACCATCCCTGATAAGAAAGGACATATCCAAGAGGGACACAACTAGATTCTATCGTTTCCACAATGACTATGGCCATGATACAAATGAATGTAACCAGATGAATGATAAAATCAAGTTCCTTATACGACAAGGACATCTGAGACGTTATGTATGAGCAAGGGGAAACTCTGAGCAAAGGGCTAACACAGGTAACGACCAGGCACCTGTAAGCCAACGCTCACCTCCTCTCCAGCCAGCCCTGTTCATTGGTACTTTGCTAACTATATGTGGGGGACCGCATATATTTGGTGACAGTGGTAAAGGCAAGGGAGAGATATGTCAGAACCCTATGTCACGAACATGACATAGAAATGCTAAACGTCGGGGAGGGAACTCCCAAAAAAGATCGAATAGAGGAAGATAGTAGAACTTTCTCTAAGCTGGATGCACAACATGTCTGATTCCCCCACTTAGATCCATTGGTCGTGGACGTCCAACTTGCCAACATGATGGTGAAATGAGTGTTGGTAGATACTGGAAGCTTGGTGAACATTCTGTATAGTTCTTCACTAGAAAGAATGGAGTTGTCAGTTCAAGATTTAAAACCATGCAACCAGACCATCTATGGTTTCTCTGGTGAGGGATTAGCGCCGACAAGGTCACGGCAGGAATGACACCCGGGAACAGGACATTACTCACTACTTTTATAGTAGTCGATTATTCGTCCATGTATAATGTCGTGATTAGAAGACCCGTCCTAATAGATCTATGAGCAGTGACTTTAGTCTTGCACCTAGCGATGAAGTTTCCAACCGATGCAGGAGTTGGGTGCGTGTAGGGAAACTAGCGAGAGGCTAGAGAATATTATAACTCCTCGTTCATAAAGGCGAGAATGGGTGGATCAGGGAGCGGAGTAGAAAAAAAAGTTGATAGTGGTAAATGAGTCTCAAGCCCAATCATGTGAACAAGTCACCAAATAGGGCATTGCCCAAAGTGAGGATAGGGACTTAGATCCTCACTTTGGGGATTTTGAGGAAAGCATTAGACCCATGGAGGACCTCAAGGAGGTCCAACTAGAATAAAAAGATCCGACCAGAGTTGTGAAAGTTGTTAAAAACGTAGAGACAACAATCAAAGAAAAGCTAGTGGATTTTTTTAGGAGAAACTAGGAGGTCTTTGCTTGGTCGCATAAAGACATGGTTGGAATCGACCTAGCAGTTATCAGCCATGTCCTGAACATTGACAGAAACCACCCACCAGTACAACAAAAAAGAAGATTGCTCGAGAAAGACAGGTCTAAAGCCTTAAAGGAAGAAGTCGAGAAGTTAATGGATTCATCAGAGAAGAGTTTTATCCATCGTGGGTCTCTAATCCCATACTAGTTCCAAAACCAAATGGTAAATGGAGGACGTGTGTGGATTTCACAGACCTTACTAAAACCTACCCAAAAGAGTGTTTCCCACTCCCAAGGATCGACCAACTGGTCGATGCTACATCGTGGCATGGAATTTTATCATTCAAGGATGAATACTTCGGCTACAATCAAATTAGTATGCATCCATCTGATGAAGAACACACCAGGTTTTGAATAGATATATGGCTTTACTGTTACAAAGTAATACCCTTCAGTTTAAAAAATTCTGGTGCGACTTACCAAAGACTAGTAAACCACATGTTCAAAGAACATATCAGCAATAACACGGAGGTTGATGAAATGCTGGTTAAGTCGAAAAGAGTCAGTGAGCACATCAAGGACCTGCAGGAATGCTTCAACATCTTGAACAAATATCAGATGAAGCTTAATCCTCTTAAGTGTTCCTTTGGATTTGGATCAGGAAATTTTTTGGGATTCATAGTAAACTCGCAAGGAATCGAAGCCAATCCCGAAAAGATTTGAGTGTTGATCAAGATGCAGTCACCAGCCAAAGTTAAAGATATACAAAGCCCGACAGAGAGAATCATGACTCTGAGTAGATTTATATCTAAGTCTACGGACAAGTGCATCCCATTTTTTAATCTACTCAGAGGAAACAAAAATTCGAATGGACAGAAGAGAACGAACAAACTTTTCAGACACTTAAGGACCATATGTCATGACCGCCCATTATTCCAAGCCGGTTGAAGGAGAAACTTTGTACATCTACTTAGCAATAACAGGGTATGCTACCAGTGCTGTTTTAATCAAGGAGGAAGACAACACTCAAAAGGTAGTATACTTCTTAATTAAAAGGCTAGTATGAGTAGAATTATGCTATCCGACAATAGAGAAATTGGATTACTTCTTAATACTAGCATCAAGAAAACTACGAACCTACTTTTAGGCTTCACCCCATAGTAGTTTTTACTGAGCAGCCACTACAACAAGTCTTGCAAAAAATATAAGCTGCTGGTCGACTACTAAATTGGGAAATTGAACTAGAGCAGTTCAAAATTTCTAATGGACCACGAGCAGCCATAAAGGGACAAGCCTTAGTGAACTTTGTAACTGAATTCACCAAACTCTCAATAAGCGAGCTGACTATAAAGCCTAAAGCTCAAGACCAAACTTCCTCCTGGAGACTGTTCGCGGATGGATCATCTAATGAGCATAACTCGGGGCAGGTTTGATTCTAATTATCCCTGAAGGGCATTTATTATATTGCGCAATATGATTCAACTTTACTGCCTCAAACAATGAAATCGAATACGAAGCATTGGTTGTAAGGTTGAGACTAGCCAAAGATGTAAATGTGAAATCACTAGAGATATGTAGCTACTCTCAGCTAGTTGTTAATCAGATCATCAGAGAATATTAGGCCAGAGGTCTTAAGATGGATGCGTATCTAAACAAGGCAAAAGACTTGCTAGCACAATTTGAAAAGTATACTCTACAGCAAGTAACTTGCGACCAAAAGTCTAACACCGATGCTTTTGGAAAACTAGCCAGTGCGAAGGATGCCAACACTTTGAGTATAGTACCGGTCGAACGTTTGTCCGCTCCCAACATTCAAGTAGAAGAATCCTCCCTAGTAATACAATTGTCTGACATGTGGATTACTCCCATCATTCAATATCTAAAATAGGGATGGTTACCCGGAGACAAAAATAAGGCGAAAGGCAATCAACTCGCTCTATCTTGCTCGATGAAATTATATATCAACGAGGTTATTCTATGCCCTTGTTGAGATGTATTTCCAAGGAAAAAGCTTAGAAAGTGATGCGAGAAGTACATGAAGGGTTCTGTGGAGATCATGGTTGGGGAAAATTTTGTCAAAGAAGATTCTCCGACAAGGGTATTCCTGGCCTACTATGATTGAGGATTCTATGGAATTTGTTAAGAAGTGTGATAAATGCCAAAGATTCTCCAAGATACCTCAAGTAGCCCCAAATGAGCTTAAATAGATGCAAAGCCCACGACCATTCATATTTTGGGGAATAGACCTTATCGATCTTTGCCTACAGGGAAAGGGAATGTCAAGTATGCAGTAGTTGCTGTAGACTACTTCACAAAGTGGGCAGAAGTTGAACCACTCGTGAAAATCACGACCAAGAAAGTACTAGATATCTTTGTCAAAAACATTCTATGCCAATATGGATTGCCAAAAAAGATCATATCAGATAAGGACACACAATTTGACAACGACCTGTTTACCGATTTCTACGAGCAGCATGGCATAACGAAGAGTTTTTCATTAGTTGCCCATCCACAAGCCAATTGACAGGTGGAAGCTGTAAACAAAACTCTGAAGAACACACTGATGAAAAGGCTCGAAGAGACCAAGGGAGCATTGTAATGTCCTAGATAATCAAGACTGTTACACTGTGTGTTTATTTAGTTGAAAATGTGATGCTAAACCATTATTGAACTAGTGTTAAAATATTTTGGTCATAAAAGATAAATTTCCATTTAAATAAGCATTTGATACACAGAATCCCAAAACACAGGGTTAAATAACAGTTTACAAAATTTTCAGAGGTTATAAACAACCACAAGCCACTCTAATGGAGAAATAGGAATTTTAGGGTCTCCTGCCCCTTTATCATCCCTCGGTCGTGGTAGCCGAGCAATCGGCTATGTACATTCCACCCCCAGAGGTCTCCAATTCAGGGTTGGTCCGGCTTACCCTTGCCTTTACCTGCACCACATAGCACCCATGAGCCAAGGCCCAGCAAGAAAACCCTATCACAGAGCATAATCAATAATCAGTAATCAAATAATTCACAAATCATCAATCAGATACTCAGCATACCACATTTTTCACATAATCAGTGATATCAATCATCAAACCAACAATCTATCATTCAGGTAATTATCATGCCATAATCATTAGATTAACAATAGTAAACATATTACACAATATCCAAGGTCGACGCCCTTAGGCCACACCCTCTGTTTATCCCACTGACTCCAGCTCGCTTAGGCTTAGCTCAGTAATTATATAATTAACCTCAGCTACCAGTGGCCGAGCTGCGTCCTATGCGCCATATTAATTCTGACACTCTTAGGCTGTTTATTTCATGTTCACATGGCATAATACCCTCATAAAACATTGCTTACAAGTATATGGAACTCTTAGTCCCAACATGGCCACACAATCGGGTGCTACTTTCTTACCTTCAATTCCGAGCAGAGAAGGTGAACAAGCACGATCCCTAGCTTCAATCCTTGGCGACAAGCCTAGTCACAAAATACATTGATATCTATCAACTTCCACTTAGAAATATAATACCTAGGGAACAAAGCTAGCCTCCGGGACCTCAATTTCTACTAAATCGGGTAGTAGAAATTATCCCGAGCCCTTAGGTTCGAACCCCCGAGCCCTAACAACACTAAGAACCCCTCTAAGCTTAAAAATCCCAGGCGGGTCACGATTTGGCTTAGCAAGTCGCGATTTTCCCTAAGTCAGAGAGCAAGCTCTCACACCAAAGGGGAGGCGGGTCTCGACTTGGCCAAGCAAGTCACGACGCGCCCCCAAGTTAGAGAGTAGGCTAGGCTAGAAGGGCCACACACGCTGCGGGCTTGTGAACCCAGAGAAAACCTAGGTTTTCTCCTCCTTCTCCCAACCAAGAACAACTAAGTTTTATCTAGAATTTTTCCCTCAAAACCTCTCCAAAATCAACACCACACAACAACAAACTCAGAATTAAACTGCACATTTAATCACCCAACAATTCAGCAGTTATACTTTAATTACCCACTCAATCATCATCTATTATCCCTATATACTCAGAATTATCACATGTTCTAACCTAGAAACCTCATCAAAATTACAAACAATTCACCATTCCATTTCATATACAAGAACCCAAAAATATTCAGAGATTAAGGTCAAATCTTTTACCTAAAATTTAGCTGGCCTTTCCTCTGAATTTCCAGCTCGAACACCCAACCTACTTCCCCTTCAACTTCTTCTATTTCTTGACAAATTTTCAACTCAATCCCAAGAGAGAGTAGAGAGAAATCGTTTAGAGAGAGAAAACTAATTTTGTTTTCCTTCTTTCTTTCCTTAATGGTTCTTGTTGACGCAGTTTTTCGCCAACAGTGAATTAAGAAAATAACAAGGATGAATTAGTGCTTGATGGTAAACTGAAGTAAGAAAATAACTCTCAAGAACACTGGTCTTTTTACGTGGTTCAATGGTTAAAATCCACCTATTCCAAGAGTTTATATTAATACTTCTTTTCTCTCTCTATTTTGACAGAGTTTCAGTATTACAGAATCATCATCCCTTTTCCTGTCCAATATTCTCAGTATTTATAGAGAAATTCCTTGGACAGGTTTGGGTAACCCCGTGAGTCAATCACGGATTTGCGTATTTATTACATTTTTTATGGAATATTCCCATTTATACTAGGATATGACCTGATCATGAAATAAATAGATTCCTAATACCTGGGGCATTAACTATCACAGGCTGGCCATAAAAGATCGTATAAAGTATCCGGGTCTTCGGGGATCCGCAGACATGCCATATATTCAATTCACCCCGAGCTGAACACACTGCCGAGCTCGTATCCTGGAGGTCATGCCTTATAAATACTATAAGCTCGCGCTTATCAATTTATGCATCCCTAGCTCGTACAACCATCATGAAAATTGTATTGTCTATATGGAAAGTAGATGGACTCCTTGGCTATTTCTTCCATGCATTTATTTTCCAGCTGCACACAATCTAAGTGAAAGATCCGTCCTGAAGTTGGGATACACAGTTCTATACCCTTCTACCTTAATCTAACGTAAAGGCTGAACATATCTTTGACTTAGGAAATGACCATTATGCCCTCCCAAACAAAATAATCCTTTAACTTATTCTAGGGGGTAGAATGGTCATTGATTCCCAATTCCCACTAACTCCTCAAGTGTTCCTAGTATTTACCACTTAAATCCCATCATCCAATTAATCACCATTTATTTACCCAATGTCTAATAATCTCCAATATATCTCCTAAATTCCCGAAAATACCCCTAGGCTCCCCCGAGCCGGGTATAAATCCCCGCCGTGACTATTTCCCCAAACCGCTCACTAGGACAGCCTCGAGCCATAATAATGTGGTCTCAACAATTTATTGCAAATAATCACATTTATTCCCTCAACGGACCAAAATTAAAAATATGCCCCTATAAGCTAAACATGGCCTGCATGCATACTAATAGTCATAATCATGCATTTCACATATCCATATAATCATATAAGCATGCTTATCATATAATCATGCATTAAATAATTTAAATCACACATAAACCAATTATGCCCTCCCAACACACTAATCAAGGCCCTTAATCCTTATTAGTAATTTTGGGTCGTTACATGCGTGGCCAGAACAATTGGTCGAAGTACTCTGGTCGTATAGAACAACAACAGGCTATACACCATTTTCTTTACCATATGGGTATGAGGCCATGTTACTAGCTGAGCTAGATCCACCCTCACATAGAAGAATAACATACGACAAGAATATGAATAACCAGTTATTAATGGAGTCTTTGGACTTGGTAAATGAAATGTGCGAACAAGCCCAACTACAAGTGGAAGCTTACCAACAAAATGTCGCTCCATACTTTAACTCTAAAGTACGCGAAAAGAAAGTTTAACGTAGAAAACTTGGTACTTAGAAGGTTTTTTCTCAACACTCACGATCAGGCTGCTGGAGTGCTTGGACCAAACTGGGAAGGTCGATATCAAATTGAAGAAATTCTTCAACCAGGCACTTACAAACTTGCTTGCTTAAATGGAGATCTCGTTCCTCGCTATTGGAATGGAGAACACATGCCCAAGTATTATTAGTCAACATTACATTTTAAATATTTGGCATGTATTAATTTTACTTTTTACAAGTTTTTGAACAAGGGTTGGCCAGTTAGATGGCTGGTCACTTATAAGTGTAAGATCAATTTTTGATCACTCTTACATATAGGAATTTTTGTCCACTTTTTACGGGAAATAAAAGGAACTGTGCCCAGCCAGTTATTCTTGCCAATTCTTGTATTTATTACAAGTATTTGCTCATTACGTGCGTTGTTTTGCTATATTATCATTGATTGTTTATAAGTACGAGAACAGTAATGTTCAAACAGGTATTGGTCAGTGGTAAGTGACTGAGAACATTAAACTCCTCGATCACTTGGGGGGCATATAAGATACTAAGCGAGCAAAACATATTATAAACATATGTAAACACAAAAGCAAAATAAGGGAAAGCATACTGCGACACTTAGAGTAATTTTCAAAACTTTTAGCTAATTTTGTAAGATAATAAAGTGTTATGCTAGGTTTGGCCATACGAGCAGATATTATAATAGAATTTGTAAAATCAAAACGAAATATCATTACACCGAGAGCAATTTTTGCTTGGATGTAATTAGAAATATTAGAAGTAAATAAAATTGTCTTAGGTAGCAAATTGTCTTAACATCGCGAATAGTCTGTCAAGGTGTTCTAGTTACATATAAAAAAAAAATATGTTTATTAAGCAGTTGCCGGGGGGGTCCTGCTGAGGTTACTAGTCGATGGTTATTCAAACTTCTTCTTCCACTCCATCAACGCCTGTCGCCAAGGAAAATTAGGAGACGAAAGGGCATTTTTCTCCTCCTCTAGGCGAGCAGTGCACTGGGAAAGTTCAGCTTGCTTTACCTGCTCAGGAAGGAAATCAAAATTCGCACCTTAATTTTTCTTTTAGAACATGTAAAAGAAGTTGAAGGTGGCTCCTTGGAACCTCTCCAAATTACAAGAATTCTGCTCTTCAAGCAGTTTAACTCGATCCTCCATTTTGTTGGCCTCCTTCATGCTTGTGACCAGATCTTCTTCTAGCTTGTTTGCATCCTTATAGTTGGTCTCAGAGGCTTCCTTGAATTTTTCCTTAGCAGCAATAGCCTTCACCAGATCTTCTTTTCTCTTCTTCAACTCCTTAGTCAAAACAACAGCTTTTTCCTCAACTGCTTTGACTTTGTCCTCAGCTGCTTCGATTTTGTCCCCAACTGATTTGATTTTGTCTTCAGCTGCTTTGACTTTGGCCTCCAACACCTTGGCATTGGCCTCCCATGCTTTGATCTCCTTGAAATGTTTTGAGCCAACCTCCTCGACATGGCGCCAACCATTATTCATGATCAGAAGACCATGCAAACAGTGAAGAAATGAAGCTGTCAGAGCAAATAAAAGGAAATGTTGTTCGATTAAAATAAAATGAAGAAAAAAACTTACATTGATTACTTCGTTGAACCCACGAGCAAGGACCTGATCGGGTCTAAGTGAAAGGAGAGAAGAAAAGGCGTCATGGTTGTTGTGGTGCTTGGCTATCCACTGGACTTTATTAATTGTTGAGAAAGAGGCATTGCTCAACAATTCTATCATAAAAGATCCTCCTGCCTGTTCGGTGGACTTAGTGCGGGGAGGAGGAGGAGGAGTGGTTGGCCTGGAAGGAGTAGGAGCTGGAGGGTCTTCTGGTCGAGCCTTTTTTCTCAAAGGTTCCCCATTGGCTTCTCTAGCACTTTTCCTGTTCGATTTCTGTGAGCTCGTAAGTTTGCCCTCGGAGGCATAAATGTTGAATACAGCATTGCTTTGCATGACTACAAGAAAAACAAGAACGAGCAGACATATCAAAAAATAGTTTTGTATAATAAGGAATCCAATCAAAAGAAATTCTAAGTAGTGTATTCAAACAACAATTACTGGTTGCTACATTATCTAAGGAACTATAGCTAGAATCACTATCTTCCTCGAAGAAGTCCAAGCTAAAAATACTTGTCGGAAATTTAAAGTTTTCATCCCTACCGAATAGATGATAAAAAATGGGCAATGTATCTAAGAGTAAAAAATCTGTAGTGTTCTCATCGGAGGGTTAAAATACAAGACCAGCATATTCAGGCAATTTTTGTTTTCCCCTTCCATGTTGGGGATGGATATTAGCTAGTCGGGCATTGGGGTTGTGCTCTTGAATGGTCACTCCTGTTGGACAGTGCCGTGGGGTTGTGACACATCTTGTTGCTATTCGGGGTTTTCTTGATCCTTAGCACCATCTCCAATGGCATTCCCCGCGGTCGATTCCCTCACCTTTTGGTGAGGCTCTAGAAGGCTGACCAGCCTCAAATTGATTTCTGTTACCAGCTCCTTGACATTTTTTTTCTATATGCATCATCCTGGCTAGGGCTTTAGCCCTTATCTCCATTTCTGGAGTGGGTTCTGGTCTATACCATGGACCTAGACACAATATAAACCGACTAAGTACAGAAAAAATAAAAAGCGACTAGAAGAATGTCGAACAGAGACTAAAGAGTTTACCTCCTCGTGTGAAGGCCATGTTATCTATGACCAGGTTGGTTGTAAGGAAGTACTCTTGGAAATATTTCCCCACATTGGATTTGTAGATGATATCACTCAGAAATGTGCGACCAGATTCCTAGTGATAAAAAAGGAAGGACCTTGTGTTACTTTGGTTATGGTTGGATTTGAAATCGAACAAGTAATTGATCTCGTGACGGGTGGGCACAGGCCACTTTTTATGGTTGTATAAGATATAAAGTACAAAAAGAACTTTATATCCGTTGGGGGTTATTTGAAATGGGGCGACGTCGAAATAATTGGCTACCCATCAGAAGTTCTTGAAGAGAGAGGATGGTCGAGTAAAAATGAAATAAAGGAAGGAAAGGGGTATTTATATCGGTCAGGGGAACTTGACATGTAATTATGAGATTTGAGGGTTTTTGCATGGGAAATAGCAACAACTGTCAAATCTTTTATGAGATATTGAAATGGTCATGATTACTTACCTTTTTGAGGAAGTAAGTCCAGTCAGATGTGATAGGTCAGTCGGAATGTTGGTCGAGTATCGCATTAAAATAAACTTGGGGGGCAAATGTTTCCCAAAATATTTGCATGATGACGTGGCATGTTTAAGAGGCACATGAACAACATGTGACAAGTTATTAGTGAAGTCCTAGTCGACCAAAGAGTAGAGTATCAAGAGGAAATTAAAGCTACTCGATAGGCGCAAGGAATATGTTGAGCAACAGGAGAAGGAGTGTAGATGCATACGACCAGAGCTGCTCGTGGAACTAAGCCAAACACTCAGAAATGGTTACAAGTTAGATATTCCAGAGATATTTAATTATTATTTGTATGTAAATATCATTGTTTATGTTACTATTTGGTTATGCTTGTAACGCAATTTAAGGATGACCCATAGGCTCATATGTACATCCATGAGCCTATAAATAGGACTCATAGGATTCAATTATTTCACACACAATATTTTGCATTCAAAGAGAAATAGTGAGTTTATACACAGAACTTGTAGCTATCCTCGAGACTTGTGAGCTGAGGCCCAGCAAGAAAACCCCACATGGCATAATGAATATCCAAATAATCATAAGAAATAAACAACATGCTTCACAGATAATAAATGCTTTCATTCCAAACATAAAAATCATTACCAACTTCATATTAATTTTTCAACTAGTATAACGACTCATGCCAAGTAGATGCATATCGCATCCATGTAATGGCCTTGCCACTACGACGCACATTGCGCCCCTATAATGGCCCCGCCACTACGACCTACATTATAAACATTTATAACAACAGATGCTAATATAGAGCAAACATTCACTTTAAATAGATTCATAACACGTCATAATCGTGTTCGATAATCAAAGGTCGATCCATCACGATCACAACCAATCAGTACAAACAGTTATAACAACAGAGGTTTATACAAAGTAGATATTTAACTTTAAACAAATACATGAAACGGTCATCCCCGTGCCCTATAATTGGGGCGCATGCCCTACACCCGGTGCAAGTGTCGATTTTCTTACCTCAAATCCTGAGCCATAAAGTAAAGAGACTGCGAGCACGATCTTTTCCTCCCGAGCCTTGTTGTACACCCTAATCACAACATAACAAGGAATAACTATCAAGAAACAAACCAACAAAGGCTTTCTGACCTAGTCCTAGCCTCCGGGACCTTAAACTCTATTAAACTAGGTAGCAGAACCATTCCCAAGACCTCAGGTTTGGGTTCCCACAACTCAAAACACAATTTCCCACTTTTCCCCTATTTGAACCGTGGCTCACCCCTAAAAGGGTTGCGGCGCTCAACTAGGCAGAAGAGCCCCACACCTAATATCAACCCAGTTATGATTATAGGCCAATCCTACAACATCCATAGACCCAAAAATATACCCTAAACACCCTAAAACACAACAATTAGCAATTCTCAACCCAAAGAAGTTCAACACCTCAAGAACACCACAAAAGAATTAAAACATCTTCTTACCTCTGAACTCCTTGCAAGAGTTTGAATCCTCTAGCTTCCAATGCTCTTAACAGTCTCCAATCTCCCAACAAAGCTTGGATCACCCCACTTAGATCACTTTTAGGTCCAAAGCTTCGATGCTCCTCTTAGGAGCAAGGTAAGGTGAGAGAGAGAGAGAGAGAGAAGAAATGTGAATGGGCTGAGTACCTCAACACTTAGCCTAATCTACTTAGCTTAAGGGTCTCAAATGACCAAACTACCCCTGCCTCTCAACTCTTCTCTCAAAGACCCTCAAGGGAAAAAGGCTCATTAGACACTCTAATCCCGCTAAACTTCAAATTTCACCATCGATTCTCAATTAAATCCAATTCACCCCAATACTCACCAAATAAATTCCCATTTCCCAATAAATCCCTGTAGTTTACCAAATTACCCCTAAGCTCACCCCAAGCAGGGTATTAATACCTGTTGTGAATTTTTCGCCAAATTGCTCACTAGGATTGCCTCGTGCCGAATATCTCAAATATATCCACATAATAATGTGGTCCCACTCAAAAAGCATATATAATTACAGATATACCCTCAAGTGGCCAAATTACGAAGATGCCATT
Organism: Humulus lupulus; assembly: GCF_963169125.1. NCBI lineage: Eukaryota > Viridiplantae > Streptophyta > Magnoliopsida > Rosales > Cannabaceae > Humulus > Humulus lupulus. The sequence goes on along the minus strand of NC_084798.1, from coordinate 82,276,670 downwards.
TTTAATAGAAACGATCCCACAAGCATATTTAATACACTTAAACATGCATAAGCAGTCATATCATGATGTAACTCATATAATTCACATAATCACGTACATATAATAACAATTAAATCATATTAACACATAAGAATCCAATTATACCCTCCTAGCACACTAATCAAGGCACTAATCCTTATTAACAAATTTGGAACGTTACACAAAGGATAATGATTTTGAAGATGTGATTGAAGAAAGGAATAAAAGGGAAGAGGATGAACTCATTTGTAGGGGCCACATACTCAATGCTTTGTCAAATTGTCTCTACGATCTCTACACAAATACTACATCTGCAAAGGATATATGGGAAGCTCTTGAGAAGAAGTACAAAACTGAATAAGAAGGTACCAAGAAATCCTTATCACTCAATACATGAAATTTAAATTCTTTGATGTTAAACCCTTACTCCCCCAAGTACATGAACTTCAAGTTATTGTGAATAAGTTGTATACTCTGAAGATAACATTGTTGGAACAATTCATTGTGGGAGGGATTATAACTAAACTACCTCCATCTTGGAGAAGCTATTGAAAGAAGATCCTCCATAAGAATGAAGAGATATCTTTGGAAGAGATATTGAAGCACCTAAGGATTGAAGAGCAGTCTCATTCTAGAGACAAGTGCATGGAATAGTCCAATGTTGGGACATCCAAGGCTAACATCATAGAGAAACCCTCTCAATCAAAGAAGGATACTCATCTAGCTCCAAGAAAGAATGAAGGGAGATTCAAGGGTGTGAGAGACCCTTGTTTTGTTTGTGGCAAGAGTGGCAACATGGCTAGAGAATGCAAGTATCGAAAGCCCCATAATCATGGATCCAAGATCAAAACAATTGAAGAGGAGTTGGTTGCAACCTTAAATGAGGTGAATGACATCCAAGGGAAAGTGCAAGAATGGTGGTATGAAAATTGTGCCACCATTCATGATACTTATGATAGAGAGATCTTCCAAAACCTTTGAAGAGTCAAAGGATCGGTATGAGATCCAAATGGGGAATGTGCATAGATCTAAAGTGTTGGGCAATGAGAATGTTGATCTTTACTTCACATCCGGAAAGAAGGTCTTATTGGCCAATGTGGTGTATGCTCTAGATATGAGTAGGAATCTTGTGAGTGGCCATTTGTTGAGGAAACCAGGCATCATAGTGGTGCTTGAGTTTGGCAAGCTAATTCTATCCAAGGGCAACTACTTTGTGGGGAAAGAGTGTGTGTGATGGTATGATTAAATTGCATACCAAAGACAATGGTTTTGATAGTAATACATGTTCATCTTGCTCTTATGTGCTTATTTCTTATTCTATTACTTTGTGGCATAATAGACTTGCTCATATATGATACAACACAATAAAAAGAGTTATCAAATGTGGTTTAATTGTATGCAATGATGTTGAGCATGATAAGTTTGAATTATGTGTTAAATCTAAGATGGTAAAGATACCTTTTCTAAGTGTTGAAAGGAAAATTAATTTGTTAGATTTGATACATGATGATTTATGTGAATTGAATGGAATAATTACTAGAGGGGGACATATTATTACCTTTATTGATGATTGTTCTAAATTCACATATGTGTACTTGCTTAAGAATAAGAATGAGGCCTTTAGCATGTTTAAAGTCTATAAAGCTGAAGTTGAAAATCAATTGGAAAACAAAATAAAAGTGATTAGAAGAAATAGGGCGGTGAATACTTTTCCAATGAATTCAATGTATTTTGTGAGATGCATGGTATAATACATGAAAGTACACCCCCTTACACACCCCCAACAAAATGGTGTAGCGGAAAAAAAAATTGAACATATGTTGAAATGATAAATGTTATGCTATTACATGCAAATTTGAGTTTTGTGTTATGGGGAGAAGCCTTGCTTACCACTTGTCATATTTCAAACTGGATTCCTCTAAGGAAGAATCAAATTTCACCATATGAGATATGGATAGGAAAGAGGCCCAACATAGGGTATCTCAAAGTGTGGGGATGCCTTTCTTTTTGCAAGGGCACGGAGCCTAAAAGAACCAAGTTGGGTCCAAGGCCATAAAATGTGTGTTTGTAGGCTATAGGCTATTAGACTTGGAGTCTAATGTGATAATTGAATCCAGAAAAGTTGAGTTCTTTGAGATTTTGTTGTATAGTGACAATAAGCCTCAAGAACCGATCTCATTAGAAGAAACTCAAGAGGAGTTACCTTCAAGGGGTTTAGAACAACCGATATTGCCTAGAAGAAGCCAAAGTCTTAAAAGGGTGGATCACAAAATAAACCCTCTCAAGTGGAGAATCTTTACCTAGTAGAAGGAAACCACAAGGGAGACACTTGGAAGTATCCTATGGTACTTCAAGTGGAGGATGATCCTAAAACTTTCCAAGAAGTTGTGTCCTCAATGGACTCTAACTTTTGGAAAGAGGTAGTAAATGATGCAATGAATTCAATTATGTCTAACAAAACTTGGGATATTGTGGATCTACCTCAAGGATCAGAGATAATAGGTTGAAAGTGGGTATTTCAAAAGAAATACAACACTAATTGGACCATTCAAGCCTATAAGGCAATATTGGTGGCCAAAGGGTTTAGACAAAAGTACGACATAGATTATTTTGATACCTATGCACCAGTAGCAAGTACAACATCTATAAGATTGATGTTGTCCTTCTCATCAATACACAACCTATATGTTCATCAAATTTATGTCAAAATGACATTCCTAAATGGTAACCTCGACGAGGAGGTGTACATGGAACAACCAGAAGGGTTTGTTCTAAGGGGAAATGAACATAAGGTGTGTAAGCTTGTTAAATCATTATATTGTTTAAAACAATCACCAAAACAATGGCATGAGAAGTTTGATGAGGCCATTTTTTCGGATTGGCTTAGACCCAATAGTGCGGACAAGTGCTTATATTCTAAGTTTTGTGATGACTATGTCATCTTAGTGTGTCTATAGATTGATGATATGTTGATATTATGTAATGACATGAATTACATAATAGAAATGAAGACCTTGGAGAGGTTCATACCATATTAGGTATCAAAGTTAGAAGAGGTCAAGCTCATTATGTTGAGAAAATGCTTGACAAGTTTGGTTATTTTAATATCAAAAAGGCAAACACACCCTTCGATTCAAGTCTAAAGCTTGAAAAGAATGAAGGGAGAGCGGTGGCTCAACTAGAGTATGCAAGTGCAATTGTGACTTTGCTGTATGCCACTCATTGTACTATATAAGAGATTGAATTTGCGGTTAGTAAAATAGGTAGGTTTACTAGCAACCCAAGTATCTTACAATGGAAGGTCGTGGAAAGAGTATTTGGATACCTTAAAAGGACCAAAGAGTTATGCCTCCAATATTCTAAGTTTCCTAAGATTCTTGAGGGATATTCTGATGAAAGTTTGATATCTGGTGTAGAATATAATCTCTCCACAACTGGTCGGGTGTTCACCCTTGGTGGAGGTGCAGTTTCTTGGGGATCTAGGAAACAAACATGTATATGCCATTTAACCACGGAATCAGAGTTTGTAGCTCTAGCATCAATCGATAAAGAGGTTGAGTGGCTAAGAGGTCTCATGTTGGAGATACCAAAACTGCAGTTGATGTATCGACGATTTCGATACATTGTAATAATCAAGCCACTTTGATTAAAGCTTACAACAAGATATACATGAGAAATCTATACATATAAGTCTAATACATGATTATATGAGGGAATTGATTGATAAGAGTATCATATCAATTTCATATCAAAATCTTATGAGAATTTATCGGATCCCTTTACCAAACCTCTTGGGAGAGATTTGGTTAGTTCCACAAGTAGAGTGATGGGACTAAAACTCCTTGATAAATATATTCCCCAATGATGGAAACCCAACTCAAAACTTGTATACATCAAGTGTAAAGTTCAATGGGTAAGAACAAGCCATTGATAAGGGAATAGTTTCAACATTAACAACTTAAAAGTCACGTCAAGAGTGAATTAATGTTGGTTGCTACCAAGCATGAAGGTTAAGCCACTGGCTTTAAATGAAATTCAGTTGAAGAGTAACGAGCATCTCTCAAGGTAGCAAAGATGTTGTAAGAATTTCACCTATGTGAACCTAGGGGTGGCGCCACCTCTCAAGAGAGTAGGAGTTTTCTCTCCAGATGTTCCATGAATGGATCAAGCAAACAACCATTAAAAGTGCTAAGTGAAAACAGTGAGAAATACATGAGTAATCAGATACAGGTGTGTGAGACATTAATGGTTTTTATCACTATGAATGTTGGATTTATTTTTTTAAGAATACCTTAGAATTTTGGTATAAGCTTTGTAGTGTTTTCACTAAGGTAAAGTTCAAAAACAAAATGTATTTTACTTTATGCACTAATATCGTTTGCCTAGAGAATTGAGGATGTATTTAACCAAGTGAGGGAATATTGTGATTGGTTAAATACATGGTGAAATTTGTTAGGCACGAAGATGAGCAAAAACCATAACAATTTTACAAAAGTCAACATGTGAGAGTTGACTTTCAGTATATGCATTTATAAATTATATTTTTTGGTCCAAATTATTTCTTTGGAGTTTATGAGAGTACCCAAAATTTTGGGAGCATTTGGGGATATTTTGAGACAAATTTTGAAGCATTAAAATAGAGGCGCTGATGATGCGTCCTTTGAGAGGAGACTTGTCACATGGCCAAAAATTAGTAGACCAGGCCACACGTCGCTTGAGCCGTTCGTACGAGTCCGTACAGTGACGTGTTTTTGGCTCAAAAATTCAAATTAAAATGCTCTAATCTCATTGGTTTAGTCTAATGCTTCATTTGAGTTAATTGGTGACTTAATCACTCACCTCTCTCTCTCTCTCTCTAAAAAGAACTCTCTCCTTCTCTCTAGCTTTCAAGATTACTAGCTTTCTCCAAGATCTTCATCAAGAAAGCTTGACTAGTATGAATGATCAAACAATTCCAAGGACAAGGCTAGGAATAGAGATTTTTGGACAAAAAATTGACATTTGTGTTAAGCCTGGTCACTTTTATGTTTCACATAAAATCGTACCTTTGTGATTTTTTGTTTGAAGATTGTTCTACAAGAAAGGTCCACTTTACACTTTGATTCTTTTAAGTTTATGTAATTTGTGATTACCTACCTATAGAGTTAGATTAGTTTTTGTTTTTTGCTTTGAGTTGTAATACAAATCAAGGTTGATTAAGGCTAATCTCCAACAATTGTTTGAGACCCTCTTAGAGGAGAGTGGAGTTGAGTTTGGAATACCATTATCAAGAAGCCTATTTTTATCCATATAAACTTTTGCTAAGTTTACAAACCAGATTGTGAGGAAGCACCCTCTGTGGTTGATATCCCTTTGGCAATTTCATGTACACATTCTCATCTAAATCACCATGAAGAAAATCATTATTGATGTCCATTTGATGTAAAAACCAATTTTTAGTAGAAGCTAAAGCAAGAAGTAGTTTAAGAGTATCAAAATTTGCTATTGGGGCAAAAGTTTCAAAAAATCTACTCCATGTTGTTGAGTGAAACCTTGAGCAATTAATCTTGCTTTATAACAATCAATCTCACCATTGCATTTATATTTGATCCTATAAATCCATTTACTACCTACTTTATTGCAGCCAGTAGGAAGTGAGGTGATTTTCCAAGTGTTGTTGGCCTCTAATGCAACTAATTCTTCATTCATAATATGTTGCCATTTGGGTATTTGGCAATCTTTGGAAAAATATTTTGGTTCTTCAATCTTTTGAGTCGCTAGGATCAGAAAGTCTATTATAAGAAAGATAAGATTGAATAGGATAGTTAGTAGAAGTTTTAATAGGTACATAACCACATAAATAATCAGCAAGATGAGCTAGTTTGGTAGATATACGACCTACTTGTGTAATTGATAAGAGGAGTAAGGCAGCATGTTATTAGTGAATAAGTGGCCAACATAATCATTAGTGTCAATATTGTGAAATGGAAAAATATCTTCATAGAATTGGACATCTCTTGAATGAAAAATCTGCTTGGTTTCAATGTCAAGTAACATGTATTCTTTCATATTGTCGGGATAGCCAATAAAAACACATGTCCGAGCCCTAGGGGAAAATTTGTGTCGACTTGAATCAAGTGTGGAAGCAAAGGCTAGGCAGCCAAATGTGCGTGAATGCATATACCTAGGCTTTTTGTTATATAATAATGCATATGGAGTTATAAATTTCAATAGCTTTGAAGGAGTTCTATTGATTAAATACACGAAAGTGTGTATCATGTAACTCCAATATGCAAGAGGGATATTTGATTGAAATGCTAGAGCTCTAGCAAAATTGAGTATATGTTGATTTTTTCGTTCCAAAAGTGAGTTTTGTTGTGGACAATCAACACAAGAATGGTAATGAATAGTACCATTAGCTGAAAAGAAACATGTTGGATTAAATTCAGGGGCATTGTCAGATCTGACAGCCTTAATATTAATAGAGAATTGAGTATTAATAAATGCAAAAAAATGAGGAATAATAGTTTGCACTTCAAATTTGACTTTTAACATTTATATCCATGTTTATCTAGTATTATCTTCTACAATAGTTAAGGAAAAATTATATCATTGGACATACATGATATGAAATGCACCCTATGTCAATATGAATTAAATCAAAGGGGTTTTAAGCATGACTATAGTGAGAAATGGATGGTAATCTTTTCTGTTTAACTAAATTTCAAATGTTACAAGGAGTGTTATGAGCTATTGTAGAAGAAAAATATAATATTTTATTCATATTGGAATAGATGGACATATATGGGTGGCCTAGGCGTGAATGCCAATAATTTCCACTAATATGAGTGTTACAAGCTAAATTAGAAAGCAAACTTGGAGATTCTTGATGGATGATGTAAAGATTGCTACATTTACTAGCCATCCCAATCTTTGGAATCCATAAAGGATTTTGTAGTGCTTTGGATAGAAGAACGTCCTGAAAATAGATTGAAACAAAACTGAGGCCAACATAAATGTGATAAAGAGAAATGTGTTTATTTAACTTGATTGTACCAGATTTGTCAATTTTGTATTTCAATTCATTGGGATTACAAATGTAATAGTATCAAAAGATGAAAGCATCAATGTTGTGACATATATGGTGGGTAGCCCCACTATCAATTATCCAAATGATAGAAGAAGAAGGACCAGGTTTACCAGAAAAATTAGTTACAACTGGTTGAGGAGAATTTGAAACAATGATTCCTTTGTGCAACTCTTGACTCAACCAAGATATCAATTGATGACAGTGTGTGATGAAAAGAGTAGTAGGATTTGGCGTTGCTGGAGTGGATTGCTGAGAAGTGGTTGCTAAAGGAGTAAAGCCAAAAGATTGATGTGCAAAAGCATGGGGTTTTTCTTAGTATTTCTTCTTGTCACCATATCCTTTCCGGAATCCATGTTGGAAATAACACATATCGACATAATGGCTTGGTCTCAAGTAATGAGTGCAAGAAGGTCAAGGTTTCTTTGAATGTGATGGAGGGTTTGGGTTGTGGAGATGTGATGGGGGAGCTGAGTTTTGCAGATGAAGTTGCTGTGAGGAAAAATAATTTTTTGCCGCAAGACTGGGAAGGGATTTGGGAATAGAAGGCAAGACAATGTCGCGTTGCCTTTCTTCTTGAATCACCAAGGAGAAAATATCAGAGATAGAGGGGATTGGATGAATGAGTAGTATTTGTGCTCGGATGGAGGTATAAGACTCATTGAGACCAGTAAAAAACTTAAATAACTTGGTTTCGATTGAAGTAATCAAGAAGTTCTTTTTATTTACTATAAGTGCATGAAATTGAAGGTTTGTAATTTGCAAGTTCATCCCAAGAAATATTGAGTTTGGTAAAGTAAGAGTTTACATCTTGATCCCCTTGTTAAAGTTGTTGAAGGTGATTTTGAAGTTGAAAGATGCGTGGGCCATTGGCTTGATTAAATTGCTCATGAAGATTGTTCCACATATCTGCAGTTGTCTCAAAATACATGATACTCTCAAAGATTTCACGAGTTACAGTGTTGAGGAACCATGACATCACCATTTTGTTTCAGGGATACCAAGCATTGTAGAGTGGGTCATCCATGGGAGGAGAAAGAGGAGCTCCATTGACGAATTTGATCTTGTTTCTTGAAGCAAGAGAAACAGTGATGGCACATTTCCATGTATGAAAGTTCAAACCTATCAAGGGAGAAGTGACAACGATGCAACCATGGTGATCTCCATTGTTCATGAACATGATGATTGAATCTGTCCAATGGGTGAAATCAATTTGAAGAGGAAGGATTATTTGGGGGAGGGTTTATGGATTGATCTCCACAAGTGGTGCCAGTCGCCTTTGAAGGATGAGGGATTTGTGGATCTACAGGGGTAATTCCGGAAGTGGAGCTTCGAGTTCTTAGGCGTGCCATGGAGAAGACGAAGAAGAAAATAAAAAGAGGTGAGCAGGGATTTACTCTGATACCATATTAAGTGAAACAAGATAATGAACTGATTTGTATTACTTTGAATTAATGACCTTGGTCCAATATGAACATTATAAACACAATGTTTTTTTCAACCAAAAATTAGAGAACAATTAAGTAAATTAGGAGGAATGGAAAGCAAGAGTTATAATTCTATGCTATTGAGAATAAGAGTCGAGTGTTACAACTTAGCGTGCACGTTACTTTTATCTAGTGTTTGTATATATATATATATTCAAGTTTGTAGTCTTGTTATTGAGAGTTTTGTCTTATTATTCTCAATTAAATAAAGTTAAGTTGTGCCTCCAATTTTGTGTGAAGTTCTTTATGATATAAAATTTTGGATTATATATTCTAAATTTTCTTCATTAAATGGTACGTGAGCCATGGTGTAAGATTTGTCAAGACAAGATTATTTTTCACATAGTCAAATTCTTGTAGGCATAATGGGTGTTCTTCAAGTAGTTAGAGGAATAAAAGATCTCAACAATTCAAACTACACCACATGAGCAACATATATGGAGTTTTACCTACAAGGTCGCGATCTTTGGAAGATTATCAGTGGTGGCAAAGTTACACAATTGCCAATAGAAGATGTCAATGGCATCTTGCATACGTGGAAAATTAAAGCTGACAAAGAAGTATTTGCATTAATGATCACAATTGAAGAAGAAAATTTGGAACACATATGCGATGCCAAAACATTGAAGGAAGCATAGGACACCTCTATTACACTCTTTCAAAGATGAGTGATACAAGACTACAACTTCTCGAAAACGAGTTGATATCAATGGTGCAATGTGACATGATGATTGCCTAATAATTTCAAAAGGTAAAGTCGATATGTCCTGAAATTACCAATTTAGATCTGACGACATCTATTGGAGATGCTAGGATATTGAGAATAATTATCCATGGTTTGAAACCAGAATACCAAGGATTTGTTGCTGCTTTATAGGGATGGCCAACACTTCTATGATTGGTTAATATACAAAGCATAAGGTAGTATTACACAAGTTTGTGTAATAATTTTAACAATTTCACATAATGGTGATGTGAAAATTGAATTTTTGTAGGCATTTAAAAATTATAATTTTATGTATAAAGTGATACAATGAGGTATTTAGGGTGCCCAAAATATTTGGTAGCATTTGGAGGTGTCTAAGACATATTTTGGAGACTTTGGACAGTCATCCAAGCGACACATTGCCTACCTGGCCTACTAGGTGGCGAGGTGTCGCCTGAGATGTCCGTACGATGTTCGTACAAATGTATTTTTTGGCTCCAAAACTCAATTTTTAATGCTATAGTCCTATTGGTTAGAACTTATGACGATTCCTAACCTATTTAATGGGTTATTTTGAGTTGTTAAGGATTGATCACACTTTTTAATTCTCTTCCTAAAAAAATTTGTAATCAACTTACACAATTAAGAAAATGAGATCTAACTTTGAGGAGTGTTAAGAATCAATGCTAGCTCTCAAATCAAAACTAAATCTTCATTAAGTATTTATAATATATGTGGGTATAAATGATTTAGTTTGTTAATAATAAATTGTCTGTATCATATATGGGTTATTATAAATACCTATATCCTTAACCCTCGAATGATATCAAGAAGTGCAAAATAAATAAGACTAAAAGTCTTATAAATATATATAAGTTTGTAGTCTTGTTATTGATAGTTTTCTCAAAATATTCTCAATTAAATAATGTTTTGTATTGTGTCTCTAATTTTAAGAGAATTTCTTCTTTATGATATAAAATTTAGGTTATGTATTTTAATATTTCTTCAACGAACTATTAATTATAACAACCTCAATAGAGCTTCTAAAAGAATTTTTGACATCATTCCGAGCTGAATCTTGAGAACACGCACGGCTTTATATCTTCTCATTTTCTCCAATTTATTACATCTCTTTAAGAAATCACGAGCTTGATAAGCGTTTTCCAAAACAAGCCCGACCCTGACTTAGTTATCAAGCTATCTTGATTGTGATACGCGAGAAGTTAACTAAAAAATGAAGCGTAACAAACATAATTTATATTGCAAAACATGAAAAGAGGACATTATTTTATTATTATTATTGTTATCCATAGAAAGGTGTTACATGGATGCAATTTAAGCTTTGTGTTAGATCTCTGGAAATATAATTTACATGAACAATATTAAATATTGCAAATACATGCATACAAGGTGTATAGTTGTGATTGACCAAAAACCAAAATATAATTTTAATGAGACTATAAAGTCATTATTGTTTCATTTTGAGTAATTTAAAGTTCTATTTTTCATTATAATGTTTACCACATTATACTATTCTTTAAATTTAGATCTTGAATTTGTTGATTGTTTATTAGTTCAGATTATCCCTATACGTAAATAAATTTTGAGACACAATTATTTGATGTCGAACTTTTGTGACCATTATAACTAGTCTAATTTCCACTAATGTGAATTAACTAAATTATTTGTCTCATTTTTTAATTGTATATTTATTTTCTTTATCTTCTCCTTTGTCCTAGTTTAGCCCCATTCGTAGATATTAAAGCTCAATTCTATGGGTAGAATGGGAACTAGAGGCCTTCCCACACAATATTTTAATCGAGGCTTCCTTGAGTTCTTTAAGTTCCAAGTCCTCATGTTTAGATGAGGAGATCAACTATCTCCTCAAGAATGCAAGCGAGGCTTCTCCCTGCTTTAGAACAAAAAGTTTTTAATGTCCTTATGAAATATAGTATTAAGGCCCTAAAGAAATGTTCTAAATTGAAGGATTAAATTTCTCGCACAAAGGATGAGATTCAAGCTATCCTATACAACAAGGAGACCAATATGTCTCCTTCTATTCATGAGTACTTGTGCTCTGTGCAATAGAAACTTGCCTCCCTTTTATCGAGGAGAATCTTAAACCCTGTAGCTTACTTCTAGACCACCAACAAGCTCACCTTTTTTCTTCCACAACTGAAGTAATGGAAACTTCTAAGGATGGTCTTGCCAAGCTAGCAACAAAGACCATCAAGTCTTTAGAAAAGAGAATCAACCTGCAACTAGCTTTACTCAAACTACTGTTCCTTTGAGCTCGACCAATGTTCCTGTATTGACAACAAACCCACCGATTTTAACTTCGATGACCACTATTCTAACATCTGTAATTTTGACTTCCTAGATTGCTCTAGTTACCACTTTTATCTTTGTATCACTGGGCTCTCTCCTGCAAAATTTGTAACAATGACTTCGCCTCTGTTATGTTTGTGACCCAAATTCTAAAAGCACAACTCAAGATGCTTTATCAGTTTAGGGTTTCCCTTTTGTATATACTCGTTAAGTTGCATGTGTACTCTTTGAGATGTATTGCTGAAAATCTCTTGTATCATTTCTTTTTACATAGTGAATTTCTCTCTTCTGCCCATGGTTTTTTCCCTTCGGGATTTCCACGTAAATTTGTCTGTGATCTTTATTTTTCTGTTCATTGTTTATTATTATAATTTCCAAGTGGTATTAGTGCACATGTTTTATTTAGGAAATAACGTCTATGAAATATGATATCCCGCTTTAGGATCACAATACTAGATTTATGATTTGGCAGGTTAATATGTAGGTTGTTCTTGCTCAAATGGATTTGGATGATGCATTACTAGGGACTAACAAAATTCCCTCATCGTTGACTAAAGAAGAAAAATAGAATAAACATCAAAATGCCCTAACTCATATTCATCTTCATCTATCTGATCAGTTCTAACAGGACGTTCTGAAGGAGAAAAGTGTTGCGACATTGTGGTTGAAATTGAAGGAATTGTGTATGATGAAAAGTTGACCAACAAGTTGCATTTGAAGTAACATTTTTATTCCATCATTTCTCACAAGGTACGTCTCTTGAAAAATATTTAACTGTGTTTAAGGAGATTGTATCTGACTTGAATTTTATAGAGGTTAAATACAACGGAGAAGATTTATATTTTATTTTGTTGTGTTCGCTGCGATTTTTATATTCAACCTTTAGGCATACAATTATGTATAGTCGTGATTCTCTTGCTCCGGATAAGGTTTATGATGCTTTATTTTCAAAGGAGAATATGAAAAAGATTGTGAATGGTTCTAAGGATCAAGCAAAAGGCCTTACTATTCCTGGATGAACTAACTGGAGAAAGTTTGGTAGTGATACTAGATGGAGATCAAAGTCTAGTAAAGGATAAATTTTTCAAAACTACTGCGAGAAAAATGACATATCAAAACTAATTGTTATAAGGTGCAGTATTGGAACAAGAGAGCAGTTGCGCAGATGGGAAATAGACCGTTCTGACCAAGCTAGTGTTGTAGAAGAAAATTATAGTGATGGAGAGTTGCTTGTTATTTCTAACAAGGATCCTAGCAAGGATTGGATTCTTGATATTGGTTGCATGTTTCCTATGCAACCTAATAAGGATTTCTTTTTAACATATGAAGTTGTGTCTAAAGGTTATGTGCTAATGGGTCATAATGCATTCTGCAAAATTAATGGTATTGGTTTAGTCAGAATTAAGATGTTTGATGGAGTTGTAGAACTCTTGGTGATTTGAGGCATGTTCCTCCTCTAAAAAAGAAATCTTATTTCTTTGAGTACTATTAATGCAAAATGGAACAAGGACATTGGTGAAGGTGGAAATTTGAAAGTTAGCAAATGTGCCCTTGTTGTGATGAAAGGACATAAGAAGACAATTGATTTGTATGTATTGAAAGGTTTTACTGTTACAGGTGATGCAGTTGTTACTACTTCTTTGTTAGACACTGATGTTACTAGTCTTTGGCATATGCGTCTTGGTCATATGAGTGAGATTGGCATGATAGAGTTGAGTAAAAGAGGACTACTTAATGGTCAGAGTATTAGTCATTTGCAGTTATGTGAGCAGTGTGTGTTTTGGGAAGCAGAAGAGAGTCAGATTCTCTAAGGGTGTTCACAACACTAAAGGAATTCTTTATTATGTTGACTCTGATTTATGGGGCAAGTCTACAGTATTTTCTAGTGGAGGTGAAAGTTATATGATAACTATTATTGATGAATTCTCTAGACCATGATTGAGAAGTAGACTAGAAGTCAAGTAAAATGTCTTCACACTGATAATGGTTTGGAGTTTTGTTTAGACGAGTTTTGTTAGGGTTGGTGCCCTAAAAGCATGTGAAAAAAAGATATTTTTATTGATTTAAATAAAATTACAATTTTATTATATTTGATTATTGAAATTATTGCTCGGATAATTTATATATATGTAACGACCCAAAAATGCTAATAGGGTTTAGTGCCTATGTGGTTAAATTGGTTAAATGCGTGACTATGTGGCATGCATGATTTATGTGATTATGTGAATGTATTATATGCATGTTTGTGAGTATTAGATATGCATGTGGTACCTTTACTATTGTTATCCCCGTTTCTTCCAAAATGTACGGATCCACACTCTAAGTCCATGGGTCGCCTTCCAAGGAGTTAAAGCCCAGATCGGGCCCATTAGACGAAGAGAAAATGAATATTGGCAGCCCAAATCTCGGCAAGGCCCAAAGGGCATCCAAGAGTGTAAGCTGGGACCATCGTCGGGGTAGGTTGTATAAACCCGGGATCGCGTACCAGGATGTCTCCTAAGATGCGGTAAAAGAGGTCGCGACTCCCAAGTCTGAGATTAGGCCGGGATCGCTGTGGATGAACCCGGGTCCTAGTAAACGTACCGGGACCCTGGTAAATGGAGGCGGGTGTTGGTAAACGGACCTGGGTCGGTTGGCTGAGTTTGGCGTGGTAAAGTATCCCCGATACTGAAATCATCCCAAGAAACGTGGAGCTATGTCCCCATAAGTAACCTGTAGAGGAGGCTGCCTCGGAAATGTACGTCGTTGGTTCAGAACTGCACCGTCACTACACTGACAGATCTTGTCCGCCGAATCTACCTCGTAGCCCATGACACCCAGACTGAAACACCAGTTTGTCGCAAGTCTTATAATGTGATCGTGTTTGGGCTGGCCCAATGGGTCTTGGTTAATATATGTTTTATATTTCAATCCTTTGTATTCAGCCTCCATTAGAGAGCAAATAATATTTACACCCTTATTGGGCCTGGACTAGCCCGGCCCAAGCCCAGTGCACTCGTCTGCCTGTAAATATGAATAGTGGCACATTTTAGAGAGGATCCCAGATTTTCTCTTGTAAGCAATTGCTCTGCTCAAATTTGCAGAAAACTCCATTGTCAAAAGCTCTCTAAGCTCTAATACAACGGACTCGTGGACTAAAGCTCATTAATGCCCCAACCACGTAAAAACCTTGCTCGCATTTTCTAAATCTTTTCTTTTTGAGCTCTCTTATCTTTTATAACTCTAGTTTGCAAAAAACTCGGTTAACATTTTGGTGCTTTCATTGAGAGTGTAAGAAAGCTTGAGTTAATCTTGAACATCTGCAACAATGGTGAACAAAAGACACACCACTATCAACCCTACTAACCAAGAACAAGGCAATGGAGAGCCACTGCCTAGCCAACCTCGTCCTCAGAGCCAACCTGAGGACACACCTCATCAGATGTCCCAGCCCGACTAGTCGTAGAACTATGAAGGTGGAGCAGATTATAAGGAAGATTACTATGAGGAAGAGGATGGAAATGAGGGAATACCATGATCTTGAAGTTGAGGGTCCCGTGATCCCAAAAGAAGTAGACCCCAACCAGGAGGACCCGGAGGTGACCAAACTAAGAAAACAAGTCCTGGACCAAGAAGCCAAGATTGTCGAACGAAAAGAAGCCACTCGACGTATGCAAGAATCCCTCTAGGCCCTGCAAGCTTTCATAGCCGCCCAGGGATTGGCTGCTAGTCCTCCGGTCGTTCTGTCTCCGGGAACATAATTGCCTGCTCCACAGGCTAGGAATAACGTGTCCGAGAATGCGAGGCCGATTCCTCCCCCGGGACAAGCTCCCGAACAGGGCCCGACTAACCCGGCCCAGGAGAAGAGGAAGGCCAAAGTGGCTAACCCCAAGGGAAAAACAAACCCCCAGAGAAAAATTCCTCCCATCTAGAAGGCAGGGACCATCCCATGGCCACTCCCTAGGAAAGATAAGGTGTGTCCCGTCCCAAGACAGGACCACCCGATCGATCTGCAAGGTATCAGTCCCCAGCCTGCCCCAGGGCAGATTGGACGGGAACGGTTTTTCTGCCCAAGCGTCTCCGTGAATAAAGATCACTGAGGACACCAACATGATGACGAGCCAAACAACCTTATCTTAGGGGACGACACGTCCCGGGTAGACCTGCGCAGCGGGTTGAACGCTCGAAAGGAGCGGGCCCATAAGGAAAAGATCTACCCCGAGGGGGCGATTTGAGAAATAATCTCAACGACAGAAGGAACGAGAAACTTCCCCTAGATGATGGTACGGCCAGACAGTTCATGGAACAGTTAGTTGCCTTAAATACTGTCACGGACCGCCTGGTCCGCGAGCAGCAGGGAGGAGACTCCGACTCCGAAGAACAAGAAAAGGAGCCCTCTGCCAAGCACATCCTGGATGTGGTGCTCCCCAAAGGGTTCAAAATGTCGAATCTACTCGCCTACACTGGGAACACCGACCCCAAAGATCATCTATCGCGCTACAATTGGTTGATGACCGTAGCCCACGTCTGCGACAACGGCAAGTGCCTCTACTTTTCGATTACTCTAGGTGGACCTGCAGAGGAATGGTAAAAGAGGCTCAAGCCAGGATCCATCCAATCCTGGTCCGGACTGCAGTCAGCATTCCACAAATAGTTTGTGGCCGCCACGAAGATGGACATGTAGATCAGGGCCCTCGCCAACATCAAGCAGCTCCCCACGGAGACGTTGAGGGCCTACATCTTGCGTTTCACCAAGGAAGCCTCCAAAAACAAAGTGGACGATGGACAGTGCCTGGTGGCCCTTCAATCCGGGAAAGGTCTCCCCTCTGGGATGACATGTAGCGCAGCAAGGCAGCCATACTCAAGGAATTCAAAAGGAAGGCGCAAGTCTTTATCAAGTAGGAGGAGGCCCAAATCCAGGCATTCGGATGGCAGCAAGCCCCTCAGCCAAATGCCCAAACCTTTTTGAGATACGGATTGCAATATCCGGCCCAGCAGTACCTAACTCCCCCAATAGCGCCGGGATCGACAGTTGTGCCTGGAATGTCCTTTGTCGCACCTGCGGTCTATGGCCCTACATCCTCAGTGTATGCCCCGGTCCAGTCTACCCATTTACCCGGGTACGGAGTCGTGCCATTCGGGTACATCGTTGCTCCCAGCGGGGCCCAGCCGTCCCAGATAGGGGGAACCGAGGCAAGTGTGAATCCCTCTCGGGGAAAGAGATCTGGAATAGGAAAAAATCGGCTCAACTCCTAAAGTTGATGAACCTCCCCATCACCTTCACAGAAGACGACGCCCGCAACGTCCATTTCCTGCATCATGACCCTCTTTTCATTGATGCCTAAATAGTCAATAAGATGGTGTCCCGAGTGTTGGTGGACGATGGAAGCTCCATCAACATCTTGTTCAAACCAGCCTTCATCGCAATTGGTTTAACTGAGGCAGATCTGGCCTCATGCCCTACCCAGATCTATCGCTTCGATAGAGAGTCAATACTCCCGATGGGGAAAATCCAGTTTCCCATAACACTAGGGAATGAAATGCAAAGCTCGTTCAAATTTCGTACATTCGTGGTGGTGGACTGCCCCGCCGTTTAAAACATCATTTTCGGTCGGCTCGCATTGGTCGATTTTGGGGCTATCACCTCCATCTGCCATCTCTGCATGAAATTCCCCTGCGATAACGGAGGAGTGGGAATAGTCCGGGGAGATCAGAAGAGTACACGAAAATGTCACCACGTGTCTGCCCGGCCCATTTACATGGTCTGCGAAGAACCTCTTGAGGAGGAAAACGCTGATCCAGTTCCGCCCCCCTGGTAAGACGGGTTGTCCGGGAAGAAGATGAGCTGGACCCATAGATTGGGGAAGACCGCATACTGGAGCCCATGGAGGAAATTGAGGAGGTGTGCATCAGTGACACGGACCCGACCAAGATAATCCAAGTCTGGAAGATGCTAAGTGCGACTGTCCGGACCACCATCATCACCCAAGTAAAAGAGAACCAGGATGTACTGGCCAGGTCTCACTCGGATATGACCAGGATTGACCACAATATCATCTGCCATGCCTCAAATATCGACAAGGATGCGACCCCGGTCTGGAAGAAAAAGAGACCCCTAGGTGCGGAAAAGGTAGAAGCCCTTAAGCTGGAAGTTGAAAATCTATCCCCGATCAACTTCATCTGAGAAGCTTTGTACCCCGTGTGGTTATCCAATCCAGTGCTGGTGCCAAAGACTAACGGGACTTGGAGAATGTGCATCGATTTTGTAGACCTCAACAAAGCTTGCCCCAAAGATTGCTTCTCGCTCCCTCGGATTGATCAAATGGTGGAAGCAACATCCGGCTATGAAATCTTGAGCTTTATGGATGCCTATTCGGGCTACAATCAGATCTCTATGCATGTAGCAGACTAGGAACATACCAGCTTCCAAACCGACAAGGGGGTGTACTGCTACGTCGTCATGCCCTTTGGGCTCAAAAACGTCGGAGCCACATATCAGCGACTAGTCAACAGAATGTTCCGAGCCCAGCTAGGACAGAACATGGAGGTCTACATTGGCAACATGATGGTCAAATCCAAGACCTCCAGGGAATATTCTGATGAACTGGCTGAAGCCTTCGCGATCATTCGAAGGTATGGGATGAAGTTGAATCCCAAAAAATGCACCTTCAGCGTGGCATCCAGGAAGTTCCTAGGGTTCATAGTAAGCTACCAGGGAATAGAGGCCAATTTGGACAAAATCAAGGCACTAATTGAGATGCCCTCACCATGGAAGTACAAAGATGTTCAGAGCCTGATTGGGCAGATAGCCATGTTGAGCCATTTTTTCTCGAAGGCTATGGACAAGTGCATCCCATTCTTTAATGTCCTTCGGGGAAGCCAAAGGTTCGAGTGGTTGGCTGAATGCTAAGAGGCTTTCCAAAGGCCAAAAGAACATCTAGCCTGATCACCAATATTGGCGAAACCAGTGGATGGAGAGCCGTTGTACCTCTATTTGGCTGTGACCGAACACGCCGTCAGCACCGCATTAGTACGGGAGGACGGGAAGGCCCAACTCTCAGTCTATTATGTAAGCAAAAGGTTATTAGGTGCGGAATCACGATACCCGCTAATAAAAAAGTTGACATTTTTCCTGCTAATCGCGTCCCGAAAGTTTCGGCCTTATTTTTAGGCCCAATACGATAAAAGTACTGACTAGCCATTCCCTCAGACAAGTGTTGAAAAAACCCAAATCATTGAGAAGACTCTTAAAGTGGGCCATGGAGTTGAGTCAGTTTGACATTGCGTACATCCCTAGAATATAATTCAAGGGGCAAGCCCTGGCCGACTTCATCATGGAATGCTTCGGGATCACTAAGGAGCACAATCCCATGGATCCCACAGTGCCCTTGTTGAAGGTTTTCGTAGACAGAGCCTCGAATGAAAATGGAGCAAGAGCCGGAGTCATCCTAGTTTCACCACAGGGACACTAGTTGCAAAGCAGCCTACGTTTCCAGTTCAAGGCTTCGAACAACGAGGCCGAACACGAGGCCATGTTGGCCGAACTGCGCCTGGCCCGGGAAGTAGGAGTCGAAAACCTGGATATCTATAGCAACTCCCAATTGGTTGTCAGAAAAATCTCAAGAGAATACCAAACAAAAGGGGAAAGGATGGCAACTTATGTGACGCAGGCGCGAGAGACACTTCAATCTTTCAAGAGAACAAAACGTGTTTGCAGACAAGTTGGAAAAGCTGGCCACGGATGCTGAGGCATAACTTTTCAGGCTGGTCCCGATCAACCATCTCCCTGCACCAAGTATCCATGCCCCCACAATCAATGTTATAGACTACTCCATGTTCTGGATGGGACCCATCATCCAATACCTAACGACTGAGGGGTTTCCCACGGATAGGGTAGCAGCCAGGAAGCTTCAGCACGAGGTCCCCAGATACGTCATGATGGACGAAAAATTCAATCACAAAGGGCTATCCATGCCATGCGTATCCGGGACCGAAATGAGTGCAATCATGCACAAGGTGCACGAAGGTTTCTGCGGAGATCATACAGCTGGACTCAACTTGTCCAAGAAAATCCTGCGGCAAGGGTATTTCTGGCCAACCATGAAGAAAGACTGTGTTGATTACGTCCACAAGTACGAACAATGCCAAAGGTACACGAAGATCCCCCAAGGTCCCCCAATGGAAATAACTCTGATGACGAGTCCCTGGCCTTTCGTGCTATGGGGAATCGACCTAGTAGGATCGGTCCCGACCGGGAAAGGTGGAGTGAAGTATGTAATCATGGTCGTTGACTACTACACCAAATGGGTTGAAGCAGAACCCATGAACACCATCACCTCAAAGAAGGCCTTGGACTTCGTCATCAACAACATCGTGTGCCGGTACGGGCTCCCCTACAATATCGTGTCCGACAACGTGAAGCAGTTTGACAGCATCCACTTCACATACTTCTGTGAAAGACATGGCATCATCAAAAGCTTCTCCGCAGTCGCCAGACCTCAAGCAAACGAGCAAACAGAGGCTGTCAACAAGATCTTGAAGGGGACGTTGAAGAAAAAGCTTCAAGTCTGCAAGAGCAATTGGCCAGAAGAGTTGCCCCAAGTGCTATGGTCGTACTAGGCCATCGAACAAACACCTATCGAACACACTCCTTACTCCATGGTGTATGGGTACGAAGCTGTCATCCCAGTAGAAACATTTGTCCCATCCCACGGGAGGGAAACGTATGTTCCTACTCAGAACCACGTCGTGCTCCAAGAATCCTTAGATCTTATCGAAGAGATCCAGGAAGAATCTCAAGTTCAGTTGAAGTAGTATCAAGGCAAGATCGCTCAACATTTTAACTCGAAAGTAAAGAGCCAAAGGTTTGAAACCAGCGATTGAGTCCTAAGGAGAGCTTCCCTGCAACCCAAGATCTAGAAGTGGGGGTTCTGGGCCCAAATTGGGAAGGACCATACGAAATCCAACAGGAAGTATGTCCGGGAACGTACCGATTAAGGCAACTCGATAGGACCGAAGTCCCAAGGGCCTGGAACGTGGAACATCTCTGCAAGAACTATCAGTAGTCAGGAGACCATGTTTAGGCTTTTAATATTCCTTGTAAACAATGTACGCCTTAGGGCGATTTCATGAATAATAAAAATGATGTGTTTAAAACTTCATATATGAAAAAATACACTGTGAAACAATGAAAGTTCTGGTCCGTCTCTATAAACAAGTGACCCATGACCAATCCTCGATCACTTGGGGGGGGGGGGGGGGGGATATATCCATTCACATGAGCAAGTCCGAGAACAAAAACAAAACAGGATGCTAAATGCTCTTGGTTCGAACCAACGGATAGTAATGGACGCCCTACTCCTAATGAAAGGGCGCAAGGCTAACGCCTAATCCCAACCCAGACTGACAAGGTCCGGGGGGTACAAAACCAAATTGGATGTAAGGCTCAGGCCTAGTACCGACCCAGACATACATGGTCCGGGAGTATAAAATCAATAGGACTCAAGGCTCAGGCCTAATCCTAACCCGGACACGCTTGGCCCAGGGGTATGAATTACCTAAAAATCAATTGACCAAGCATGGTCCCAAATAACCAAAGACCCGTCCACGTCCTCTCTGCAATAGCACAGGACCATTGGAGCACGAGTCCCAATTATAAGTTGTCTAAAATTAGTCTTATAAATGGCCTAGGCCGTGGGAACCTAACCCTGGTTTCAAAATAAACTAATCAAGTAATCCCTGATGGTCCAGACCGTCGAAACATGGACACTAGAACCGGGATAAATAAATTTAGTGATAATTATCAACTCCCTAATGGCCCAGGTCGTTGGAACCTGAACGACAGGGTTAAAGTGAGTTAATAAATTGAAACCTTAAAATAAATCTCTGATGGTCTGGGCCATCGGAGCCCATATCGTAAAAATTGGGATAACTCAATCCAGGCCGTAAGGATTTGAACACGACTCACCAAAAGAGAGACGTTTTCTACAATGTTCCCCTATGGTCCCGGCCGTTGGAACCAGGACCAAGCATTCGATTCCTTCATGCATGGTGATGAAACACTTGGTGAGAGCTCAATGAATGGAAATAGGAAAACCTTGTGCAAGAAATGAATAAATACGAGTATAAAAACTGTCTCAGACACACCTGCGTCCTTAAAAGTGTTACAAAAAAAAGGGGAGAAAGAAAAACAAGAAAAGACCCCGGCCTAGGCTTTGCCGTGCCCTGATGCCTCCGGGTTAGCCCCACATGCCTCTTCCTCATCCAAGGGCTCCGCATCAGCTTTCTCCTTGGCCTCAAACTCGGCTCTTTTCGCGGCAGGATCGGGGTAAAACAGGAGGTTCATGTTTTGTGTTGGAGCCAGGCCATGTAGATGGCCTCGTCGAAGGTAGCCTCCAGCAAGCCATCCGCTTGCTCCTTCCCTTGATGGGTCTCCTCATGATTTTTCACCTCCAGCAGGAGCGAATCATCCAAAGCCTAGATCCAGGACTCAAGACCGGCGATCCTCTCTCGATCTTGGGATTGCTGGGCTTCGACTGCCTCCAAGAGAGCTTTAACACGAAGAAGCTCCACCTCCAAACTGGCCACAAGCTTTCTATGCTCGACATCTCTCCGCGAGAAAGTCTCTTCGAGTTCAAATTTGGTTCGGGCTGCCTCTTCGCGATCCGCTTTACCTTGAGCCACCTCCTTGGCCAGGGCTTCATTAGCGCTTCATGCTGGTTCACGGCCGCTTCTAGCTCCAATTGGCCTGTCTCCATTTTCATTGACATCTCGGTAACCAAGTCGGCATTCCGATGGGCCAGTAAAGTGTCCTGGAACAAACTGAAGTTAGAAAATTTTGATGAACTAAAAATACAAGAAGAAAAATGAGGTATAAACAGATAACTTACAGCGGTGGCTTGATGGCGGATTTCCTGGGAAATGAATAGCGTGTTCTGATTGGCTATAGTGGCATACTGCTTCAACTACAAGTTGGACATAGTAGCCCCAACCTGCTCCAGGAAGTCTGCGGCGAACGGAGCCGTGTCTTGCCCCAGTTTGGGACGGAACCCTGTCTCAGCAACAAGCCAGTCCACGATCGGCTGGGAAGCACTAAAGGATGCCGGACGCTTCGAGAACTCGACTTGATGATGAATCGTCAGGGCCCGGTAAACCTCCTCCTTCTTCTCCCAGCCATTATCCCACATTCAGGACACCATTTTGGACCATTCCACTCGCAAAATCGCTTCTCCCTCTTCGAGCAAAGCCGGATGGATGGGAAGCACAAGCGCTTCTAGATGTTCCCGGGCAGCAAGTTGACTCTCCCTGAAGGACTCCCCAGCCAAGCGGGTGTCTTTGGTCTTTGCTCTCTTCGCCCCCTTCGTGGACACGCCTGCAGCCGGACCGCAGCGCTCTTCTCGGATCCCCGACAAGTCAGGGGGTCCTCCTCCAGGTCAATCACCGGAGGCCGTGCGGGAAGAGGTGGCATAGATTTGGTAGGAACTGTTGAAATGGGAAGCGCAAGTGGGGCCTCCCCGATCGGGTTCGACTCCGGCACTAAACCCTCAACTACCGCGTCCAACGCCTTCGCCTTAGACACACTGGGTTGGACATGTCGTTGTCTTCTGAAATGGATAAACAAAAGGAGAATTAGCAAAATAAACGAGCCAGCATAAGTGAGTAAAAATAAAGCTAAAAATACCTTGCCTAGAACTCGGAATCGACTTAATTCTCATAAGGCGAAGGAATGGACTCGGTCTCCCATGTCATCTAGGTTTAGGAGGTTCCCATATTGAAGGAACTTGGATGAGTACTTGAGATTTTCCGGATCTACAGTGATGGGAGATGAAGGTCTCGTTTCTCCATCAGCCCCGAACAGGGGGCCTCGATAAACTAGTCTATCCTTACCTAAGTCCCCAACATGGGGAGCATCAGTCAAAAGCAAAGGTGAATTACCTTGCTCTGATACACTAGAATCGGGGGTCCCCATGTTCGGTTGGACCTAGTTGAAAAGGGCTTCCAACTCCTCGGAGGTGGCTCTCTCCCTATGTTGAGCCTGGTCCCTCTTCTTTTTTGCCGCATCCGCCAGAGTCGTGGCTTCCACAGCCCTGATGTGTTCGAGGGCCAGGTCCTCCCTCAAGACTGGATCTTTCTCACATTGTATCCCCCAGAGACTAGGGGCCCTGATCATCTGGTTGGCTGCTAACATCCCGACCACCCAAAGGTTCGCAGTGTTAATGTAGCCCCCTACATCCAGGTCCTCCATGCTTAGCGTGGAGTAGAACTTCTTCCGATCCAAGATAAATTGGGTGAGGGGAGTCTAGGCATAAGGTCCTATCATCCAAGACAGCAGGTTGAAAACATAGAATAAAAATTGAAAAAACAAAATTGAACTAGGAAACGGGAAGCTACTTACCCACTCACTGGAGATCCAGCATCAGTGTGGGGTTCTTGTCCAAAAGGAAACCGGATGTAATGAACCAGTAGTGTCTGACATCCGGGGGGTGCTTCCAGGAGCTGGTGGGGGCAGCGTAGTTGCCACGGGGCTTCAGTCTTTAGAAGTCGTCCAAGCTCTTGTCCTTAGCATTAAGCTGCGGCACCAACTTGTAGAAGTACAACACCTCTGCAGGAGTCGAGTCCAGGATTTGCTTCACTATGCAAAAGATGCATCATCACGCAAGCAATCGATATGCTTGAGGGAAGAGATGGAATGGTGCAATCCCCACGAACTTGAGGAATTGCTCCAAGTAATCATGAAGCTGGAGAGTGGCTCCCGCAGTGATGTGGCTCACGCTCCAGGCCCCAAATTCACCCACGGTGGTGTGGGCTTTTTCTTCTTTCCCAGCCAGGCTGTTGTGGAACATTCCAGGAGTCGATTCCACGCCCAAATGCTTCTCCAGGGCATACAACATTCGATAGTTCCGAAATAAGTTCTTCACCTCGTCCATTCCCCATCAGTTGCCACTAGGAACCTTAGGTCCTAACAAGGTGAAATGGGCTGTTTGAACGTGTTCCTCTATATGGATGGTGACGCCGGAAGTCATGGCTGATGATCTGAGAACAAAAGGAAGCAAAACAAACCAAGCAGTCAGCACCAAAACCCAAAAAGGTCGGTTAAGGTACGGGGGCTCTCCGACGAACTGCTTGGAAGAGTCCCCTCCGGATCGGATCCGGGATCACCAAGGATCTGCAAGATCCTGATCAGGAACAAACGGGAAGGGTTCTTGCTAAATTTTTCCTAGGCCGACCTATTGCCGTTTGTCCCGGGACTGCACGGACCTGAGAAGATCCGGGATGGCCCAGACAACTTTTTCCACGCCTAATCTAACGCACCCAAAGCCACCCTAAACAGGGGCAATGGATCTAGCAACCTTATGGCTATAAAAACAAGACGATATGGTAAACACGTGAAATTAAAAGCAAAAAGTTAGGAAAACTTACTAAAAAGCACTGGTCATGAAGAATGGCGTGTTTTCGGCGACAGCGATGGCAGAACCACCGTTTTGAACAGGTGGAGACGACGCAAATGTTCTTCTGGTGGACAGGTCAAGGTCGTCTATTCAGGCAGGGGTGCGGAGATTAGGCATGTGGGAAATAAATGATGGCGAAGGCGAAGCAGCTGCTGGTAAATGTCGTCGGTGAGCTCGGACATAAAAGGTCCCTTGTGAAAATTTTTGTTGAGAGCGTAAAAGTTTGAAATGAGAACCTCAAGGTATTTGTAAGAACCAAGAGGCTATTTTTGATCTAACGGTTCGGCGCGATCCCCCCCGTCGAATGGTCCTGCGACCCAACAGCCCAGAAGAAGAGCACCTCAAAGGTCATCCCATCCAACGGTCCTCTTTGTCCCAGAGATAATAATGGAGACATTCGTGTGGATGGGATGCTTCAGAAATCGAGCTGACATTTAACTTCCAACACAGTAGACAATAGAATGTTTGTTGACCCTTCGAATTTGAGTGCCATCAATACGCCAGTCGTAAGGGGACAAGTACGCCCTTCACGATGAAGCAGAGTGAACGATAGGCCTCCAGACGGCCTTGAAGTAAATTAACTAGGGCTCTGGTAAACGACCCGGATCATGGTAAACGGACCGGGCTTTTTGGATTTGGTCCAGGACATCGAAACAGGCTTTCACTCCATGATCGTTCAGCAAGCAATGTCCTTCATCCGAGCACCCGTCGCCTTGGAAATGAACCTGGAAGTACTGAGATGGTCCAGAAGGGAGACAAGCCTCCACTGCGCAAGCCCAGATGAAAACTTGGGGGATAATTGTTATCCCGTTTCTTCCAAAATGTACGGATCCACACTTTAAGTCCATTGGCCGCCTTCCAGGGAGTTAAAGCCCAGATCGAGCCCATTAGACATAGAGAAAACAAATATTGGCAGCCCAAATCTCGGCAAGGCCCAAAGGGCATCCGGGAGTGTAAGTCGGGACCATTGCCAAGGCAGGTTGTATAAACCCGGGACCGTGTACTGGGATGTCTCCTGAGATGCAGTGAAAGAGGTCGCGGCTTCCAACTCTGAGATTAGGCCAGGATCGTTGTGGATGAACCTGGGTCCTGGTAAACGGACCACGACCCTGGTAAATGGAGGCGGGTGTTGGTAAACGAACCTGGGTCGATTGGCCGAGTTTGGCGTGGTAAAGTATCCCCGATACTGACATCATCCCAAGAAGCGTGGAGCTATGCCCCCATAAGTAACCTGTAGAGGAGGCTGCCTTGGGAATGTACGTCGTTTATTCAGAACTGCGCCGCCACTACACTGACAGCTCTTGTCCCCCGAATCTACCTCGTAGCCCATGACACCCAGACTGAAACACCATTTTGTCGCAAGTCTTATAATGTGATCTTGTTTGGGCTGGCCCAATGGGTTTTAGTTAATTTATGTTTTATATTTCAATCCTTTGTATTGAGCCTCCATCAAAGAGAAAATAATATTTACACCCTTATTGGGCCCAGACTAACCCGGCCAAAGCCTAGTGCACTCGCCTGCCTATAAACTTGTAGAAAACTCCATTGTCAAAAGCTCTCTAAGCTCTAATACAATTGACTCGTGGAATAAGTCTCATTAATGCCCCAACCACGTAAAAACCTTGCTCGCATTTTCTATGTCCTTTATTTTTAAGCTTTCTTATCTTTTATAATTCTAGTTTCAAAAAAACTCGGTAAACAACTGTTTATAAGGGTATATTTGTAATTTTGGCCCGGTAAGGGCACAAATGTTATTATATGTGATAAATGGTTGAGACCACATTATTTTGTAAATGTATATGTAGTATATGGCTTGAGACGATCCTAGTGAGCAGATTAGCGAAACAGTCACCCGAGGTTTAATACCCAGCTCGGGGGTGAGCTTAGGGGTATTTTGGGAACTTGGAATATATCTTGGGGTTTATTGGGTAACAAGTGAGTTTTTGGTAATTAGTTGGGCCTGACAGAATTAATTGACAATTGGTAGGATGACTCTAGGAATTAGTGGTAATTGGGCGGGGGGGACAAAATGACCATTTTTCCCTTATGGGCAAATAAGAGGCTAAATTAACACCAAGGGCAGTTGGGGCTTTTTCGTCAAAGGATAAGCTTAATATGATTTAGGAAAAACAACCAGAACTTACCTGATAACTACAAAACTCTCCCTCTCTCACCATAAACGTTTTCTTTTTCCCTTTATAGAACTCAAGGGGAAATTCTATTATTTGAAGGAGAAAAACCAGGGATTTAAGCTGGGAATTGAACTGAAGGTAGCTGGGAAATTAAAGCTAGGCAACTGAGTAACTTTTGAGGATCTAAGCTAAGAATTTAGGTAAGATTTTAGGTCCTAATCTGCTGAATTTTGCTTAATCAATGTTGAGTTTAGAGCTTGCATAAACTATGGGCTTTAGCTGATTTTTGGTGTTTAATTGGTGTAAGCATTGGTTTATAGGCTAGTTATGATGTCTGGATTGTAAGGATTAAATTCTGGGTTGAATTCTGAGTTTGGCTAAAGGTTTGGGTTGGATTTTAAGGTCAAGGCTCAAGGGAACTGAAAAAAAGAGGGAATTTCTGGGTTTGGGGTCTCGGGTCGCGGCCCGCATGCTTGAAGAGGTTGGATGCCTCTGTTCGCCAGGCACGGCGCGACCCAGGTGGTGCAAGTCACGGCCCATGCCCTCCAGCAGGGAGGGTCTGAACTTTGTCTAAGGGGCGGGTAGTGACCCTTAAGGGCAAGTCGCGGCCCTAAATAGGAAATAAAGGGCAGCTAAGGTTTTAGGCTCGGGGAGGCTCGGGGATTCAAACCTAAGCGCTTGGGATGAATTCTATTACTCGATTCAGTAGAATTAGAGGTCCCGGGGGCTGGTATTTGTTTCCTAAACATTTATTTGGATTAGAAGTTGATTGTTACCCATTGTTATTGTGACTAGGATTATTGTTAAGGCTGAGGACTGAGCATGGTGCTCGAGACCGCTCTTTATTTATCGCTCGGGATTCGAGGCAATAAAACTGCACCCATGTGGTTGTGAACGGGAATGAGGTTCTCAGTAATTGAATATATTTACTGTGTAATTGTATGGTTGTTATGCGTTATATGAAAGTAAAACCTAAGGGTGTCGGGGCTGATGATAAACGTATTGAACGCAGCTCGGCCTAAACAGAGGGCTCGACCTAAGGGTGCCGACCCTGAGCATTTGTATTAGTGATTGAGATGTATGCTTGAGAATATATGATTACCATTGTTTAGCTTAATGCATGTACTCTGCTGAATAATTGAACAAGTTGGATTAAAGTTGATTGAATGCTATTGTTGCTATATGTATTTGTTGTTTATGGTTTTGTTGCTAGGCCTTGACTCACAGGTGCTATGTGGTGCAGGTAAAGGCAAAGGGAAATTGGACCAACCATGAGTTGGAGAGCTCTGGGACCGGAGTGTACATCATTAGCTGCTCGACCGCCACGACCGAGGGAAAGTTACAAGAATAGAGCTCTAAATTGTATTTTGCCATTAGACTGGCTTTTCTTGTAACAGCTTTTGGGAGTTGTATTTAACACTTATACCTTGTTTTGGGATACCATGTCTCAAACATTTGTTTTAATGAAAATTAATCATTTATGATCAAAATATTTTAACCCTAACCTATTAGTTGGCTTTAGGATCACGTTTACATTCAAACGACTTGATTAGCAAGTCTTACACTATTTTAAAATACATAGTGTAACAGTCTTGGTTATCTAGGGCGTTACAATATAAATATCAGAAAATTCCATATTAATTTATGATAATATCAACTTGCATGCGTACGAGAGAATTAAGATCATATATAATGAATAAAATAGTTATCAACATATTAAAGTACAGAATCTTTAATCAATGGTTGCCAGTGCGGTTTAGTAAGCACATGGGATGCAAGTTATCTAGATTTAGATTACTTGTGTGGATAGACATCTTGGTAAATGTATTTTATATAATTGTGATTATATATGACAGGATCGATGTGAATTAATTTGCTTATAAACTTAACATTCACCATAAAGATTTAATTCATATCTTAAAAGATGATCATTTAAAGATCAGTCAAAATCCTTAGTTGTCATGAACTCCTTTTCATGCTTATTAGATCTTTTGATTCATTCATTAAGGTCTCTTAATATAATGAGGGTAGTGATTTTTGTTTTGGAGATTTAATATCTTGAATGGCTATTAACATGATTTTACAATAATGAAATTCATGCTTTCCTAGCGGATCGAATATTGGTTCCCTTAAGGGTTAATTCTGAGACTGAATAATTATTGAGCTCAAATCTATAATATAACTATAGATTAATTATTTACTAGTGAATTAATGGTACTTAAGGAACAAGAGGTAATTAGAAGGATAAAACGGCAGTTCTTAATCAGCTCTAATTAACACACCAATAAATTGAGGACAGAACCACTACTAAAAAAACAAGGTTTTAGCGCCGACCTGTAACTGACGCAATTGCTCAGATGCGTTGGTCTGTAACTAACGTTTCTGATAAGCAGATGCGTTAGTCTGTAAT
The DNA here is from genome assembly GCF_963169125.1 of Humulus lupulus. Classification (NCBI taxonomy): domain Eukaryota; kingdom Viridiplantae; phylum Streptophyta; class Magnoliopsida; order Rosales; family Cannabaceae; genus Humulus; species Humulus lupulus. The sequence goes on along the minus strand of NC_084798.1, from coordinate 82,247,096 downwards.
CGACACTTCTGGGACTCAGATGCGTCAGTTACAGACTAACAAATATGTTTGCGTCTATGCAGAATCGATGCTAATATGTTTAAAAATTGTATTATGCAATTTGTTTCTGCCATTTTCCCCTACACCAAAACAGATGTAGAAACTGAAGCAGAAAGGCAAAAACACATATACATATCAAAAGTATATATTTTTATGAAACTATATATATACAATGGTCAAGATATATGATTCAAAAAATATTATTCATATACTCGAGAGGGAAAACAATGACTAAGTTAATTTCTAATCAAAATCTACTAACGTAACCATTGTTTAGAGTAAAAAAATAAGTTAGTAAAACTAATCTAATCCCATGTATTAGAGACAAAAAATAAGTTAGCTAGTTAACCAATCTAAGTCAAGATTGACATATGGATCAAAAAATAATATTCATACTCGATCGATATATGCAAGAGGTACTAGCTAGTACTAGCTCTCATCAAACACTGAGATGAGGTAGAATTGACTCCGCCCATTCATCTTGTATAGCGCTGACTTCTTCAAGTGGGTACACCATTGTTATTTTGAACTACAAATGAATACAAAAAAATAGTTAGACTTGAATTATATATGATTTTACAATAAAATGTAAATTAAACTATATAATAACTAATAAATTAAACAATACTTACGTGACGACTCAAGTGGTTATATGAGTTGGGCTCTGAAACGAAGTCCCTTGTGAAATTTATTACGTAGTACCTACACTTGATGTCATCATCCTGCTGTCGACACTATTAAACATAGCAAAATACATTTCAATTATGTATGTGTGTTTAGATAATTTGAAAACTTCTAAGTTGTGATTAAAAAATTTATACCAAAGGGTGGTAGACTTTTGCTCTTCTTGTAGGTTGTCCTCTCTATAGCTCATACGAATCTAGGGTACTACACCAAATATAATTGACCTTAATTAATTAGTTAATATAAAAAATTATTAAAGTAACTAAGATAAAAAATTTATGACTTACACGTCTACGCACTGCTTGATCTCTGGGCGAATACGATGATTCAGCAGATCCAAAAACATTATCAAATGGGTGGAAGGCTAAATAACATGAGCATCCACTTAAAATTATGTCTTCAAAATACTAATGAAAAACTTATTCAACATCAAAAGTATGAAAAAACAACACAACACTTCATAAATCTCAAAATTAAAATAAAATATTTACTCGATGTAGGGTTGAACCTCATTGATATTTTGTAAATAAGGCGATGTGCTTCATCTCAATCAACTCGACTCACTTCACAAATAGTAGCACCTCTACTCCCTTTACTTATTTCCACCTAATTTCGAGCAGGACACGCTCCAATGCTCGTAACATCTGACAAGTAGTATGAACAGAATTCAACTACTTCTTCAACTATGTAGGACTCAACAATACGACCCTCAGGTCTACTTCTATTTCTCACATAACCTTTCAAAATCTTTATGTATTGTTCAAATGAGTACATCCTTCTCAAGTACATAGGTCCACACAATTCGACCTCTCACTAAATGGACAGTTGGATGAATCATTACGTCAAAAAGAGAAGGTGGGAAATATTGTTCCATGTAAAACAAGATCTCTACAATTTCAAATCAAAGATTGTCCAATTTGGTCACATCTACAACTTTAAAACAAAGAGATTTGAAGAGTAAGCATAACCTGGTGATTATAAGTTGATCTTTCTTAGGAAAAACTGAACGGATACTCACGAGGAGAATATGTTGAATTAGTGTATGATGATCGTGAGACTTTAACCCAACTAAATTCAATTTCTTCATATCTACCAATGTTGCAATACTTGAAGGATAACCTTTAGGTACTTTCACATTAGACAGTGAATAACAAACAAGTTTCTTTTTCTCTTTTATTAAGGCATAACATGCACCTGGTAAAAAGGTTCGTATCCTAAATATTTTAAATCTAGTCGAGCTTTTACTCCATCTTTACTCCATCCAGGAATATTGAATAAGGTACTAATATAATAAGGTTGTGTGAAACATTTTGCTCAATGTTCATTACATCTAAATTATGACGCAAAACCAAATGCTCCCAGTACTCAAGCTAAGAAAAGATCGACTTTTTTTCTCCAACAACTCATAGGTAGATTTAGAACATCCTCATCTTTTCCATGATACCTTTTTCGTTTGTTAATAGTCTGTCTATGTTTTCCTAACTTGAATTGAACTTCATTCAACTTTTGTACCAACTGTTCTCCAAATAAATGTGGGGGAACCATTTCAAATTCTTGCTTACCATTGACTGCATGTTTCCATGTTTGGAAGACATGTTTCTGAGGCAAAAATCTTCGGTGTCCCATATAACAAACCTTTCTCGAGTGTTTTAAATATTAAGAACAAGTATTCTCTTCACAGATAGGACATGACTTATACCATTTCACACTAAATCCAGAAAGATTCCCAAATGTGGGAAAATCATTAATGGTACACATCAATATTGCTCTAAGATTAAATGATTCTTTCATGTGGCCATCGTAAGAATTAACACATTCATACCACAATCTACTTAAATTGTCAACAAGATGAGCTAGGTATCATCAATATCATTACCAGTTTGTGAAGGATCCGATATCAACAATGTCAACATTGTGAACTTCCTTTTCATACACAACCAAGGAAGTAAATTGTACATAACCAATATAAAAGGCTAGCAACTATACTTATTGCTAAGGGAAGTATGTCGATTAATCGCGTCTGCAGAATGAGCAAGACATATATTCCCAGGTTCCTTGCCAAAGTCAGGCCATAACTCATCAATTGTTTTCCAAGTCGATGAGTCAGCTGGGTGTCTTATCTTTCCATCTTTTACCCTTTCGTCGGCATGCCAAGTTATACTTTTAGCATATTCAACATTTCGCTAGAACCTAACCAAATGAGGTATAGGTGGTAAGTACCATAACACCTTGGCAAGGACACCATCCTTAACCGCATTTGAATTCTTTTTCTTTTGCCATCGAGACTCACTACATGTCGAACATGCAATTGCATCTGCAAATCTCTTTCCATATAGGATGCAATCGTTATTAAAAACATGTAATTTTTTTTCATATTCCATTATTAACGAAGACAATATATTTTCTACCTCATAAAAACTCGAGGGCATCTCATTATCTTTGGGTAATAATTCTCCTAAGAAAGAAAGTAACTCTGAGAAACCCTTATCAGAAATACCATGTTTGGCCTTCAAATAATACAACCTAATGAGGGTCAATAATTTAGTGAACATTTTACAGTTATGGTATATAGGTATATCAACATCTTCTAAGATGTTTTGAAATTTTTTTGGATCCACGAGGGATTCATATTGTGCATCATCAATCATTTCAGCAATGTAATCCTCTTCATAATCTAAATAAACATCCTTATCCTTCTTAGAGGCTCCTTCCTGCCGAAGATTAATCATTTCTCCATGAAAAAACCAAACATTATAACTCTTGTCCATCCCGTTCCTAAATAAGTGTTCATTCACTATAATAAGCTTAATCTTCACAACGTTACCACACTTAAGACACAAACAAGGAACAAAATCCAGAATTTCTAAATTTCTTACACAAAACTGCAAGAAATACTCAACACCTTCCCTATATTTCACTGATAGCCTATCTGAAGATAACCAATCTCAATACATTGTTAATTTTATAAGACAAAAAAAGCCAAAAAATTCAAATTTTTCCAAAGAGTAGATTTACTATATTAAAAAAATAATTGGGAGGCATCTTCCCTATTTTTATAGCATATCCAAAATTAACATATTACATATAGACATCCCATATTAATACACAAAAATCAAACAACCAATAGCAACATGCATAAGTATCAATCAATATCAAACATGCATAACTATCAATGTTATTATCTTGAAAAAAATTGGGCAACATTTCCCCTATTTCTAAAATATTTCTCAATTTAAAAAAGTACATATACACAACATATATAACACAAATATCAAACAATCAATCAACATGCATAATTCCAATCTTATATCACCGCAGCACACAATCCCAGAACCTATCTTCACTAACTTTTAATCCTGAATTCCACTAAATTTAATATAACTATATCTTTCAATATATATATACTATTAAAATTTTATTGAATTGCCTCGTCCAAGATAAATGCTTAGCCGTCAAATGGGTTAACCACTAAATCCAATCAACCAAAAAAACAAAAAACAAAACCTATCCACAATTAAACATTAACAATTATAAATATTTCCATATTTATTTAAAAAAATCCATACAAACTATAAATTTCTCAATTCTCATAAATTAGCCTAACTTTATTAAACAAAAAAAAAAATTATCAATACATAATTTCTAAATTCTCAAAACTCTAAACTAACCTAGCTATCAATTTCTAAATTTCATAATTTCACATCTCAATTCTCAATTTAATTCCAATTCTAAAAATTAACCTAACTTTATTAAAAACAAATTTAATTTTTAAATTATCATAATTATATAAACTACACAAATCTTAATTTCTAAATTCTAATAACTATAATTCAACATAATTATTATCAACTTATCAATATCAATATTCTCCAATTTAATTCAACTTCAATTTCTAAATTCTAATAACTATAATTTAAACCTAATTATTCAGTTTATCAATTTAACCAAATTATATTAAAAAAAATTAAAATTAACTTAAAAATTGAAAAGTTTAACAAAAACTAACCTCTCGGTGGAGGGACGGACCGCAGCTGTGGAGGCCCCGAGGGGCGGAGCCTCTTAGAGTTGTGGAGGTCACGAGGGGTTCAAGCTTCGGTAATGGTGGAGCGTTTCGAAGTTGTGGAGCTTCGGAGGCCGCGAAGGGCGATGACAGGGGCGGAAAGAGGCTCGGGTACCCTAGTAGGGTGAGAACGGGGCTCTAATCGATGAGAGAGGGGTTGGGTTTGATGGGCTAGAGGCTGGGTTTGAGGGGGGCGTCGTCGGTTAAATCCTCTTCCATTTCAACGAGAAAGGAGAGAATGAGGGGAAGGATAGGGACAAGGGTTATATTTTAGGTCTAGCATCGATTCATAACCGATGCGTTTTCCACCTTAGCGTTGATTATGAACCAACGCTATACCCAATACAATCAAAACGTGTTTTTTTTTATTAAGAGTAGCATCAGTTTAAATTTAAACGATGGTTTAGTAACCATCATTTTTTATTAACAATAGCGTCAGTTCATAATTACCGCTACTATCCTTAATAAAGCAATTTTGTAGGTCAATTGTGTGGACTGACGCAAAGAAGTGACGCCGTAGCCCTCTTTTGGCGTAGTGAACTACATATACTGATTATATCAATGGACTATAAGAAAATATTCTGTAAATATAATTCTATAATAACTAAGAGCGCAATTCCATAATTATATTAGAGTAATGATGAATTTAATAAATAAGATTATTTAATTAAAGTGTTTAATTAATAGTCTAGTTTATTGGAGTTTAGTATTATAGGTCAATGGTCCCTGAGTCACCTATGTCCAACAATGTTAAGGGTAAAGATGTCACAGACAAAATTAATGGAGAAAATTACTAAATTGCCAATGAATTAATTTTTTGGGCCTAAGTGATAATTATGTACAATTAATTAATTAGTTATTTGACTAATTAGTTTTATTTAAAAACTTTATATTAGTTGAAATTAATATTAATCAGTGTTTGGATTAATATTAAAGAGAGTTAAATATTGTCTTAGTATAAGCTCATTATTCAAACTGATAAATTAAGATAAAATAATTTTGAATTATTTGATAATTATTTTTAAATAATATTTATATTATTTTTGGAATAAATATAATATCTTAAAGTAAATTAAACAAACAAATGTGAAAAAATTAGGGACACAAGTGTGTGGCACATGCCACATATCGTGCTTGCAGAGTGATTGGCGCCAAATATTATTTGTTTATTTAATTATTATTTTAATTTGATTAAAATAAATAATTTAAATAAAGATATAACATACCAGTTTGAATTAATTAAGTTAAAAGAAAATAAAATTGTTTTATTATCTTTATAGGTCTAAAAAAATGCGATTCTTTTTTAGGCAGTTGATTCAGACGTATCAAATGAATTGATAAAAAAATTTCGAAGCCTAAAAAATTCAAGAACTCTTTGTAGCCTTCTATCTTCTCCTTACTCTTTAGAACTCATGTGTTGAGAACATCTAGAGAGCCTAAATAATCAAACCAGTGAATCTTACATGCCCACACACATCCTTGTGTGTTTGAAGAACGACTTGGAAGACTAAGGTGTGACTTTTCGCTGGATAGAAATATTGTTTGATTATACAAAAAGAATCAAGCACTCTTGATAGGCCACAAGAGGTAATCTTGTTCCTTTTTGTGTAGATTTAATGTGTAGATATATGAATTGATCATGGCTCAGTATTAATAATTTTTAAAACCACCACACTTCTGCTGCGTCCCTAATTTTATTCAACTTAATACCAACAGGTTTAATATACTTTGCAAGTCTGAGGGTATTCTAAGATATCTTACAGTCCATTGTACACCGCAAACAAAAAAATGGTGTCGTAGAGTGAATAAATTGGACTTTGATGGAGAATGTGTGATGCATGCTCTCCAGTGCTAATCTACCAAAGTCTTGTTGGGCTGAAGCTGCTTTTACAACTTGTTTTCTTATTAATCGCTCTCTTTCGACTGATATTGACAAAAAGACTTTATAAGAAGTATAGTCTGGCACTCCTGCTAATTACTCTTATTTAAGAATTTTTGGATGTCTTGCTTATGCACGTGTTAATAAAGAAAAATTGGAACCTAGATATCATAAATGTGTATTTATTGGTTTCAAAGATAGTGTTAAAGGGTATAAGCTTTGGTGCCCAAAAACTAGTAAGGTTATAGTTAGCAAATATGTTATTTTTTATGAAACTGATATGCTTAATGATTTACTTTCTAAAGATTTATGTGATAAAGGACATCAAAGTTCTAGCTTGCAGAAGGAATTATAGTTTGATTCAAAACTACTTCAGGAAGCTCTTCTCAGTCTAGTTTTAAGGTACAAAGTGATGATACGTCTCCATCATCAAAGCACAACCATAATATTCCATAGCAACAAACAAAGCTAGGAGAATTATTAAGCCTCAACAGAGATATGCTAAGGCAGATTTGGTAGCTTATGCTTTAAATATGGCAGACAATATTGAATCTAGTGAAGAACCTTCTACTTATTATGAGGCAGTTAGTTGTAAGGATGCGAACAGTTGGATTAGAGCTATGCATGAAGAGATGGAATCACTTCAAAAGACTGACACATGGGATTTAGTGCTTTTATCTAAGGGTAAGAAATTTATTCGTTGTAAATGGGTGTTTAAAGTCCCCATGTACAAGGCAAGGCTAGTTGCTAAAGGATACAGTCAGATTCCAGGTGTTGATTACAACGATGTATTTTCTTCTGTTGTCAGGCATAGTTTAATTCATCCCTTACTTGGTATAGTGACACTGCATGACTTTGAGCTTGAGCAGATGGATGTGCAGACTTCTTTTCTGCATGTAAAGCCAGAATAGGACATTAATAAGCAACAAACAAAGGGCTTTGCCGTTTTAGGAAAAGATGATTATGTGTGTTTTCTGAAAAATTCTGAAATAATCACCAGACAATTGTACAAGAGGTTTGACTCATTTATGACTAGTCATGACTTTAGAATAAGCATTTGTAATAGTTGTGTTTATTTCAAGAAAAGTGAAGGTGGGTCTTTTGTGTATTTGCTCTTGTACGTGGATGATATGTTGATAGCGGCCAAGATAACAAAATATATTAAGAAGGTCAAGATATAACTTTGTAAGGAGTTTAAGATGAAGAATTTAGGAGCTGCAAATAAAATACTTGGTATGGAGATTCAGAGTGATAGAAAGGAAGATAAATTGTATTCGAGTTAGAGATGATACATTGAGAAAGATTTTAAGAGGGTTAATATGCAAAATGCCCAACCTATTAGTACTCCATTAACTGCTCATTTCAGACTTTTGTCTACTCTATCACCTTAATCAGATGAAGTTGTTGACTATATGTTTAGAGTTTCGTATTCTAGTGTAGTGGGATCTTGGATGTATGATATGGATTGTTCACGCCCAGATCTATCATATACAACCAGTGTTGTTAGTAGATACATGGCCAATCATGGTAAGGATCATTGGAAAGTAGTTCAATGGATCATGAGATAATTGCATGAGTCTATTGATGTTTTTTTGCATTTCGGAAATACTAGAGATGGAGTTTTGGGATATGTTGATTTTGATTATGCTGGAGACCGCAATAAAATAAGATCTATTACAGCCTATGTTTTCATTGTTGGTGGTTGTGCTATCCAATTAGAAAGCTACTCTTCAGCCTACATTAGCTTTGTCCACTACTGAAGCAGATTATAGGGCAATTACAGAAGCTTGTAAGGAAGCAATTTTGTTGAAAGGTTTTTTCAATGAGCTCATTGATGGCTTGAAGATGTATACAGTCTTTTGTGATAATCAAAGTGCTATTTATCTTACAAAAGATCAAATGTTTCATGGAAGGACAAAGCATATTGATGCGTTCTTTCATTTTGTGCATGATATCATTGATCGTAGAGAATTAGTTGTGAGCAAGATCATCACCCATGATAATCTTGCTGATATGATGACCATGTCTTTACCTGTAGGCAAGTTTGAGCACTGCTTGAACTTGGTTGGTGTTTGTTGAGTTAGCATTTTCGGGTTTTGTTGAAGAGGAAAGATTTTGTTTATGTTGAAATTAGTTCTCATTTTGAGTATTAGAATTTGTGTCAAGGTTGAATTTGTTATATTTGTGACCCAAATTGTAAAGGCCCCACCTAAGAAGCTTTATCATTTTAGGGTTTCCCTTTTGTATACTGTCCGAGTTGCATGTATACTCTTTGGGTTGTATTGCTGAAACTCTCTTTGTATGCATTTTTTTTAATCAAAATGCACACACAACTTTACTTGTTTAGATAGGATGTAGTTATTTTTAATCATATTGTTAATTGAACTTATGTTTATTTGTAATTACATGTATATGTACACATTGATTAACAGTAGACCTTTTATTTTCCTCAATTTACCGTGAGTAATATGATTACTATTTAATATTTATTTTGTGATAATATTTTTTGATGTCTTGACAAGACACAAATTCCCTTCATACTTGTTTTGAAAAATTCTGTATATAAAATTTAAATTTGGTAGTTAATAACACAATGTTCAACTAATATTGTGTATTTTAATAATGCGATTGGTCTCCAAACGAGAATCACCTAGACCAATTTACTAAATCTTTATGTATACTATGCAAATATAGTCCATATCTTTCAATAATCTAATATTTTAATTTTAGTAATTGCACTAATAATCTGATAGATAATAATTCTTTAACACAATTTTTTAATTTTATAATTTGTAGATGACTTGACCAAAAATAAAAATGGTAGAAGAAAGTAAAAGTGAAATTCCGTATTTTAATATTACCAAGTGATTTAAAATAAACAACTTAATTAAATGCAGAATATTGATTAAGTTGTTTAGACAGATTCTAGTTTTGTTAACACTACTTATGCAATGTTTAAACAGAAACATAAAAACAGGTAAAAATTCAACACACAATTTTTTTTACGTGGTTCAGAAATCCTTTCAGATAACCTACATCCACGGGCCCCGCCCAGAGAATAAACCAATTAGTAAAGAAATAATGTGTAAAAACGCATTGACTTCAACAATGTACGACTTCCTTCTAAACTATTGCCACAATCTTGTTGTACTCTTCTCTATGAATCTGGCTTTGATGAAACGTTGATTCTCTTGAAATCCCTTCAAAGAATATCGAGTGCTCACTTCCTCCTCATTTGAGACTTAGATAGAATCATCTCTCGAAGATCCTTATGAACACATTCACAATAGACAATACTTATTTACAAGGGACTAGATAGATATCCACAAGTACACTCAGCACTCTTACAAAGATTAAGGTGAACAAACTTAATCTTTACAAACAAAACACTCTTCAAAATAACATAATTTTTACAAATATTACAAATGGAAGAGATGGAATTTCCAAAAGCCTTGGCAAGGTATTTATTGGTGAAGAAATCATGCAAGCCCAGCTCTTTCTGAGATCTTGTAATCAATACAAGAATATTTGCAAATTTCTTTGATTTAGAAAACCTTTCTATGTCGACAGAAAAGGAAACTGTTTAATCAACATCGACATCAGACTTATCTGGCAGAACGAACTTGGTCACTTCTTTTGACCATATTCATTTTCGAAAACTTGCTTATCTCTAGATGAAGCATGATCCTTGAAAGTTTTCTCAAGATAATTGAAATACATATTTTTACCAAATAAAGTTTATTTGTGATAAATATGGTAAAAATTGTATTCACGCTAAAAGATATTTTCACACTAAAAATCAGCTGAACCAGTGGATAATTAAATCATGAATAAATAAGGATATGCTAGTGATTTTCCTTAATAACTTTAAAATATTTTGTCTAAATTAAAGGTAGTCAATAAAGGGTTTTACAATCTCCCCCTTTGACAACTTGATAGACAAAAATATTTTAAGGTTGTTATTTTGAAAGATCCTGCAAAAAACCGAGTGGTTAGAACAAGAAGGTAATGCAATTACTCCCCCTGCGAAAAACATCTCAAACATAACCAATATCACAAACAAAGTAAACTTTTGAGAAAGTTTAACAAGACAAGAACAATCAACAGAATAAAGACAAGACCCAACAGAAATATAAACATTACTCCTCCTTGTTGTCTATCAATAACCAAAGGAGTAATACCAACAGAAACAAAACATCCCAAAAAGAAAAGACACAAGTGTTCTTTTACAATTTATTGAAAGAAAAAACGATGTAACCAAACATAAACAAAGCCAGATGATATCATGTGGAAGGAACATAAGGCAGGCGAGAAAAAATGGTACACTGAAGTTGTTCAATGGCCGAGAGAGAGTTTTGAAGGTTGCGCACTTCTGTCTGAACATTTCCTAGAGTAGTTTTGATAACAGCAAGATCAGTGAGAGTAGAATCCGGAACATCAGACTTTAGATCAAGTCCTTTGGTCTTCTTGGCAGGAGATGACTCCTCCTGCACCTTGTAGTTCGGACCGATAGTTGCAGGGGTCAATGTTTCATACTCCAATTTGAGAGGTCGTTGATGATCAAGTAACTTGTAGAGGAAAGACCAAATATTGACCCTTTGCCTTGGCATTACCTAAAGCAGTAATTTGATCAAAAATAAGAGAAGCAAGGTCAATTTTCACCTAGTCCCAACCTTGAACAGAAAGAAGGTTATGTCATAGGGAATGGTGGATGTATGAGTAGTTAGTACCCAATTGTTGATGGTTGTGAAGAACTGCATAGTAATGAGAAAGGCCAGTTACTTTGAAAGCAGTATTGGGCTTCCAAACCATGGTTTGACCAACTAGTTCGAACAAGACCTCGTCTTTGGTAATAAGGGGAAGTTTGAGGATTTTTGCAATCTCAGTGGGGTTAAATGAGTACCAATGCCCACGAACATATACCTTTTCAAACATGAAGGAGGTTTTCTCAAATAGCTCATCATTAAGATTGGTATAAAATTCTTTAACCACTCTTGAAACAAAACCATCACAATTAGTAAGGGTACCCAGCCAGCCCCTCTTCTCAATATTTTTCAGAACTCCAAACACACGATGAGCAGAAAAAGAAAAGTTTTTCTCACAAATAACTTTCCTATGAAGATAATGTTTCATATTTTTCTCATTGCCATTGAAGAAAAAATTCATAGAGTGATTTTTAAAAGCAATACCTGACTTGGGCTGACAGGTAACAACCTTCTTTGACAACGGATTGAGGAATTCCATAGCTTTCTTGTCCTGAGATTTTGATGAAGCAGGAATCTACTCGGATGGCTCAGACTCAATATCTGTCAGAGCTTCCAACTCTGCCTCAGCCACTTCATCATCATCCTCGGCTTGGTCTTCATCTTAGGAAGGTTCATATTCCTCCTCTGGTTCTTCTTCAGAGGAGGTTCAAGCTGGAGGAGCAATTTTTGCCTTCTTACTAAATTTTGAAAAAGGAGTAGAATCAGTAGGAAAAGAAATGTCACTAGTACCTTTTCCTTTCGGAGTCCCTCGAGATGCATTGACTTGAAACCATCCCTTTGATTTTTTCTTAGGGACCAAAATGTCATCAGATTAAGAGGAGACAGATTTGTCTTCAGATAAGGCTTTTGCAGTGTCGGACCTGGATGGTTCAAGAGAAGCTGAGACTTTCTTAGATGCGACAAGCACAAACGCCGGAGGAGAAGACACGCTTGGGCCTTTCATGGTGGCTTCGATGAGTGAAACCGCCAAGAGAGGGACATTGGGAACCAAAAGCTCCAGAATCACCACCGCGATGCTGGTGGAACCACCTGATATGGAAAGCACGAACTTCTGTGCCTTTCTTTTAGCAACACCACTTGCGGAGGTCGTGAGACTAGAAGGAGTGGACTTTGAGAGAGCACGAGACCCATGAATCTTCATTTTTTGCTGCTGAGAAAGCTAGGGAAAAAATGAAGGAGAAAATAAGGTGTTCTCGGCAAGGAAGAAAGAAGGAAACAAAAATGATGGTGATGTGATATGTTGTGACCGACTTAAAGAGAGGGATTTGATAGCCTTTTTCCTTTTTTAAATATGATTGCAATAAAACCAAAACCAAACACAATCCCACCAAAACACAAAACGGGTAACTACCCATAATGCCACAAAAATAGGGAAACTGCAAGAAAATGCAACTTTTGAGAGTCAAAAAATATATTAGGAAAACAAAATTGATTGACAAACATTCTCACCACCCCACACGATCAGAAAAATTATTTAATGATGATTATTATTATATGTTTTTTTATTTATATATAATATATATAATTTATATTTTTTAATTTTTAATTTTTTTAAAATAAAAAAGAATCCCAAAATATCTCTTTAAATGAGCTCCAAAACCGTGACCTGTAATAAGAGAAAGAAACCAACATTATTTTATACAAGAATTTTTCTATAAGGTTAGAAAGTATATTTAGCTTATATTGATTTTGTATAATCAAGAAAAAAAGTTACAAAAGTTTGAGTCCAGTGACAAATAATATTTTAATTAAATCAAAAGTGTGTGTGACACCTACAAAATATTTCTTAGAAGCAATCTCAAGCATTTGTGTGTGATTGTGAAAGCAAGGGTCATTGCCATGTGGTATTTCTTTTAAAATTAATTAGCCTTTTTCTCAAATAAGAAAAATGTACCCAATTTAGACACTTTCACACTATACCAAAGGTAGCCTTTTTCAATGGTAGTGTATCCTCTACATAATTTAATTACATAGTTCCAACTTACTCAAAGACGGCTTTCACACTATAGTATAGGTAGCTCTATTCTAAAATGGAGCTAGAGATATACTATTTTAAAATATGCTCACACAAGTTATGCACTGTTGATAAAAAAAATATTTAACGGATGGACTGAAACTTTTGGGTTTAATCGTAATAATACAAAAAAATATATATACTAACTATAAAATCTAACTTAAAAAAAAAACTCATAAAAATGATGTTTGGAGAATTCCTCTTAGCACGAAATCAAGAAGATAAAAGAGCAGCACAACAAATGGGGATAGGGCAAAACAACATATCTTTAATTTGGACAAACCCCTAATGATTTTCTGAGGGAATCAAATCTGATCGTATCAAGGGCATTTGTGAAAATATCTACAATTTGTTTGTTAGTCTCAATATACTCTAAGACCAAAGTTTTGTTTTCAACAAGTTCCCTAATGAAATGATGGTGAATATCTATGTGTTTTGTGCAGAATGTTGGACATGATTTTTTGAAATATTTATAGCACTAGTATTATCACAAATATAGTCAAGGTATCCAAATAAAACCCATAGTCGGCCATCATTTGTTTCATCTATAACAATTGAGTACAACAGCCTCCTGCGGCAATGTACTCGGCCTCAGAAGTTGACAAAGAAATTGAATTTTGTTTTTTACTATGCAAAGAAACCAAATTGTTTCCCAGATAGAAACATCCACCACTGGTGCTTTTTCTATCATCTGCATTACCTACCCAATCAGCAACACTAAAATAAACAAGATTAGAATTAGTTTCCTTTGAGTACCAAATTCCTTACTCAAGAGTGCTATTCACATTGTGAATGATTCGTTTCACAGCTGTCACATGGGATTCCCTTGATACCTTGCACACACTCCAACACTGTAGCTTATGTCTGGTTGACTAGCCGTGAGAAACAGAAGACTTCCAATTATGCTTCTGTATAGTGTTGGATCTACCTTGACACCATTTTTTTCCTTGGTTAATTTGACTGTGGTTCCCATTGGTGTTTTCGTATGTTTGGAAGATTCTAGACCAAACTTTTTCACCAAGTTTTTGGCATACTTACCTTGAGAGATGAAGGTTCCATCTTCTGTCTATTTGACTTGCAGTCCTAGAAAATAGTTTAACTCAACTACCATGCTCATTTCGAACTCATCTGTAATTTTCTTGACAAACTCCTGTGCTAAGGAGTTAGAAGTGGAGCCAAGAACAATATCATCGACATAGATTTGTGCAATAACAATATCGTAATTAACATTTTTGATGAAAAGAGTTTTATTGACTTCGCCTCTTCTATAACCATTTAGAACAAGAATTTGAGTCAATCTTTCATACCAAGCTCTAGGAGCCTATTTTAAACCATAAAGAGCCTTTTTAAGTTGAAAAACATGATCATGATAATGTGGATCTTCAAAACCTTTTGGTTGTTCAACAAAAGCTTCTTCATTCAAAATTCCAGTTAGAAAGGAAGATTTGACATCCATTTGGAATAATTTGAAACCAACAATACAAGCAACAGCCAATATCAATCTTATTGACTCAAGTCTTTCGACAGGGGAAAAAGTTTCATCGAAATCAACTCCTTCAATTTGATTATACCCCTGGGCAACTAGGCTAGCCTTATTTCTTATTATTGTACAAAATTCATCAGTTTTATTTTTGAAGATCCATTTGGTACCAATAACATTGGTATGATTTGGTCTAGGAACAAGATTCCATACCTCATTTCTTGTGAATTGTTCTAATTTCTCTTGCATTGCTTTTATCCATGACTCATCACTTAAAGATTCTTTCACATTTTTTGGCTCAAAGCTAGATGTAAAGCAAACAAATTGAACCAAATTCGCATACCTTTTTCTTGTGACCATACTTTCTTCAATGTCACTAAGAATGAGATCTGAAGGGTAATTCTTTTTAATTATGGCAGAAGTTTCTCTATGAATTGAATCTGAGATGATTTTTGGGCCTTCCTTTGTTGATCGTTCAGATGTTGTTGGAACAGATTCAACTTCTATTGCAACTTTTTCTGTATAAGAAGGCATAGCATTACCTATTGTCACAACAGGTGATTCCGTCAGAGAGGTTTCAGCAATGAACCTATCAATTTCTTCTTCATTGGAATATTTAGAAAAGTCTTTTAAATTATCAACAACAACATTGGATGATTCCATAACAGTTTGAGTTTTCATGTTATAAACCCGATAAGCTCTACTATTCATAGAATATCCAAGAAATACTCCCACATCACTTTTTGAATCAAATTTTCCAATATTTTCACGATCTCTAAGAATATAGCAAATACACCCAATTGATTGTGTAGCAGGCAGTCAATATTGCCTCTACCCATAATTGTTTGGAGAGTTTCTTACTGTTCAGCATTATTCTTGCCATTTCCTGCAAGGTTCTATTTTTTCTTTCAATAACCCCATTTTGTTCAGGAGTTTTGGGAGCTGAGAACTCATGAGAAATACCTAGAGATTTACAAAAATCATCATAAATAGTATTCTCAAATTCCTTACCATAATTACTTCTGATTCTCACAATCTTAACTATATTGCAATCTTTTTTAACTCTTAATTTCATGCAAAGATTTTTAAAGGCGTCAAAATTATATGATTTTTCCCTTAAAAAGTCAACCCAAGTGAAACGAGAAAAATCATCAACACACACAAAAATGTACCTTTTTCCATTAATATTTTTAACCTGAATAGGACTCATGAGATCCATATGCAAATGCTCAAGAACTTTTGAAGTATTAATTCCTGTAACACTTGTGTGGGAATTTTTTAATTGTTTCCCCAACGGACATGGTTCACATTTACCTGCAGATTATTTGCCCAATTTGGATAACCTACGAACTAACCCTGCACTTGCAATCTTTTTCAAATTCTAAAATTTATATGGCCCAGTTTTTTATGCCATAAGTCAGTGATATTACCTATTGCCGAATGACATGTGAGAGTTGGTGAAGGTGTATAACAATTATCAATATATCTATATCCTTTCAATACAATCATACCATTTTGATCAACAACATTGCTATCATCACGAGAAAAATTTACTTTGAAGTATTGATCACAAATTTGACTTATGCTAATCAAATTAGCCTTAAGTCCTTCAACAAGCAAAACATTTCTCAATTTTGGTAATCCATCAAGACTTAGGGTACCTTTTCCAACAATATTACATGCCATACCATCACCAAAAGTTACAACACGACATTTCAACGATTTGAAATTAGTGAGTATATTTGCATCACCTATCATATGTACAGAACATCCACCATCAAAATACCAAGAATTAGAGACGCGAGTTTTATGAAAAGTAAATGCAGCAAAACAATTTGTTTCTTTTTTCACTATCCAAACCCTTTTTGATGGTTTTTTCACAACTTGTTTTGTTTTACTATAATGATTGAGATAATCGTTTTTGAACAAATTCATCATCATAAAACATCTAGGCTGGATGTGCCCTTGCACTCCACAATAATGGAAAATGGGAATGAAATGACCTATTTTATTTCTTTTGAGAAACTTGGTCTATTTAACAGATGTTGAAACAGATTGTACTTTTGTAGCATCACCTGTCTGAGATGTACCTACAATTGTAGTTACCAAAACAATGCAAAGACATTAGTGGTTGAGCCAGAAAAAATGCCAGATTTCCATTAAGCAGTTACCAAAACAAACCTTTAACCATTGATCAAACATATCTTTGTACGATTCTTTCAAAGAGTCCTCATCCAGATCAGGCTCAATGGATTCACATTTAGAGTTTTCTTCCTGAACTGTTTTTTTCAGACAAACAAGTCTTTTATTAACCTGCGAATTTATAGTTAATCCAGAAACAACAGTGGTTAAGGCAAGGTTTGAGTTATCTTCTTCATCGCTACTTTTAGAGTCTTGATCACTCTAAGTAGCTGCCATTACCCTTTTGTTTTACTTCAGTGTATTGGCACATTCAAATTGAATATGACCAAATCCTTCACATTCCCTGCATTGCACACCTCTTTTATTATTATTGTCAAAAGCTTTAGAGAAATGGTTACCTTTAGAAGATTTGAACGTGGATTTTTTGTTACCAATCTTTTTCATGTATTTTTTAAAATATTTGGTCAACAAAGCCATCTTATATTCATCATCATTTTCATCTAAATCTTTCATCTTTGATGATTTGAGAGCAACTGATTTTTCTCTGGGAGCACTTAGTTTTTCCTTTTGGCGGATTTGCTGATTGAGTTCAAAAGTTCGCAGTGAAACCATTAACTCCTTAACTTTCATTGTGTCAAGATCTTTTGCCTCCTTGATTGCTGTGAGCTTAGTTTGAAACCTGTCAGAAGCACCCTAACAATTTTTTGAACTAACACATTATTTTCCAATTTTTACCCAAGGCAAAATATTCATTAGCAATGTCAGATAGTCTTTCATAGAAATCAGTGAGAGACTCAGTTTCTGTCATTCTAATATTTTCAAATCTCATAGTTAACATAACAAGCCTAGAACGCTTGACATCAACAATTCTTTCAAATTGTGTTTGAAGGATTTCCCAAGCTTCTTTGGCTGACTCACAAGAAGAAATCGATTTTATATAACTTTTACCAACACCATTAAAAATTGCACGTAAAGCTTTATTATTAGAAATTGACAATTTATCTTCTTCATTAGACCATTCAAGTTCAGATTTTACCTGTGTCTTATCAGATTTTGAATTTGTCTCGATAGGTGGTGTCCAACCGATCAATATTGATCTCCAAGCCCTTTCATCAAGGGATTTGATAAAAGCTTTCATCCTTACTTTCCAGTATAGATAGTTTGTATCATTCAGTAATGGAGGGCGAGTTATATATCCACCTTCTACAAAGAAAGACATTTCACAAGAAACAAAACAAACGGAAAACCACAAAATCTCACTAAGAGTTCAGTGACCAGCTCTGGTACCAATTGAAATTTCGTATTTTAATATTACCAAGTGATTTAAAATAAAAAAAAACTTATTTAAATGTGAAATACTGATTAAGTTGTTTGGAAAGATTCCAGTATTGTTAACACTACTCATGCAATGTTTAAAAAGAAACAGAAAAACAGGTAAAAATTAAACACACAAGGAATTTTATGTGCTTAAGAAATCCTTCTAGATAACCTACATCCATGGGGCCATGCTCAGAGAATAAACCAATTAGTAAAGAAATAATGTGTACAAAAGCATTGACTTAAACAATTTAGAACTCCCTCGTAAACTATTGCCGCAATCTTGTTGTAGTCTTCTCTACGAATCTGGTTTTGATGAAATGCTGATTCTCTTCAAATCCCTTCAAAGAATAGCGAGTGCTCACTTCCTCTTGAAGTGAGACTTAGATAAAATCATCTCCCGAAGATCCTTATGAACACATTCACAATAGATACTACCTGTTTACAAGGGACTAGATAGATATCCACAAGTACACTCAGCACTCTCACAAAGATTAAGGTGAATAAACTTAATCTTTATAAATAAAACACTCATCAAAATAACATAATGTTTACAAATATTACAAATGGAAGAGATACAATTTCCAAAAGCCTTGGCAAGGTATTTATAGGTGAAGAAATCGTCCAATGTCATCTTTTTCTAAGATCTCGTAATAAATACAAGAATATTTGTAAATTTATTTAATTTAGAAAATCTGCCAGCCAGATTAATTTTGTGTCGACAGAAAAGAAAACTGTTGAGTCAACATCGATATCAGGCTTATCTGGCAGAACGAATTTGGTTACTTCTTCTGAGCATATTCATTTTCGAAAACTTGCTTATCTCTGGATGAAGCAAGATCCTTGAAATTTTTTTCAAGAAAATTGAAATACATATTTTTACCAAATAAAGTTTATTTGTGATAAATATGGTAAAAATTGTATTCAGACTAAAAGATATTTTCATACTAAAACTCAGCTGAATCAATTGATAATTAAATCATGAATCAATAAGAATATTCTATTGATTTTCCTTAATAACTTTAAAATATTTTCTCTAAATTAAAGTTATTCAATAAAGGGTTTTACAAAAAGTTTGAAATGTGTGATAAATATATATTTATATATATAGGGGAATTCTCCTATAAGGGCTTCACTTTAAGCCCTACCGGTGGGGCTCTCAATGTTCTCGACCCGTGAACAGTTTTCGGCGCGATTTCTTTATGACCGTGTATATTGTAGCTATTTAGAACATCTTGCAAATTTTCAGAAAATTCTGAATAGTTTACAGTACCGAAAACTAAGTTCAAACATGTTGTTGCACGCGTGACTAATTTTTTTTATGCTCGTGAAATACATATTTGAACCTAGTTTTTCGTACTGTAAAATATTCAGAATTTTCAGAAAATTTGTAGGATGCTCTAAATAGCTACAATAAACACGGTCATAAAAAAAATCACGTCGAACAGTGTTCACAGGTCGAGAAAATATATAGGAGAATTCTCTTATTGGGGCTTCACTTTAAGCCCTACCGATAGGGCTCTCAGTGTTCTTGACTCGTGAATAGTTTTCGGCACGATTTTTTTTTATGATCGTGTATATTGTAGCTATTTAGAGCATCCTACAAATTTTCAGAAAATTCTGAATAGTTCATAGTACCGAAAACTAGGCTCAAACATGTTGTTGCACGTGTGACTAATTTTTTTTATGCCCGTGGAAAACAGCATGTTTGAATCTAGTTTTCGGTACTGTAAACGATTCAGAATTTTCTAAAAATTTGCAAGAAGCTCTAAATAGATACAATATACATGGTCTATAACACCCTAGTTACCTCAGGACAGTTACTGTGAACAGTGAACCAGAAATTTGACCCGCTACCCAAGTCATTTGGTTAAAAACGTGTTCTAAGTGTTATTAACAGGCTAAGGTGAAAAATCAATAAAAAGGAAAGGATATATTTTATTAAATACATAAAACTAATCATGGGTCCACAAGAACATTTACAAGTTATTTACAACTCAAAAAGGTCATTACTGTTTCAGAATTACAAATCCGCAGACATAAGTGGCAAAAATAGGGTAAACCCCCTAGTTCCTCTAAGAACTCCTTGGCCGTGGTGGTCAAGCGGCCGCATATGTACACATCACCACCTAAGCTCTCCACTCAAGGATGGGTGAGCTTTTCTTTCCCTTTACCTGCACCACATAGCACCCATGAGCTAAGGCCCAGCAAGAAAACACAGTATTGCATATAAACATTATCAACTGATTATCATTATAATAACACAGAGCTTATAGCTCTTAAACAGATGAGTGAATATCACTTGAGGTTCTAGTAAACCATAATGAGTGACTGACAAGCAAGTCACTAGTTTAAACAGATAAGTGACTGCTGGGTAAGTGACTAGCCTAAAACAGATGAGAGACTGATGGGTAAGTCTCTAACTTAACAGATGAGTGACTGATGGGTAAGTCACACAAGCGCTTATAGTATTCATCGAACTTGAGGTCGGTTTGGCATTAACGCTCTTCTGAGTCATTTAATGTAGATGTCGATTAGATATATTCTTTCTTGGCTTACGTTAAACACACTAAGTCCGTCCTGACTTATAAGTCAGCACTGTGTGACCAGTGCCCAGTACCACTGCCGAACTTGACTAATAAGTCCCAGCTTCACAGTTGATACTGACACCTTTGCCAAATCTAACTAATTAGTCTGTACCATGCACAAGTGAGCAAGATTTGCTAAGCATTCAATAATCATTCCATGTCCACATTTATACACTCAACATACCTCATGAATAGCCATGCATGTCACATTTGGGGTGCAGTTCTCTTACCTCTGGTTCGAGCGAGAAATAATATAAGAATGACCATTCAGAACGATCAACCTTTAGATTCCTTAGTGGTTACCTAATCATAACCAATTAGAAACCATTAATAAAGTAAATCAATGAATGGTTCACAATCTAAACCACACTCCCGGGATCAATCCCTCACTCTTGGGACTCTCAATGTACTTAAAAGGGGTAAAGGAACCAACCCTGGAGCCTTAAAAACCATCTCGAGCCATAAAAACAACACACCCTGAAACTGACCTAGCACCTAGGCACTGCCAACCAGCGCTGGGGCACTACCCCAGAAACAGAGAGGGCTATTCTCTGCCCTGCATAGCGCTGGGGCACTAGGACTGGCGCTGGCGTGCCAACATCAGACCAGCAACTCCTCTGAATTTCCCTCCTTGCGACTCCCCTTGAAACAAACCTTCCAAACCAATCCCAAACCTTACCAAAACATCCAATTCAACCCCTAAACTTCATCTACATCACCCCCTCACCAAAATCCAATCAATCTTACAAAAGAACTCCCATTGATTCCAACTATCCACATCAAAATCTATAGGCTGAAAACTAAAAGAAAAAGCAGAGTAATACTTTGAATTCATGGAAAATTTCTTACCTCCAGCTGGTTTTGAATCCTCCTTAGTAGATGAGCTAAGTCTATAACCTCCAAGCTTTGATTTCCTAGCTTCATACTTCAATTTGGGACCAAAAACCTTAAAGGGAGATAGAGGGAAGGTGATGTACGGGAAGAAGAAGCCTTGCTCTATTTCTGTTCTATTTGTTTCTACAGCCAACTTAAACCATATATATCTCAAGCCAAATGACCCTAATTCCCCTAGGTCATTTAAAGCTTCTAAAGTCTCCCCAAGGGTAAAATCGTCATCTTTCACCTATTTCGTTAATCATAATTAACGCTATCCAATTCCCGATATTCTCAATATCCT
Organism: Humulus lupulus; assembly: GCF_963169125.1. Taxonomy (NCBI): domain Eukaryota; kingdom Viridiplantae; phylum Streptophyta; class Magnoliopsida; order Rosales; family Cannabaceae; genus Humulus; species Humulus lupulus. The sequence goes on along the minus strand of NC_084798.1, from coordinate 82,224,950 downwards.
TAAATACCAATAATTCATATCCCGTTACCCTTTTACTCTCGGCAACACTCTAATCATTAAAACATCCCGAGACTCACCCCGAGCCTCGAACTTAATCCCGTTACGAATAAACCGCTACCTAATATTCAAAGATCGTCTCATCCCGAATAGCTCAAACAAATCCACATTATAATGTGGCCTCAACAATATATCACCGACATGCATACAAATATACAATTACGCCATCAACGGGCCAAATTACCAAAATACCCCTGTCATGAAATGTGGACCCACATGCATGCATTTAACATCATATTATAATATAATTCACATAAACATGCATATATTCATTTAATGGCATAATCAAAAAATTATGGCATTCCCGGCCTACTAATCACGCCATTAAACCACATCGGAGAATTCGGGGCATTACAACTATCCCCTCCTTACAGAAATTTCGTCCTCGAAATTCACCTGAATAGCTCGGGATACTGACTCTGCATATCTGACTCCAGCTCCCAGGTCGCTTCCTCGACCTTGCTGTTCCTCCACAATACCTTAACCAAAGGTATCGCCTTATTCCTGAGGACCTTATCTTTTCTGTCGAGTATCTGAACTAGCTGCTCCTCAAAGGAGAGATCTGGCTCATGCTCTAGATCTTCATAACTCAGAATATGATTCACATCAGATACATACCTCCAAAAAGCTTAAACATGAAATACATTATGCACGGACGACAATGCCGGAGGCAAAGCCAATCTGTAAGCCACTTGACCAACCCTCTCTAGGATCTCAAATGGACCTACAAATCTTGGACTCAGCTTGCCTTTCTTCCCAAATCTTCTCACCCTTTTCCATGGCGAGACTCTAAGGAAGACATAGTCTCCCACTTGAAACTCCATGTTCCTGCGCTTGGGATTTGCATAGCTCTTCTGTCTTCTCTGAGAAGCGAGCATCCGAGTTCTAATTTTCTCAATGGCCTCACTTGTCCTCTGAACTGCCTCAGGACCCAAGTATCTCCTTCCACCTGTCTCATCCCAATGAATGGGAGACCTACACTTCCTACCATACAACATCTCATAAGGTGCAACTCCAATGGTAGACTGATAACTGTTGTTGTAGGAGAACTCTATCAAAGGCAGATACTTACTCCAAGATCCACCAAAGACCAGCACACATGCTCTCAGCATGTCCTCTAGTATCTGGATCGTCCTCTCAGATTGCCCATCTGTCTGAGGATGATACGCAGTACTGAACTTCAGCTGTGTCCCCATGGCCTTCTGCAAACTCCCCCAGAACTTGGAAGTAAAAGTAGGGTCCCGATCTGACACGATTGACCTCGGCGCAGCATGGAGGCACACGATCTCTCTCACATAGAGATCTGCATACTGGTCAACTGCATAAGTAGTCCTCACCAGCAAGAAGTGAGCTGACTTGGTGTAGCGATCCACTATCACCCAAATAGAATCATGCTAACCAACAGTCCTGGGTAAGCCCACCACGAAATCCATCGTGATGTCTTCCCACTTCCATTCCGGGATATCCAGAGGCTGCTATAACCCTGCCGGCCTCTGATGCTCAGCCTTGACCTGTTGACAAGTCAAGCACTTAGCCACATACTCAACTACATCCCTCTTAATCCCCGGCCACCAATACAATGATCTCACATCCTGATACATTTTCGTGGTGCCTGGATGCAAAGAGTAAGGTGTAGTATGAGATTCATCCAGAAGCTCTCGCCTTAAAGCAGTGTCCAGCGGAACACATATCCGCCCCTTGTATCTCAGCAAGCCTAACTTAGACACTGTATAATCTTTGGATGCTCCAGCCAGAACATCCTCTCTAATCTTGATCGGCTGTGGATCACTCATCTGACCCTCCTTGATCCTCTCCAGCAGTGTAGACTGCAGCGTAATGTTAGCCAACTGGCCCACCAGCAACTCTATATTAGCTCTGGTCATATCATCTGCTAACTCTCTGGCTATCAGCCTCATACCATGAATCTGTCTCGGACCCTTCTAGCTTAAAGCATCAGCTACCACGTTGGCTTTTCCTAGATGATACATAATCTCACAGTCATAATCTTTTACTAACTCCAGCCAAAGCCTTTGTCTCATATTCAAATCTTTCTGAGTGAAGAAGTACTTCAGGCTCTTGTGGTCTGTATAGATCTCACACTTCTCTCCAAAAATATAATGCCTCCATATCTTAAAAGTAAAACCCACAGCCGCCTACTCTAAATCATGAGTGGGATATCTCTTTTCATACTCCTTCAACTGACGAGAAGCATAAGCAATTACCTTCTCTGACTGCATCAGAACACAGCCCAAACCCTAATAAGAAGCATCACAGTAAATCATGAACTTCTCCTGATCTGTTGGAAGACTCAGAATCGGAGTTGTAATCAACCTCTGCTTCAGTTCCTGGAAGCTGTTCTCACATTTATCTGACCACACAAATTTCTGGCTCTTGCATGTCAACTCAGTCAAAGCACTAGCTATCTTTGAGAACCCTTCCACGAAACGCCTATAATAACCTGCCAATCCAAGGAAACTTCTAACCTCAGAAGCATTCTTTGGCCTAGGCCAATCTCTGACCGCTTCGATCTTCACTAGATCTACCTTAATCCCCTCCTTACTGACAATATGCCCAAGAAAAGATACTTGAGATAACCAGAATTCACATTTCTTGAACTTTGAGAACAATCTGTGTTCCCTCAATCTCTATAGAACCAACCTCCGATGATGCTCATGCTCTGACTCAGTCTGAGAATATACCAGAATATCATCGATGAAGATGATCACAAACTGGTCTAGATAGTCCTTGAACACTCTGTTCATCAAATCCATAAAAGCAGCAGGGGCATTAGTCAATCTAAAAGACATAACTAGGAACTCATAATGCCCATACCTGGTACAAAAAGCAGTCTTCGGTATATCTCCCTCCTTGACCCTCAACTGATGATAACCATAATGAAGGTCAATCTTGGAGAATACCTTCTTACCTTGCAAATGATCAAACAGATCATCTATCCTTGGTAAAGGATACTTGTTCTTAATTGGCAGCTTATTCAGTTCTCTGTAATCAATACACATCCTCAGAGAACCATCCTTCTTTTTCACAAAAAGAACTGGTGCACCCCAAGGTGAGAAACTAGGTCTGATAAAACCTAAATCCAACAGTTTTTGCAACTGTACCATTAATTCTTTCAACTCAGCTAGGGCCATTCTGTAAGGTGTTCAAGACACTGGCTCCGTCCCTGGTGCCAGTTCTATCACGAACTCAATTTCCCTGTGCGGTGGCAACCTTGGCAAATCTTCTAGAAACACATCCAGAAACTCACAAACAAGTCTGGTATCTTCTGGTCTCACTGGCATGACCTGAGTGGTATCAACCACACTGGATGAGAACCCAATGCAACCTCCTTGCAATAAATCCCTAGCCCTCAACACAAAAATCATAGGTATGCGAGGTCCATGCACAGTACCAACAAACACAAAAGGATCCTCACCTTCAGGCTCAAAGGTGACCATCTTCCTTCTGCAATCAATGGTTGCCCCATACTTTGCCAACCAGTCCATACCCAATATCATGTCAAAGTCAGTCATAACCAACTCTATCAAATCCACTGACAACTCTCTTCCCTCCACTGTCACTAGCAAAGATTTGACCCATCTCCTGGATACCACTAACTCTCCAGTGGGTAACAAGGTACCAAACCCCACAGCATAAAAATCACAGGGTCTACACAGTCTATCAATAATACTACTAGCAACAAAAGAATGTGTAGCACCAGAATCAATCAATACATTATAAGGGGTTCCAGCACTATGAAGCTGACCTATAACTACTGAGGGAGAAGCCTCAGCTTCTGCTTGTGTCAATGCGAACATTCGAGCTGGGGCCGAGCTGTCCGCTTTTCTAGGTTCTTCTCTTCTTGCCTTAGGGAAATCCTTTTTAAGATGACCTACTGCTCCACATGAGAAGTAGGCCCTTGCCCTACACTCTCCCAAATGATGCCTCTTGCATCTAGGGCATTCAGGATAAGACTTCCAGGCTTCACCACCACCTGGACGACCCATTGGAATACCACGGGGCCGCCTATCAGGACCTGGAACTAGGAAGGTATCAGGAACCTTCCTCTTCTGCTCACTGGGGCCTACACCCCTACCAGAACCCACAAATGGAGGACCTGTCCTCCTGAAATCCTTTCTGGCTGCAGTGTCACGCCAGATCTTGTTCTCTGCACTCTCAGCTGTGAGTGCCTTCTCAACCACCTGTGCATAGGTAGTAACCCCAGCCACAGTGGTGATACACACATCACGGGCTAATCTGGGTTGTAGCCCCTGAAGGAATCTCTCTCTCCTGGTCCCATCAGTGGGCACAAACTCCATGGAAAACTTTACCAAATGATCAAATTTTAAGGCGTACTCAGTAACTGACAAATTTCCCTGAAGTAGCCTAATAAATTCCTCAGCTTTTGCTGCCCTGATAGCATCATTATAATATTTTTCATTAAACAGAGTTTGAAACTCCTCCCAACTCAGAGCATTTACATTCTTGGTCTAGGTAATAACCTCCCACCAGATTCAGGCATCCTCCGGAAACATATAAGTGGCACAGGCCACCCTCTCATTACTAGTTACCCTCATGAAATCAAGGATATTGGTAATCATACTCATCCACTGCTCTGCCTTGGAAGGATCTGGACTGCCCTCAAATACTGGAGGTTACTGCTTCCTAAACCTTTCATAAAGAGGCTCCCATTTATTTCCAACCTCAGGCAGATGCTTTGCTACTGGCACCGACGCAGGAGGTGCCTCTGATACACTGGCCACTGCAGGTGCTTGCTGTTGTTTCACGAGACGAAGCTCTTCTCCCAGTCTCAACACCGTTGCCTGCAAATCCCTGATTATCTGCTGCCAGTTTACAGGAGCTGGCTATGGAATCTGTGACTGGTCATTCTCTTGACCCTGACTGTTATTGTTATTATGGCCCTGATCACTCTACCCAACTGAAGTATCTGTCTGCCCTGAATTCATTCTTATCTGATACCTTGCTGAAACATTGACCAATACGGCCAGTCAGGTAGTAATAACTAAACCTCTTGCAGCCTTACGGTCCAAGAACAAGCAGACAATTATCATATTCCACAGTCATACATTATACAGGCAGATACATGTTTATAGCATTTAGCACTCAGGATGTATCGCATAATAATTCATAAACAACCATATTGATAAGTATGTTCCAGCAATCTCAGTACTAATTAGCACACATTTGCTGAGGATATAATATTTCAGGGCACAGGTTTAACATGGTGTCTCATGCATATAGGTAAAGCATATATACTATATTTAAGCAGTTATACATATAACTACATAAATAGTTACCAAACCATCCGTTGAGCTTGACTTTAGTGATGTGTGTACATGCCCAGCCAGTCTACAGGAACCCTAACCTTGGCATGCTCTGATACCAAATTGTAACGCCCTGGTAACCAAAGGATAGTTACTGTGAACAGTGAACCAGAAATTTGATCCGTTACCCGAGTCCTTTGGTTAAAAACGTGTTCTAAGTGTTATTAACAGGCTAAGGTGAAAAATCAATAAAAAGGAAAGGATATATTTTATTAAATACATTAAACTGTTTATGGGCCCACAAGAACATTTACAAGTTATTTACAACTCAAAAAGGTCATTACTGTTTCAGAATTACAAATCCACAGACATAAGTGGCAAAAATAGGGTAAACCCCCTAGTTCTTCTAAGAACTCCTTGGCCGTGGTGGTCAAGCGGTCGCAAATATACACATCACCACCTAAGCTCTCCACTCAAGGATGGGTGAGATTTTCTTTCCCTTTACCTGCACCACATAACACCCATGAGCCAAGGCCCAGCAAGAAAACACAGTATTGCATATAAACATTATCAATTGATTATCATTATAATCACACAGAGCTTATAGCTCTTAAACAGATGAGGGAATATCACTTGAGGTTCTAGTAAACCATAATGAGTGACTAACAAGCAAGTCACTAGTTTAAACAGATGAGTGACTACTGGGTAAGTCACTAGCCTAAAACAGATGAGAGACTGATGGGTAAGTCTCTGACTTAACAGATGAGTGACTAATGGGTAACTCACACAAGCGCTTATAGTATTCATCGAACTTGAGGTCGGTCTGGCATTAACGCTCTTCTGAGTCATTTAATGTGTGCTGACTTATAAGTCAGCACTGTGTGACCAGTGCCCAGTACCACTGCCGAACTTGACTAATAAGTCTCAGCTTCACAGTTTATATTGACACCTTTGCCAAATCTAACTAATTAGTCAGTACCATGCACAAGTGAGCAAGATTTTCTAAGCATTCAATAATCATTCCATGTCCACATTTATACACTCAACATGCCTCATGAATAGCCATGCATGTCACATTTGGGGTGCATTTCTCTTACCTCTGGTTCGAGCGAGAAATAATATAAGAACGACCATTCAGAACGATCAACCTTTAGATTCCTTAGCAGTTACCTAATCACAACCAATTAGAAACCATTAATAAAGTAAATCAATGAATGGTTCATAATCTAAACCACACTTCCGGGATCAATCCTTCACTCTCGGGACTCTCGATATACTCAAAAGGGGTAAAGGAACCAACCCTCGAGTCTTAAAAACCATCCTGAGCACTAAAAACAACACACCCCGAAATAGACCTAGCGCCTAGGCGCTGCCCCAGAAACAGAGAGGGCTATTATCTGCCCTACATTGGCACTAGGACTGGCGCTGGGGCGCCAACATCAGACCAGCAACTCCTCTAAATTTCCCTCCTTGCGACTCCCCTTGAAACCAACCTTCCAAACCCATCCCAAACCTTACCAAAACATCCAATTCAACCCCTAAACTTCATCTACATCACCCCCTCACCAAAACCCAATCAATCTTACAAAAAAAATTCCCATTGATTCCAACTATCTACATCAAAATCTATAGGTTGAATACTAAAAGAAAAACAGAGTAATACTTGGAATTCATGGACAATTTCTTACCTCCAGCTGGTTTTGAATCCTCCTTAGTAGATGAACTAAGTCTATAACCTCCAAGCTTTGATTTCCTAGCTTCATACTTCAATTTGGGACCAAAAACCTCAAAGGGAGATAGAGGGAAGGTGATGTACGGGAAGAAGAAGCCTTGCTCTGTTTTTGTTCTATTTGTTTCTACAGCCAACTTAAACCATATATATCTCAAGCCAAATGACCCTAATGCCCCTAGGTCATTTAAAGCTTCTAAAGTCTCCCCAAGGGTAAAATCGTCATCTTTAACCTATTTCGTTAATCATAATTAACGCTCTCCAATTCCCGCTATTCCCGATATCCTCAAATACCAATAATTCATATCCTGTTACCCTTTTACTCCCGGCAACGCTCTAATCATTAAAACATCCCGAGACTCACCCCGAGCCTCGAACTTAATCCCGTTATGACTAAACTGCTACCTAATATTCAAAGATCGTCTCATGCCAAATAGCTCGAACAAATCCACATTATAATGTGGCCTTAATAATTTATCACCCACAAGCATACAAATATACAATTACGCCCTCAACAGGCCAAATTACCAAAATACCCCTGTCATGAAATGCGGACCCACATGCATGCATTTAACATCATATTATAATATAATTCACATAAACATGCATATATTCATTTAATGTCATAATTGAACAGTTATGGCCCTCCCGGCCTACTAATCCCGCCATTAAACAACATCGGAGAATTCGGGGCATTACATGGTCATAAAAAAATTGCGCCGAAAAATGTTCACGGGTCGAGAAACACTGAGAGTCCCACCGATAGGGCTTAAAGTGAAGCCCCTATAGAAGAATTGTCATATATATATAGGGGAATTCTCTTATAGGGGCTTCACTTTAAGCCCTATCGGTAGGACTCTCAGTGTTCTCAACCCGTGAACAGTTTTTGGCGTAATTTTCTTTATGACCATGTATATTGTAGCTATTTAGAGAATCCTGCAAATTTTCAGAAAATTCTAAAAAGTTTACAGTACCGAAAACTAGGTTCAAACATGTTGTTGCACGCGTGACTAATTTTTTTTATGCGCGTGGAAAACAACATGTTTGAACCTAGTTTTCGGTATTGTAAACTATTCAGAATTTTCTGAAAATTTGCAGGATGCTCTAATTAGCTACAATATACATGGTCATAATAAAAAATCACGCCGAAAATTGTTCACCGGGTTGAGAACACTGAGAGTCCTACCGATAGGGCTTAAAGTGAAGCCTCTATAAGAGAATTCTCCTATATATTTTCTCGACCTGTGAACAGTGTTCGACGTGATTTTTTTATGACCGTATATATTGTAACTATTTAGAGCATTTTGCAAATTTTCAGAAAATTCCGAATAGTTTACATTACCGAAAACTAGGTTCAAATATGCTGTTTTTCACGAGCATAAAAAAAATTAGTCATGCGTGCAACAACATATTTGAACTTAGTTTTCGGTACTGTAAACCATTCAGAATTTTCTGAAAATTTGCAAGATGCTCTAAATAGCTACAATATACACGGTCATAAAAAAAATCGCGCCAAAAACTGTTCACGGGTCGAGAAACACTGAGAGCCCTACCGATAGGGCTTAAAGTGAAGTCCCTATAGAAGAATTGTCCTATATATATATATATAGTTATATACATGCTATACTAATTTTTAATTAGCAGGTATTCGACATGTATGATGATGACCATGTTTATTTGGTTTGGGTTTGATTGCTTTTTTCACAAACAACAAATAAAATATAGGTACTCCTCTCTGCAGCCTTACACGTATATCAGTCACCTACCTCTAAAGGTTCCATATGCATGCTTGATAGTGTCATTCTAAATAAAGAGAGACGCAAAACATTAACAATCCAATTGTCAACTTTCCTCATTTTCAATACTAATTATTTTTTTAATATTGGCGTGGGAGTTTAGCAAGCTTCCGCGCATGGCTATAGGTTTACAAATTGAGGTATTCTTTAAGAGTATCATTATACTTAAAATTAATATAAGATTTCTATTTAATTTACAATATATTATATATGGCCCCCATTATTTATATTTATATATATATTAAATGTTTATATATTAGATGATGAAAGTTTTTATTTTGAATATAATAACAATAATCATGGCTCCAACTATATATATTCAATAAGACTAAATGAGTAGCGAAGAAGACGATGAAGTCATGGGAAACAATAATAAAAGCTTAAATATAACATTTTGACTTCATCTTCTCTCTGGAATATTATTCAAAGGTATAATTAATATTAATTTTGGGAGTTTCTTTCATGACTTTGTATGCAGCATCTATGAAGTTACAACCACTTCTTAAACCCTAATTAAAAGTTTCATTTGACTTAATTTCTTGTTTAAAAGTTTAACAAAGGTATTCTTCGGTCATTATAATGAGTGAAATAGCCATTAACTCATCGTATATATTTGTTTATTTTGAGAGTAAGCATTTGACTTCACACATATATGACATGCGCGCGCAAATAGACGTATATATAGAATTGATTATTAGGATATAGAAAATCAATGATTGGACACAGTTTATACAAATATGTACATGTCATATTTTCAAAATAGATACACATATAACATATTATTATTATCATTAGTTTCTAAGGTCCGGAAAAAGCTATAGACCGAGACATTATTCAAAGCATGAAAATAGTAAATGTTGTTATGAAACTATTGGGAAAAAGATAAATAAACAATAATGCAAAAGAAGAGTGAAATCTTGTGTCTCATTTCAGTGGGGAAATGACTCATATTTATACAAATAAATATGCCTTAAGGAAATTGAGTAACTACTCTGAATACAATAAAAAATTAATGCTGATACTTTACTTTGGGTAAGCTAGTGATTCTTCATTATTATAGATTTCCATATATATAATACTTATAACACTCCCTCTTGGATTTCTATGAAAATTACCTCATTAAAAACCTTGCCAGAAAAACTCAGTGGGACACAAATTCGGCCAAAGGAAAAAGAGTGCATTGTGTATTTACTCCCCCTCATTTCAACGATTTTGAAGATCCTTTAATCGACGCATTCTGATCTTATGTACCACCTTCTCAAACATTGATGTTGGTAATGACTTTGTAAATAAGTCTGCAAGATTGTCACTTGATCGAATTTGATGAACATCAATATCGTCACTCTTTTGAAGATCATGTGTGAAAAAGAATTTCGGTGAAATGTGTTTGGTTCTATCTCCTTTAATGTACCCTCCTTTTAGTTGAGTGATACATGTAGTATTATCTTCGTAGAGAACTGTTGGTACTTCTTTATTGGGTGTTAACTCACATGTTCCTCAGATATGTTGTGTTATTGATCTCAACCATACACATTCTCGACTTGCCTCATGAATTGCAAGTATTTCAGCATGATTTGAAGAAGTAACCGCTAGATTTTTCTTTGTTGAATGCCAAGGTATTGCAGTGTCACCACATGTGAACAAATAACTTGTTTGAGATCTAGGTTTATGTGGATCAGATAAATATCCTGCGTCTGGATAACCAACTAGTTGTGACCCACATTTATTTGAATAGAACAACAATTTATCAATAGTACCCTAAAGATAGCGTAGTATATGCTTAATCCCTTTCCAATATTGATATGTTGCAACAGAGTTTTATCTTGCTAACAAATTTACAGAAAATGATATATCAAGTCTTGTGCAGTTAGAAAGATACATTAAGGCTCCTATTGCAGTAAGATATGGCACTTCAAGACCAAGGAGCTCTTCATGTTCTTCTCTAGGTCAAAAGGGATCATTTTCACATAAAGTGATCTAACCACCATTGGACTACTCAATGGGTGTGATTTGTCCATATAAAATCGTTTCAAAAATTTTCCATATAAAATCGTTTCAAAAATTTTCCGACATATGTTGATTGATGAAAAAAAATTCCACCTTTTAAATGCTCTATTTGTAAACCAAGACAAAATTTTGTTTTTCCAAGATCTTTCATCTCGAACTCTTTCTTTAGATATTATACAGCTTCTGAAAGTTTTTCAAGAGTTCCAATAATATTTAAGTTATCAACATATACAAATATGATAGCAAACTCAGAACCTGATCTTTTTATCAAAACACAGGGTCAAATAGAATCATTTTGATAACCTTCTTTTAACAAATATTCACTAAGTCAATTGTACCACATGTGCCTAGATTGTTTTAGTCTATACAATGATCTTTGTAGTTTAATTGAGTACATTTCACGATGATTTGAATTATATGCATCAGGCATCTTGATTCCTTCAGGGACTCTCATGTAAATATCACTATCTAGTGATCCATGCAAATAGGTTGTGACTACATCCATTAAATGCATATCAAGATTTTCATGAACAACCAGGCTAGTCAAATATCTCAATGTAATTGCATCCACCACATGAGAATATGTCTCTTCATAATCAATACCTGGTCTTACAACTTCATTTTTCTCATTTCTTTTTCGCACAAACACCCATTTGTATCCAACAGGTTTTACACCTTCAGGTATTTGGACTACAGGTCCAAATACTTTGCGTTTAGCAAGTGAATTCAATTCTGATTGAATTGCTTCTTTCCAATTTGGCCAATCTTTTCTATTTTGACACTCTTTAACAGATTTAGGTTCAAGATCCTCATTTTCATTTACAATTTCTAGCGCTACATTATAAACAAAAATATTGTCGACAACTACTTCAAGTCAGTCCCATTCTTTTCCTATATTGACATAATTAATTGAGATCTCATTATTTTTTATATTTCCAGGTACCTAAATCTCTTCAAGAGATTTGTGATTGTTTATGTCAATATCTCCCTCGAAATTATCAGCCTCTTCATTAGGGTCATACTTATTATTTGCTCCTTTTCTTTTTTGAGGATTCTTATCTTTGGAACTGACTGGTCTACCACGCTTCAAGCGTGCTTTAGACTCATTAGCAAATTGTCCTTCTGGGACTTCAATTCGAATTGGAGCATTTTCAGCTGGAACATGCGATTTTGTAATTTTCTTTGGGTCAGTGAATGCATCTGGTAATTGATTTGCAATATTTAGCAAATGAATTATTCTTTGAACTTCAAGTTTACATTGACTTGTATGAGGATCAAATTGAGATAATAATTGTGCATTCCATGTAATTTATTTTTCTAGCTATTTCTTTTCTCCTCCCCTAAAGTTGGTAAAACTGTCTCATCAAAATGATAGTCAGCAAAACGTACTGTAAATATATCTCCGGTCATGGGTTCAAGATATTTAATGATCGAAGGATATTTGTACCCAACATATACTCCCAGACTCCTTTGAGGACCCATCTTAGTTCATTGTGATGGAGCAATTGGAACATACACTACACAACCAAAAATTCTTAAATGAGAAATATTCGGCTCCTGACCATAAGCCAATTGTAATGGAGAGCAATATTCGGCTCCTGACGCATGCTGAAATGGGAAGTTTTGTTCTCATAAGTAATGGTCTAGCAATTAACTGGAGGCGTTTAATAAATGATTATGCTAAGCCATTTTGTGTCTGTACATGAGTAATAGGATGTTCAACTTGTATCCCTGTTGATATACAATAATCATCAAAAGCTTGTTTAGTAATTTCACCAGCATTATCTAGACGAATAGTCTTTAATGCATAGTCTGAAAATTGTGCTCGTAATCAAATTATTTGGGCAAGCAATCTTGAAAATCCCACATCACGAGTAGATAATAAAAAAACATGTGAACATCTGGTTGATGCATCTAATAATATCATAAAATATCTAAATGGTCCACATGGTGGGCTAATAGGGCCACATATGCCACCCTGAATTCGTTCACGAAATCCAGGAGATTCAATCCCAATTTCTACTGGTGATGTCTTAATAATTAATTTTCCTTGAGAACAAGCAACACATGAGAACTCATTTGATAAGAGAATCTTCTAGTTCTTTAAAGGATGACCATGTGAGTTCTCTATAATTCTACGCATCATGATTGAACCGGGATGGCCTAACCAGTCATGCCAAACAAGGAAAGATTCTTTTAGATCTCTGCAACATGTGCCTTTATTGCACTTATTCATGTAATGTACAAACCTAAGGACAAAGCAGGCAGTTTTTCTAACTTACACTTTTTTCCTAAAGCAATAGATATAATATATAGATACTGTAGAGTCCAAGAATTTTACTTAGCTAGTTAGATAGTAGTAGTAGTAGTTATAGTGTGTTTATTACTATGGATTTTGGTTCAAGCCGGGACTTAGTTGAACACTCGTAGCAACACTTATAGATTTTACAAGTTTAACCTATAGTTTAAGAATATTAATTATAACATAAGGTTAAATTAATATAGCTGATTATAAAGATGTTATTTATTATACTGTAAGGTTTAGATAGAACCAATAAGATCATGAAACTTGTCATGTGCCTGTTTATTGAGAAATTAAGTATTTTTGAGGAATAGTTTTATAAGAGTAATATTTGAAACCCCCAGAATCTTCTAGTAGCTTTAAGATCGTTATAGGACTCAATCAAAGTTGTTTACTCAATTCAAATTAGGTTGAAAAAGTGCAATTACGTGTATAATATTTCAATGTATGCCGATATATCGCAGCTCTAAGGGGCGATATATCGCCGCTCGGGGAATACGAAAAACACGTAACTTCGCACGAACACTTCGACAAGCCTCAGGAATATAAGCCCAGGTGATATATTGCCTACCATAGGCGATATATCAGCTCCAGGGCAATATTTTTGAATGATTTTGAAACCGAGCTCAATTCAACCCATAACCTCTTGGCAAGCCTCAGAATCTTTTTGACCGAGTCTTATGCCTCTACTGAATGAATATTCAAATGATTTTCAATTAAATAGTCATTATTTTATTCAAGCTAAAAGAGGCTCTTTTCATTCTTGAACTCTATAAATAGGACCTAGTACCCAACCATTTCTTTCATTCTTCAAGCCGAGTTCAGAGCTTTCAAGCAGCTAGGTTTAGTTTAGAGTGTTAAACACTTAGGTTGGGGTTATAGGCTTTATCTTCTTAACCTTATTAAACACTTGGGAAGCAAGGTTAATAGCATGTTTTTCTATAAAGGTATAGTTCGGTTCTAGTGCATTCAAAGGTAATCCTATTCCTAGTTCATTATGTATGTTTCATTTGTTTTTTTTATAGTTTTTCTCTACTCAAATCCCAACTCGTTGTTTTCCATTCTTGGTTAGGCATCTAAGTTCTTTGAACTTGAGGTTTCTTGTCGGTATGTATCTTCTCAATGGTTAAGTTCATTCCTTTTCATCTCTTTTCTTTTATAAGTACTCACCTTTATATTTTTGGTTTTAGGAGTGTTCCGAAATCCCGTCCTTATTCTCACATCCTGGTATTGGTAAGGAAAATAGGATAGTTATTTTATGCTTATATGATATGATTATGTTGTAATATGTTATGATATATATGTTTTGGGGCTTATAGTTGCTTAAATAGCAAACCCCAACACTTTTATGTTCTTGGGGCTTATAGATGCTTAGCTAGCAAACCTCATTGTGTTTTGAGGCTTATAGTTGCTTAGTTAGCAAACCCCAATGATTACCATGTATATGGGTTAGAGTTGTGATGTATGTTATAGTATATGTAATATGTTTATAGTTTATAGTTTATGTTTATGTTTCATGCTTTTAGTAGATTTTCCTTGCTGGGCATTAGGCTCATTCCTTTATTTTATATGTGCAGGAAAATAATCATGGCAACGGGAAGATTCTTGGCGGCTTGGGATTGTGTATTGAGGAAGGATGGATTCGGTGGACTACGTGAACGATTCTAGGACGAAGTTGTTTTTAGTCATTTCAATTATATTTTCTATGTATTTTCTGCACCTGATTTTTGTAATGAATTTATTTAAGATTTAAGTTATGTTTTATTTTCAAACAATGGGATCCTATATCATACCTCGAATTTTATGTATTTTAACCTTTGCTTTATAGTTTTTAATAAAGTTATGACTATTTCGTATGTATGTTTTCTTAAGATTAGTGTCTATGTATAGTAGTTATTAATGGTACAAAGTCTAGAATTAGTTTGGTCATTATAGTTGGTATCAGAGAAATGGTTCATTCGCATGAAGTTCTCCTCGATACACACGCTCAAACTCCAAATCTGACAGCCAAGTAAGTGTTTATGATTATAGTTATTATGTTTATATGTATAGCTAATGATTTTAGCCTTTATGTTTTCAGTTAAGAATAAACGGAGCATTAACTTATGAGGATATTCGAGGAATTAAGGCACTAAAAGGAATTAGAGAACTGAGAAACACCGTAGGAGTGCTAGAAAGAATCACTCGTAGACTACTTTTGTTCCACAGGGAGATAGGTCACCTCCAAGAATCTAACCAGATCATGATGAGATTAATAGCGCAATACGTTTTAGTAATTAGACTTTTTAGAGATTATCCTACTGTGATTGCAACCTTAGAAGAAATTTGGGAGACGATAGATGATGAAGATGAATTGTCGGTAGCTATGAGATATTATTTTCGCATACTTAGGTTAACTTCAAAAATGGAATTTCAATTTACAAATGAGCAAAAACATAGAATTTTTACGAATCTTCCTCGAGGGAATTTTGAGGCACAAGAGAATGATGACAATGAAGAAATAGATGACAATATGTTAGATGAAGGATCGGATGTAGAAGATTCCGATTTTTAGAATAGTTTAGTTTCCTTATTTATTTTAATTTATGATTTGTTTTCTTTTATGATTGTAAATAGTTAAAAAAAAATTCCAAATTAATATCAATGTTATTTTCTTAACATGTATGAGTTTGATTTTTTTCTTTTGCAATCATAATAAATAATGACTAAGTTCGGTGAGGGTGGATACAAATTAATGAACCTGGTTCTTTATATTGAGAATTAGGGGGCCATAGTAGTGGGAATGATTTTACTGATTCCAGCCCTCCCTCAATATGGTTAACTTTGGAACAAAGATAAGTTTCGAGCTTGAGAATTAAGTCATATAGGATGATTAGAAACAGACTGAGAAAATAATAAAGATGGCTTCTTTTTCTATGTATAGAAACCCACTCTAATCATAAAGAAGACTTATATAATTTTCATAAGAAGTCATAATTAATAGGTCCAAGTTATGTTTGTTTAGACTAAGTTTTTGCCTTAGAACCTATTAGGGTAAAGTTCTAACATGTTTTTCTCAACTGTTAGAACTCTATTGAAGATGTCGCTCTGAAGGTCTGCTCGCACCAATGGAAATGCCTCCAACGCTGCTCCTATAAGCAACAAAGCCCCTCCAGTTCGCAGAAGGGGAGTACGTGCTACTGCCAACCGCAACGCGCCGCCGCCGCTGCCGGTTGACAACACTGCTGAGATTGCCAAACTACGACAGCAAGTCGAGGAATTACTGCAGCAAATGGAACAATAAGCTCAGCCTCAGACTCATCCTTTGCCTTCGCTGCAACCATAGCCAAAGAAAATGGCCCCAGCACACCATCAAGTTGGTCCATATGGGTGATGGCCAATGGCGAACTATGCGCCATATCCAGTTCAGCACATGGAGCCATTTTATGAGCGGTTTCGTAAGAAGCACGCTCCAAACTTTGAAGGGAATATAGACCCCTTCGAGGCAGAAGAGCTGCTCAGGAATGTGGAGCCAATCCTGACGCACATGAATCTCGACAATGCATACCGTATATCCTCGTTTCATCTCTGCTTAAGAAAGATGTCAGAATATGGTGGGACTTAGTCCAATAGATGCATGATGTTGCTACCATGACTTGGACCCGATTTGTGGAGCTGTTCCACAAAAAGTACTATAACTCGACTGTCATCGCTACAAGAGTCGAGGAGTTCGCTGGCCTGAAGGAAGGGAGTTTATCAGTGGCAGAGTATGCTCGGCAGCTCGATCGATTAGCCAAATTTGCACCGAAAATGGTTCCAACTGACTATTTGCGGGTGACCATGTTCGTTAGAGGACTTCAACCGAAGATTGAACTAGGGGTTAAGCTAGCAAACCCAGGAAATACTACCTATGCCGATGTTCTAGAAACGGCAATAGAAGTAGAAAGGTTTCAGGCTAATGTTAGTAAAGAAGAAGCCAGTAAGCCTAAGCCTAGATAGTAGAGTCAACCTTAGACTAGTCAAAACAACTACCATCACAACAACAGCAATCAGTCCAGCAACAACAATAATGGTTAGAAAAGAAGGCATCCTGACAATAGGCAGTCCGATAGCGATAAAATGGCACGGACGAACAATGGAAGCAGTAGGTCGGGTTATGTAGAATACCCGCAATGTACTAAGTGTCAGAAGAAACATCCTGGTGAATATCGTGCAAACACTAAGGGATGCTACAACTATGGTCAAGAAGGTCACCGATAGAAAGAGTGTCCCCAGCTCAAGTCAGAGGGAAAAAGAGAGGACAAGATGGTTCCTACCAAGGTATTTGCCTTAACCCAAGGAGAAGCTGATGCTAGCAATAAAGTGGTCACAGGTCAGGTTTCTATCCTCAATAATATGTGTTCTGTATTATTTGATTTAGGAGCCACTCATTCGTATATCTCGTTAGGAAGGATAGAAAAACTAGACAAACCTTGTGAAAGATTTAGAACTAGGTTTGTAACCGAGTTGCCTTCGGGCAAAGTAGTTCTATCATCACGGATAGTACAAGGCGTACCGATCAAGATTGAGGACGTAGAACTAGAAGGAGACCTGATAGAACTGGAAATCAAAGACTTCGACGTGATATTAGGAATTGACTAGCTAGAAAGACATGGCACGAATTTCGACTGCAAACGCAAGAAAGTGACGTTCGAGACTCCTGACGGCCAAAGACTGTGCTTCATGGGACAAGTTTCAGGATTACGCACATCGCTAATATCATCTCTTAAAGCTCAAAGGATGATAGAAAAAGGATGTCAAGCATTCTTAGCTAGCATCATAGATGTGGTAAAGGAAACACCAATTAAGGTTGAAGACGTCTGTATTGTACGAGAATTCCCAGAAGTATTTCCCAATGACTTGCCAGAATTGCCACTGACTCAGGAAATTGACTTCACGATTGAATTAGTACTGGGCACCAAGCCTATCTCCAAGGCACCATACCGAATGGCACCTACAGAACTCAAGGATTTAAAGATGCAGCTACAAGAACTCCTAGACTTGGGTTTCATTAGACCGAGCCATTCGCCATGGGGAGCACCGGTTCAATTTGTGAAGAAAAAGGAGAGAAGCATGCGGATGTGCATAGATTACCGCGAGCTGAATAAGGTAACGATTAAGAATAAGTACCCACTACCCTGAATTGATGACTTGTTTGATAAACTTCGAGGTGCGATTGTGTTTTCAAAGATTGATTTACGGTCCGGGTACCATCAGCTCAAGGTGTGGGGAGAGGATATTCCTAAGACAGCTTTTAGAACTTGTTATGGGCATTACAAGTTCTTAGTTATGTCTTTCGGTCTTACCAACACTCCAGCCGCATTTATGGAATTAATGAATAGGGTCTTCAAGGACTACTTGGATAAATTCATCGTAGTGTTCATCGACGACATCTTAGTATACTCAAAGGACAAAGTCGAGCACGAGGAACATTTGAGGTTGATCTTATCACGACTAAAGGAGCATCAACTCTATGCCAAGTTCAAGAAATGTGAGTTTTGGCTTTCGCAAGTGGCGTTCCTCGGGCACATTATATCCAAGGACGGAGTTTCAGTAGACCCATCCAAGCTAGAAGCTGTGAAGGATTCCCAAGACCAAAGAACGCATCCGAAGTAAGGAGCTTTCTGGGATTAGCAGGTTATTATCGGAGGTTCGTAGAGGGATTTTCTAAGATAGCCAATCCACTGACCAACCTGACCCAGAAACAGCAAAGATTCAACTGGACTGATAAATGTGAAGAAAGCTTCCAGTTGCTTAAGGATAATCATTGCTCAGCACCAGTACTCTGTGTACCGACACCCAATGATAAGTTTGTAGTCTACTGCGATGCATCAAAGCAAGGGCTGGGTTGCATGCTGATGCAGAACGACAAGGTGATAGCCTACACCTCAAGACAGCTGAAGGAGTACGAGCAACGCTATCCAACTCATGATATGGAGTTTGCAGCGGTGGTCTTTGCGTTAAAAATCTAGCGCCATCATCTCTATGGAGAACGGTGTGAGATTTATACGGACCACAAAAGTTTAAAGTACTTCTTTACTCAGAAGGAGCTCAACATGAGGCAGCGTAAGTGGTTAAAGCTAGTGAAGGATTACAACTACAAAATCCTATGCCACCCGGGAAAGGCAAACATAGTTGCCGATGAGCTAAGTAGGAAGAGTTATGGAAGTTTAGCAGCACTAGCAGGAATAGAAAAGCCGCTACAGCAAGAACTGATCAGTGCCGAAATAGAAGTAGTCATCGGTAAGCTGGCTAACTTGTCTATCCAGTCAAATCTGCTAGAAGATATACGGATTGGGCAAGGGCATGATGACACACTAGTGGCACATATGGATGCAGTTAGAGAAGGCAAGGCCACCGATTTCTAAATATCAAGTCAAGGGTTATTGAGATATAAGGATGGGGTATGCATGCCAAATGATCAAAGGATTAAGATGACGATTTTAGAAGAAGCGCACAATACCCCATACTCAGTTCACCCAGGGTCGACCAAGATGACTCTCGACATCAAGGAAATTTATTGGTGGCCAGGGATGAAGAAGGACATAGAGGAATTTGTTTCTAAATGCTTAGTATGCCAGCAAGTGAAAGCAAAACATCAGCGGCCTGCAGGCTTATTGCAACCACTTAGCATACCAGAATGGAAGTGGGACGATATGGCCATGGATTTCGTGATGGGTTTTCCACAAACAAGTAAACAGCATGATTCAGCTTGGGTAATAATAGATAGACTAACCAAGTCAGCTCATTTCCTGCCTATTAAGACTTCATACACATCGAATCAATATGCAGACATCTATGTCCAAGAGATAGTAAGGTTGCATGGAATTCCCAAGACAATAGTGTCGGATAGAGGATCGGTGTTTACATCGAGATTTTGGGGATGGGGAAGTTTATAGCAAGCCATGGGTACTAAGTTAAGTCTTAGTACAGCTTTTCACCCTCAGACAGACAGTCAGTCCGAGCATACGATACAGATTTTAGAAGATATGTTGCACACTTGTGTACTTGATTTTGGAGGATCATGGAATAAGTACTTACCGCTGATAGAGTTCTCCTACAACAATAGCTACCAGTCAACGATCGGGATGGCACCTTATGAGTTACTGTATGGAATAAGGTGTCGATCGCCGTTACATTGGGAGAAAGTAGGAGAAAGGCAGCTTCTTGGTCCCAAAGTTGTTACAAAAGCTCAAGAAGCAGTAGCGATGACTAGAAAGTGTATGCTCGCTGCTCAAAGCCGTCAGAAAAGCTATGCGAATAACAAGCGGTGTGATGTGGAATTCAAAGTCGGAGATCAAGTCTTCCTAAAGATATCTCCTATGAAAGGTGTGAAGCATTTTGGGAAAAAAGGCAAGCTTAGTCCCCGGTTTATAGGTCCTTTTGAGATATTGGAAAAAGTGCGAGCAGTTGCATATAGATTAGCCCTACCGCCAGCTTTTGCAAATAGCCACAACGTGTTCCACATCTCAATGCTACGAAAGTATGTGTCAGACCCATCTCACGTCCTCATGTAAGATACGATAGCACTCCAGAAAGACTTGAGTTACGAGGAACGACCGATTAACATCCTTGATAGAGGGATGAAGCAGTTATAGTCCAAGAATATTCCGATAGTCAAAGTCCAATGAAGTAATAGTTCTGAACGGGAGCCAACGTGGGAATTGGAGGAAGGCATGCAAGCCCGGTATCCGGAAGTGTTTGGTAAGTAAATTTTGAGGACGAAAATCTTTTTAGTAGGGGAGAATTGTAGAGTCCAAGAATTTTACTTAGCTAGTTTGATAGTAGTATTAGTAGTAATAGCTAGTGTAACGCCCTGGTTACCCCAAAACAGTTACAGTGAACCGGAAATTTGACTCATTGCCTGAGTCCTTTGGTTAAAAACGTGATCTAAGTGTTAATAACAGGTTAAGGTGAAAACCAGTAAAAAGGAAAGGATATGTTTTATTGATACATAAAACTGTTCATGGGCCCACAAGAACATTTATAAGTTATTTACAACTCAAAAGATCATTATTGTTCCAAAATTTCAAACCCCAACGACCTAAGCGGCAAAAATAGGGTAAACCCCCTAGTTCCTCTGAGAACTCTTTTGCCGTGGTGGTCAAGCGGCCGCATATGTACACATCACCACCTAAGCTCTCCACTCATGGCTAGGTGAGCTTTTCTTTTCCTTTACCTGCACCACATAGCACCCATGAGCCAAAGCCCAGCAAGAAAACATAACATTATATGTAAACATCATCAAATAATTATCATTATAATCACACAGAGCTCATAGCTTTCAAACAGATGAGTGAATATCACTTGAGGTTCTGGTAAACCATACTGAGTGCTGACAAGAAAGTCACTAATTCAAGTGGAAGAGTGGATGCTAGGTAAGCCACTAGCCTTCAACAGGTTCTGGTAAACCATACTGAGTGACTAACAAGTAGGTCACTTATTCAAATGGAAGAGTGGCTGATGGGTAAGCCACTAGCCTTCAAGCGCTTATAATGTTCCTCGAACTTGAGGTCAGTCCAGCATTAATGCTCTTTGAGTCATTCAATGCAGAAAGTCAATTAGATCTAATCTTTATTGGCTTGCGTTGAACACGCTAAGGCCGTCCTGACTAATGAGTCAGCCCATTGTGACCAGTGCCCAGTACCACTACCGAACCTGACTAATGAGTCACAACTTCACAGTTGATACTAGCACCTTTGCCAAATCTGACTAATGAGTCAGTACCATGCACAAGTGAGAAACATTTGCTAAGTACTCCACAATGAATTCATGTCCACATTTTCACAACCAACATGCCTCATGAATAACCATGCATGTCACATTTGGGGTGCAGTTTTCTTACCTCTGATTCGAGCTAGAATGAATAAAAGATCGACCCTTGAGAACGGTTTAGCTTTTAGTCCTTTAGCGGTTACCTAATCATAAGACATTATAGGATACCATCAATAACATGATAATCAAAGGTTCTCAAACCAATATCTAGCCTCCAAGAGATCAATCCAAACTAATCCAAGTACTAAGGACACTCCCAAGGCCTAAAACTAGGTTCCCGGGGTCAAAACGAGCAAACAGGGCGAAAACTTGGCAAGGGCTGCGGCCCTAGCACCTTGGGCCGCGACCCCAGAGTTCCCTGAGGCAAGGGCTGCAGCGCCCAGCAGGCACAAAAACTCCACCTACTTCTTCAAGGCAGGGTCGCGGCACCCCAAGAACAGGGCAGCGGCCCTCAACTTTGGGCCATTCTCAAACGCGTTTTTAACACTCCAAAGCCTCCAAAATCATACCTAGACATTCCCCAATCATCAAAACAAGATTCCTAAGCTTCCCAATACACCAAAACCCTCAAAACCTAAGGTTCAAACGGATCGAAAACTCAACAATTCACAAAGTCCAATTCAAAGCTTAGAAACTTTAAAAACTCAAAACTTTAAACTTAGATTACCTTCGATTAGGTTGTTTTCTGTCAAATCCTTCGGTCAAGAAGCTTCTAATATTTCCTAGGATCGCTATGCGTCCATCCTCGCTCGATTCCGACTCCTAGAACTCGAGATTTCTTCAAATATGCTTCGGGTGGCAAAAATGAACTAACGAAGGAGAACGAGAGGTTTTCTAATCGTACGTTCTATCTGACAGCTACTTCAAGCTTAAGTAACCTCAAATAAAACCTAATGCTCGAGGTCCCGAAAAGACCCCCGGGGACATTATAGTCAAAACTTCCAGAATTTTACCCTGATCTCAAATATTCCCAATTTATCATCAAATAAACATTTCTATTACCCCAAAATTGACCCCGTTATGACAAAACCGCTATTCCACTAAAAATGACCGTCTCATGCCGAATAGCTCGAATATATCTCCATAATAATGGAATCTCATTCACGAATCACATCATGCACCCAAATACACAAATTTGCCCTCAATGGGCCAAATTATCAAAACAGCATAATATATCAAATGTGGACCCACATGCATGCATATGACATCATATTATAATATAATTCACATAAACATGCATATATTCATTTAATGGCGTAATTAAACAATTACGGCCCTCTCGACCTACTAAACCGCAACTAAACCTCATCGGAGAATTCGGGGCATTACAGCTAGTAGTAGTTATTACTATGGATTTTGGTTCAAGCCGGGGCTTTGTTTAACACTCGTAGAAACACTTATAGCTTTTACAAGTTTAACCTATTGTTAAAGAATATTAATTATAACATAAGGTTTGATTAATATAGCTGATTATAAAGATGTTATTTATTATACTATAAGGTTTAGATAGAACCAATAAGATCATGACACTTGTCATATGCCTGTTTATTGAGAAATTAAGTATTTTTGAGGAATAGTTTTATAAGAGTAATATTTGAAAACCCCCAGAATCTGCCAGCAGCTTTAAGATCGTTATAGGACTCAGTCAAAGATGTTTACTCAATTCAAATTAGGCTGAAAAAGTGCAATTACGTGCATAATATTTTAGCGTATGCCAATATATTACAGCTCTAAGGGGTGATATATCGGCACTCGGGGAATACGAAAAACACGTAACTTCGCATGAACACTTTGACGAGCCTCAGGAATATAAGCCTAGGCGATATATCGCCTACCATAGTCGATATATCAGCTCCAGGGCAATATTTTTGAAATATTTTGAAACCGAGCTCAATTCAACCAATAACCTCTTGGGAAGCCTCAGAATCTTTTTGACCGAGTCTTAAGCCTCTCCTGAACGAATATTCAAATGATTTTCAATTAAATAGTCATTATTTTATTCAAGCTAAAAGAGGATCTTTTCATTCTTGAACTCTATATATAGAACCTAGTACCCATCCATTTCTTTCTTTCTTTAAGCTGAGTTCAGAGCCTTCAAGCAGCTAGGTTTAGTTTAGAGTGTTAAACACTTGGGTTAGAGTTATAAGCTTTATCATCATAACCTTATTAAACACTTGGGAAGCAAGGTTAATAGTGTGTTTTTCTATACAGGTGTAGTTTGGTTCTAGTGCATTCAAAGGTATTTCTATTCCTAGTTCATTTCCGTATGTTTCATTAGTTTTTTTATAGTTTTTCTCTACTCAAATCCTAACTCGCTGTTTTCCATTCTTGGTTAGGCATCTAAGTTCTTTGAACTTGAGGTTTCTTGTCGGTAAGTATCTTCTCGGTGGTTTAGTTCATTCCTTTTCATCTCTTTTCTTTTAGAAGTACTCATATTTCTATTGTTGGTTTTAGGAGTTGTAATGCCCCGAAATCCCTAATGCGGTTTAATGGCTGGATAAGTAGGTCGGGAGGGCCATAATTATTAAATTATGTCATTAAATGATAATATGCATGTTTATGTGAATTATATTATAATATGATGATAAATGCATGCATGTGGGTCCACATTTCAATACAGGGGTGTTTTGGTAATTTGGCCCGTTGAGGGCGTAATTGTATATTTGTATGCATGTCGGTGACCTACTGTTGAGACCACATTATAATGGCGATTTGTTCGAGCTATTCGGCATGAGACGATCTTTGAATATTAATTAGCGGTCTAGTCATAATAGGTTTAAGTTCGGGGCTCGAGGTGAGTCTCGGGGAGATTTTAATGATTAGAGCGTTGCCGGGAATTAAAGGGTAACAGGATATGAATTATTGGTGTTTGAGTATATCGAGAATAGCGGCAATTGGAGAGCGTTAATTATGATTAACGAAATAGGTGGGAAATACCAATTTGGCCCTTGGGAGCCTTTAGAAACCCTTATTAGACCTAGGGGTATTTTGGTCTTTTCACCCCTAGGATGGTTATAAGCCATTGAAGGCTATATAAATAAGAGAAAATAGAGTATCATCTAAAGCTTCTCCCGTACCTATTTTCCATCTTGTTTTCTTTGGGTTTTTGAGCCATTTTTGAGGATTCAAGCTTGGGAACGAAGTCTTGAGAGATTGGGAGTGTGTTCCACCATTGAAGAGCATCATAATCTGAGCTTGAGGTAAGTTTCTAGCCATTTAAATCCCCACTTTTCTATGTTTTAGTTATGATTTTCTGTTGAGGTTTCTAGGTTGGATGCTTGGTTTTGTTGGGAGTTTTGGCTAGGGTTCTTGTGGTTGCGATGCTTGAGGGTATGTGAGGATGATTTATGGGTTCATTTGGCACCAAAAATGATGTTTGGAAGCATTGGAATCGAGTTGGAATTGAAGGAGTCGAAGAAGGAGGTTTCAGGGGAGAATCAGTCTGAGGGTAGCGCTACAGCACCCATCAGAGGGCGCTATAGCGCTACACAGGATGTTTGTTGGGCGGCTGAGGGTTATGAGTATAGCGCTGGGGTGCTATTGAGCAGCGCTGTAGCGCTTCTTTGTTCCTCCAAAATCCTGTTTTGAGTGTTTTTAAGGGTTTTTGGCTCGGGGTTTCAATCCTTAAAGCCCGGGATCGAATTTACTCACCGTGTGGGCATGTTTTGAGGTCCCGAGACTGGGGTTTAGGTTGAGACCATTTCTTTGTTGATTTTCATTAATGAAGGTTATAATTGGTTATGATTAGGTAACCACTAAGGAACCAAAAGGTCGATCGTTCTCAGGAGTCGTTCTTATTATATTTCTCGCTCGAGCCAGAGGTAAGAAAACTGCACCCTGTGTATATGACATGCGTGATTGTTGTTGAGGCATGTTGGTTGATAAATGTGGACATTGATTGCATATTAAATGCTAGTGGATGTTGTTTACTTGTGTATGACACTAATTAGTCAAGGACGGCACTGGTCGCATATTACTGACTTGAGAGTCAGAAACGGCATAAGCGTCCTGAACGCATCGCCGATTGAAGTTTAGATCTAATCGATATCAGCATTGAATGACTCTAAGGCATTAATGCTGGACCGACCCTAAGGTCGATGAAACTTATAAGCATTTGACTAGTCTAAGACTAGTTACTTAGAGCCAGGGCCAAAGGCCTAGGTGACAGCTTGTCACATGGCTAGGGAGCAGTACCCCATGGTTATGACTCTATGGTCATGAGGAAGGTTATGTTGGTGACTAGTCATCATGCACCTATCATGTTTAAGCTAGTGAAAGGTTCACTTATTTGTTAAGCCCCGATGACCCTATCGTCACATGGGTAAAGGGAGTTGAACCCACCTTAGTGACTTTTCCAATTGTCACTCCTTTATTTTGGACTGAAAGTCCTGAATGATTATTATGATCATTGTTGATATTATATTCATCCATTATTGTGTTTTCTTGCTGGGCTTTTGCTCATGGGTACTATGTGGTGCGGGTAAAGGGAAAGAAAAGCTCACCCAGCCTTGAGTGGAGAGCTTAGGTGGTGATGTGTACATATGCGGTCGCTTGACCACCACGGCCAAGGAGTTCTCAGAGGAACTAGGGGTTTACCCTATTTTTTCCGCTTAGGTCGATGAGGTTGTAAATTTGAAATAGTAATGACCATTTTGAATTGTAAATAACTTGTAAATGTTTGTGATGGGCCCATGAACAGTTTTATGTATTAAATAAAATATATCCTTTCCTTTTGATTGGTTTTCCACCTTAGCCTGTTAATAACACTTAAAAGCACGTTTTTAACCAAAGGACTCGAGTAGCGAGTCAAATTTCTGGTTCACCGTTCACCATAGCTTTTCTGGGGTAACTAGGGCGTTACAGGAGTGTTTCGAAATCCCGTCCTTGTTCTCACATCCCGGTATTGGTAAGGAAAATAGGATAATTATTATATGCTTATATGATATGATTATGTTGTAATATATTATGATATATATGTTTTTGGGCTTATAGTTGCTTAAATAGCAAACCCCACCACTTTTATGTTCTTGGGGCTTATAGTTGCTTAGCTAGCAAACCTCATTGTATTTTGATGCTTATAGTTGCTTAGTTAGCAAACCCCAATGATTACCATGTACATTGGTTAGAATTGTGATGTATGTTATAGTATATGTTATATGTTTATAGTTTATAGTTTATGTTTATGTTTATGTTTCATGCTTTTAGTAGATTTTCCTTGCTGGGCATTAGGCTCATTCCTTTATTTTATATATACAGGAAAATAATCATGGCGACAGGAAGATTCTTGGCAACTTGGGATTGTGTATTGAGGAATGATGGATTCAGTGGACTACGTGAATGATTCGAGGACGAAGTTATTTTTAGTCATTTCAATTATGTTTTCTATGTGTTTATAGCACCTGAATTTTGTAACGAATTTATTTAAGATTTAAGTTATGTTTTATTTTCAAACAATGGGATCCATATCATACCCAGAATTTTATGTATTTTAACATTTTCTTTATAGTTTTTTATAAAGTTATGACTATTTCGTATGTATGTTTTCTTAAGATTAGTGTCTATGTATGGTAGTTATTAATGGTCCAAAGTCTAGAATTAGTTGGGTCATTACAAATAATCAATATTATTTTCATCTATTGTCTCGATATAATATCCATTACGACGTATATCTTTAATACTCAATAGATTTCTTTTTAATTTGGTGGATAATAAAGCATCATCTATGATAATTTTTGTTCCTCTAGGAATTAATATAATGTCTCTTCTAGAACCTTCAATCAAATTTGCACTACTTGATATTGTATTAACATTTGCCTCCATTCTTGTTAACTTTGAAAAATATTTATCGCTTTTAAGTATTGTATGAGTTGTTGCGTTGTCAGCTAAACATATTTCTTCACCATTATTCTTGGAATCAAGTAAGGGATGAGAAATGTCCATTTCTTTATTAACCAAAAAAAATACACAATAAGTTCTAAATAGAAATACTTATACATAAGTCCATAAAATTAACATACCAAACTAAAGTACTTAAAACAAAATAAATAACGGACAAATATGTCAAACATGACCAAATAAAATTACTCTAATTATGGACTTTCTCATCGCCAGTAAAAATATTCATATTACCATTGATGAGATCATCAACAAAAAAATCAACAACAACCACGATTGTCGAATGTTATATCATTCACTTTAGGGAATGGGGCAAACCCAGTTGGGCGAGATACATGATTTTTCATCAAAAGTTCATTATTTTGTTCTGCTGCTAGAAGACACGAAATCAATTGAGTACTTTTTAAAACATTGTCCTCTGTACTGCTGCAGTGGAGCACATTTGAGGCATGAAAAGTAGAATATATTTTTTCTAACATATCATTGTCAGTAATCTTTTCTCCGCACAATTTTAATTTAGAAGTAACTTTAAACATTGCATAGTTATACTCACTCACTGATTTAAAATCTTGCAACCTCGAGTGAACCATTCATGTTGAGCATTTGGCAGTATAACCGCTTTTTGGTGGTCATATCTTTCTTTCAAATTTTGCTAGAGAGTAAGTAGATCTCTTATCGTTAGATATTCAAATTTTAACCCCTCATGGAGATGGTGGCGAAGAAAAATTATAGCCTTGGCCTTATTTTGACTTGATGCTTCGTTTTTATCTTTGATGGTGTCTCAAAGACCCTTAGCATTCAAGTGGATTTCAACATCAAGAATCCATGATAAGTAATTTCTTCCAAAAGAGGTTTTTCATGAAGAGAACTTTCATAGAATAATATTCAAAGGATTAGAAAAATAAACATTTGAGAAATTATATTGCAAACACTATTAAGAAATAAAGTGATGAGTGTGATGTACCAAATAATTCTCTCTTGACTAATAAAATTGAATCTCTAATAGCATAAAAGAAAAAACAAGTGAACTAAGAAAAAATATACGTAATATTAAAATTAATTTAAAACGGAACAAATATATATATATATAAAAGTTCACACATATATTAACACATAATTCTAATAAGGTAATACAGTTCTAATAAGGTATCGTGTAATAAGGTGATAACATGACAAGTAATTATATAAGCAAATCATAATTATTAAAATAATAATAATAATAAACATAATTATGAAAAGAATAATAATAATAATAATAATATGTACCAAATCATATAAGCATAATTATTAAGGGAATAATAATAATAAATATTAAAATAAACTTAACATTGACATATACATATTATTATTCCTACATAAAAAAACTAGTAGACATATTTATAATTAAAATAGCTACTTGAAATTGTTTCGATCAAAGGATGATATATATATATGACTATATATATTTGTATAGTGTATCCTGACTTCGAAACAATTCAAGAATTTCATTAAACAATCTTTACTTTGGTTCGAGACTCGTGTTGACAACGCATTATAAAACTATTTAGAATAAACTAAAATATATAAGCAGAGAAAGAGATAAATAAATAATAATGCAAAATAAGAGTGAAATCTTGTGTCTCATTTCAATAGGGAAATGACCCATATTTATAAACATAAATATGTCCTAAGGAAATCGGGTAACTACTCTAAATATAATCAAGAATTAATGTTGATATTTTACTTTTGGTAACATAGTGATTCTTCATTACTATAGACATCCATACATATAATATTTATAACAAATGTGATATAGTTTTATAATATTCCCCTATTATAGGAGCGTTTTCTATTTTCAGCACTTGAAGAAATTATAACTCAATTTTTTTTTTGCATGATTGCATACATTATAGTTATAACAGGCATTCTGCCAATTTTCGAAAAATTCTAAATATTTCACAGTGCCAAAATCAGTGTTCAAACACTCAATTGCGCACGTGCCTAATTTTTTTTACCCGTGGAAAACAAACTATTTGAACTCTCTGATTTCGGCATTGTAAATTATTCGGAATTTCATAAAAATTTGTGGCATGCCTATTATAACTATCATATACGCTGTCATACAAAAAAATTGAATTATAATTTCTCCAAGTATCGAATATAAAATTATAAAATTGTCCCTACGGTAGGAGCAAAAGTAATGCCCATACGTAAGAAGCTACCTATATATATTATATTTAAATAATATAGGAAGTTTCTTAGGTAGAGCATCACTTTTGCCCCTACCATAGGGGCACTTTTTATTTTCGGCACCTCAAGAAATTACAACCCTTTTTTTTTTTAAATGAAGAACTTGATTGTTATAGCACCCATCCTACCAATTTTCAAAATTTTTAAAATAATTTATGGTGCAGAAATCATAGTTCAAATAGTCTGTTTTACACGCATATATATAAAACTAGGCACGTGTGGAGCTGACTGTTTGAACTCTAATTTTGACACTATAAATTCTTAAGATTTTCCCAAAAACTAGTGAGATATCTGCTATAATTACAATCTACAACGTTATATAAAAAAATGGAGTTGTAATTTCTTTAGGTGTAGAAAATAAAAAACACCCCTACAGTAGAGACAAAAATGATGCCCCTAACTAAGAATTTCCCTACATGTATATATAATTTTATAACCTTTTAGTCATAGAAAAAAGGTTCATAGTAAAACTATAGGGCATTATGTTGACACACCAAATTTTCTAAACGTATCCTATTTATTATTAAACTAAATAAAAAAAAATAAACATATTTATTAAATTATGCACACCTTGCTTTACGCTACTATTTTATTTATAAGAAAATACATATAAACAATGTATATATATATATATATTTGGCATCTTTAGATATAAAAGATTAAAGAAAAAATTAATAAATTGATTTGCAGGGAACTTCTTAGTTAGAAGCATTACTTTTGCCTCTGCTGTAGGGGCATTTGCTAATTTTGGTACTTAAAGAAATTAAAACTTAATTTTTTTATATAACAGCGTACATGATAGTTATAGTAGGTATCCTGCTAATTTTTTTGAAATTCTAATTAATTTACAGTGTCAAAATCAGAGTTTAAATAGCCTGTTTTCCACGCATATAAAAAAAATCAGGATTGCGTGCAACTCATTATTTTAACTATGAGTTCAATACCGTAAATTATTCAGAATTTCCCAAAAATTGGCAAGATGTTTGTTATAACTATAATGTACATCATCATATAAAAAAAATTAAGTTATAATTTCTTTGAGTACCAAAAATAGAAAACACTCATATAGTATGGGCAAAAGTGATGCTCCTACGGTAGGGGCAAAAGTGAAGCCCCTACCTAAAAAATTCATATATATAAATGTACATATTATATAAACATAAAAGTGTGATTACAAGAGAAAAAAATTAAAGTTTAAATTAATACAAAAAGTAAAAGAGAGAAACAAAAGAATAAATGTCAAAAATATATTTTTATATATAAATAGAATACTTATATATATTCTTAAGATGTAAATTTCATCACTCAAATTATATATTTAGCTAGCTACAGTTGTTACTTAAATTACTATTATTAAATTTTAGTTATTAAATTGTTGCTCATAATTATGATTAATTTACGAAACATTTTATATTAGATCATACCACTAAATATAGGCTATATATATTTAGGGGGCAGCTGTGATACAACACTCCTCTATGCTGTATCAGTACAAATATCCCCCAAAAATGATATTTAGGGGTGTTTTTATCCCAATTTTTTTATGGTAGTGTTTATCGTAGTTATAATGACTATTCTGCAAATTATCAAGAAATTTGGAATAGTTTACAATGTCGAAACATGCGAAGTGTTGCATGGGTCGTCTGTACGAATCCGTACAATGACGTGTTTTGGCTCCAAAATTTAAATTAAAATTCTTTAATCTCATTTGTTGAGTCTAATGAGGTTCCTATACTATTTAAATGGTTCATTTAAGTTAATTACTAATTTGATCACTCACCTCTCTCTCTCTAGCTTTCAAGATTACTAGTTTTCTCCCATATCTGCATCAAGAAAGCTTGACTTGTATAAAGATCCAAGGCTTGTGAATCTCAATCTCATTCCATTGTCGTAGCTTCAAGCAATCTCAAGGAGGAGGCTTGGAATAGATATTTTTGGACAATAAATCTTCATTTGTGTCAAGCCTTGTTACATTTTGTGATTCACATGAAATCATAGACTTATGATTTTATGTATCAAAGTTCTTCATCAATAAATGTCTACTCTACACTTTGTTTATTTGTGTTTATGTAATTTGTAATCTTCTTCCATTGAGTTTAGACTAATCTTATTTATTGGTTTGAGTTGTAATCTACAAAACTAAAGTTGTTGCCTCTAACCCCTAACATTCAAAAGTCCATATCTCTAAACCTAAGTTTTGTGTCAAAGTTTGTCTTTCTATATGGTTTTTCTACTAACCAAAGCTATGGATGAAAGCTCTTCAATCTCCCTTCAAGTTCATGTCTCAAGATCTAGTGAGACTAGATAGATTCGATGGTTCATATTTTTTTTGTTCGCAAGAATACATCAACTTTTGTAACGCCCTACTACCTTAGGGCCGCTACTTAGTGAGTTTAAGATAGAAATCGTGCTTTTGACTGACTCTAGGTGGTTTCTAAAACCAAAAGTGTGAATAAAGCAAAGTTTAAGGCTGTACTCTTTTAAAATGTTTAGCTTCATTGAAAATGTTAAGTATAGAACATCTGGGATCCCAAAATAAGGTTTACAAAATATTTCCAATTCAAAAATAGATTTACACTTGATCAACTATCAAAAGAATGGTAAATACAGTCATATACAAAATGCCCCCAACCAAAGCAGTCGGGCAGGCCGAACATGTACGCGCCGCCCCCACGCTCTCCATACTCATGGCCGGTTGACTGACTCCTTGCTTTTACCTGCCACACGGAGCACCCGTGAGCCGAAGCCCAGCAAGAAAACCCAAATAGTACATAACATATGCAAATAATATAGCTGGCATAATTCACTGATAAATAGGAAAACCACCAGATTAAACAAGCACGGCCATGCCGCCCCAGAGGCCTTACCAAAGCTTGAGGTCTCGGTCCTCACCGTAGGATAACTCATGTATCCCTTGGGTCCCACCCTGGCTATAACATCCCATGTGCTGAGCGTTACTTCCGGCCCCAAGGCCGTACCCAGCCTTCGCCGCTCTCGGCCTTAGCCGTTCATCTCATTACAATCACACGCATAATACAATTCAAGATAATCATTCAAGCATATAATCATTCATCTAAGGTTAAACAATTGCACATAACACAATCTAGGGCCATGCCCTGAAATCACACAGTGGGCCCATGCCCTATTCTCGGGTGTTACGGTTTTCTTACCTGTGTCCCGAGCTTTCCTAATGCACCACGGTCACAAGCACGGTCCTCTAGCACGAGCCTTTCCGAATCCTAGTCACAACACACATAAAACACTTTCAATACTAACCAAACCCAAAACCACTTCCCGGGACCAATCCCGTACTCTCGGGACCTCTAAATCCATAAAACAAAACATCGGAACCATCCCCCGTGTCCCCGAGCAAAAGCCCTAAAAACCGAACTTTTGGGCTGCCAAAATGGCCTAGGGCCGCGGCACTCCCATCAAGGGCCGCGGCGCCTAGCGGCTTGGCCCCCATCCTGAAGCATCCTCGCGCCGCGGCGCCCAAGAACAGGGCCGCGGCGCTCCATCGCGAACCCAGAAAATCTGGGTTTTCCCATGCGTTTTTCCCTAGCTTCAACCTCTCCAAATCACCCCAAACAATTACCTAAACCCCAAAATCAAATCAAAACCTCCCATGAACCATCTAACAACCTATAGATACTAGAATCAAGAGCAAAACACCATCACACCCAAAAATCCACCCCCTTGATTCTAAATTCAGCAACCTAAACCAAAACTTTAAAAATGCTTACTTATGCTTTAAATTCCTCAAATCAAAACAGAAACCAAACTTAAATGTGTAAAAGATCCTTACCAAAAATGGAGAATCCACCCAAGGCTTCCTTGATCTCCTCCTAGACTCCCACTTCAGCCCCTTCTCTTCTTCTTCTTGCCCTAACCCTTCTTTCTTCTTCTTTTTCTTCTCTTCCAATTTTATCAAAACACCCAAATGCCCAATGCCCAAACCGTGCCCCCCTATAACCCAGCTGAAAGTTGTCTATTACCCTTGCCAAAAGACCAATTTACCCCTTCCTAATAACCCTTCCTAACTAAACCTTCAAGGGCACTTAAGTCCTTTCACTTCTATTTCATTTCTACCATTTTCTATCTAAAACTTGTTACTCACAGCAGTTACAAATGGTTACCCAGGTTACTCAATTGCAAGTAACTATAACCCCTCATTCACAGCTCACCCTATAAGATTCCCAAAGTACCCCTAGGCTCCTCCCGAGCCGGGTACAAAATCCCGTTGTGACTTTTAGACTAATTGGCTCACTAGGACCGTCTCGATGCGTGCATCCTGATAGAAACACCACACTCACATGGCACAAATCACATAATACAATTATCACCGTTATGCCCTAAAATAGCCAGATTACAATTATGCTCTTTTTAAGACAATCAGGTCTACATGCATACTAGTTCACATAGTCATGCATCTCAATTAATCAAATAGTCATATAACGTGCATTAAATCATAATCATGCATAAAACTCATTAAAGACACACACCCAATCCCATTATGCCCTCCAGGCACGCTACTCCAGGCCCTTAAGCCTTAATAGCGAATTTGGGGTCGTTACAACTATCCCCTCCTCATGAAAATTTCATCCTCGAAATTTACCTGAACAACTCGGGATACCGCTCCCGCATATCCGACTCCAGTTCCCATGTCGCCTCTTCGACCTTGCTATTCCTCCACAATATTTTAACCAAGGCGATGGTCTTGCTCCTCAAGACTTTGTCCTTTCTATCGAGGATCTGAACAGGCTTTTCTTCGTATGATAAATCCCGATCCAACTCCAAGTTCTCATAACTCAACACATGAGTAGTGTCCGACACGTACTTCCGGAGCATGGATACATGAAACACGTCATGAACCCCGAATAGAGCTGGAGGCATTGCTAACCTGTAAGCCACCTCCCCAACTCGCTCTAGAACCTCAAATGGCCCAACAAACCTGGGACGCAGCTTGCCCCGAACACCAAATCGTTTTACTCCTCTCAGGGGTGAAACCCTGAGGAATACATGATCACCAACCTGAAATTCCACGCTTCTGCGTTTCTGATCTGAATAACTCTTCTGGCGACTCTGGGAGGCGAGCATACGAGCTCTAATTTTCTCAAGTGCCTCATTGGTCCTCTGAACCATCTCAGGACCTAAATACCTTCTCTCACCTGCCTCATCCCAGTGAATCGGTGATTTGCACTTTCTTCCATACAGAATCTCATACGGAGCCACTTCGATAGTCGCCTGATAACTATTATTGTACGAGAACTCAATCAGGGGGAGATACCTACTCCAAGATCCCTCAAAATCCAACACACAAGCTCGTAACATGTCCTCCAGTATCTGAATTGTCCTCTCAGACTGTCCATCCATCTGAGGATGATAAGCGGTACTAAACCGAAGTTGTGTGCCCATTGCCTTCTGTAGGCTCTTCCAAAACTTGGAAGTGAAAGTGGGGTCTCTGTCGGATACTATCGACCTTGGAGCCCCATGAAGTCGAACAATCTCCTTTACATAAAGCTCTGCATACTGCTCCACAGTATAAGTCATCTTCACAGGTAAGAAGTGGGCGGACTTAGTATACCTGTCCACAATCACCCACACTGAGTCATGCTGACCCACGGTCTTCGGCAATCCAACCACAAAGTCCATGGCAATATCTTCCCATTTCCACTCGGGAATCCCTAGAGGCTGTAATAATCCTGCTGGCCTCTGATGTTCAGCCTTAATCTGCTGACAGGTTAAGCATCTAGCCACATAGTCCACCACGTCCCTCTTCATGCCTGACCACCAATACAAAACCTTCAAATCATGGTACATCTTCGTAGAGCCTGGGTGCAAAGAGTAGGGAGTGGTATGAGACTCGTCCAGAATCTCTCGCCGAATGTCTGGATCAATCAGAACACAAATCTATCCTTTGTACTTCAACAAACCCATCTCAGAAATAGAGAAGTCCTTAGTTGCTCCAGTTAGGACATTCTCTCTACGTTCAACTAACTGGGGGTCCCTTCCTGTGCTTCCTTAACCCTCTCGAGGAGCGTTGACTGAAGAGTAATGTTGGCTAATCTACCAACCACTAGCTCTATACCAGCTCTGGTCATCTCTCCTACTAGTCTGTCAGATATCTACCTCGAACTATACAGCTGTCCTGGGCCCCTCCGGCTCAATACATCAGCCACTACATTAGCCTTCCCAGGATGATATAGGATATCACAATCGTAATCCTTTACCAACTCTAGCCACTTTCTCTGGCGCATATTCAAGTCCTTCTGGGTAAAGAAATACTTTAAACTTTTGTGATCAGTGTATATCTCGCATCTTTCTCCATACAGGTAGTGTCTCCAAACCTTAAGTGCGAATACCACCGCAGCTAACTCCAGGTCATGCGTGGGATATCTCTGCTCGTACTCCTTTAATTGCCTTGATGCATACGCTATCACTTTCCCAGCCTGCATCAACACGCATCCCAGACCATGTCTAGAAGCGTCACAGTAGACCACAAACTTCTCACCATCTGTTGGCAGGCTCAGCACTAGTGCAGTAATCAACCGCCGCTTCAGCTCTTTAAATCTATTCTCACATCGATCTATCCACACATACTTGGTCTTCTTTCTTGTCAATTCTGTCAATGGAGTAGCAATTCTGGAGAACCCCTCTACGAACCGCCGGTAGTAACCTGCTAGTCCAAGGAAACTTCTAACTTCAGGAACGTTGTTGGGTCTAGGCCAATCTCTTACTGCTTCCGTCTTGCTTGGGTCGACCAGTAACCCATCCATACTGATAATATGGCCTAGAAATGAAACTTGCGATAACCAGAACTCGCATTTGCTAAACTTAGCATATAGCTTATGCTCTCTTAACCGCTGCAACACCAGGCGTAGATGATGCTCATGCTCTGTCTCTGACTGGGAGTATACTAGGATATCATCAATAAATACAATCACAAACTTATCCAAATAATCCTTGAAAATTCTGTTCATCAAATCCATAAATGTCGCTGGGGCATTGGTTAATCCAAAGGACATAACCAGAAATTCATAATGCCCATACCGTGTCCTAAAAGCAGTCTTTGGTACGTCCTCTTCTTTGATCCTCAACTGATAGTAGCCTGATCGGAGATCAATCTTCGAAAACACTGTACTCCCTTGAAGCTGATCAAATAAATCGTCGATCCTAGGTAATGGATACTTGTTCTTGATGGTCAGCTTATTCAACTCCCTGTAGTCAATGTACATCCGGAGCGATCCATCCTTTTTCTTAACAAATAAAACTGGAGCACCCCGCGGCGAGAAACTCGGTCTGACAAACCCCAAATCCAGTAGTTCCTGCAGCTGAATCTTCAATTCCTTTAATTCTGCCGGAGCCATTCTGTAAGGTGCCTTGGATACTGGCTCTGCTCCCGGAGCCAACTCTATGACGAACTCAATCTCCCGCTGTGGCGGCAATCCCGGCAGATCTGCTGGAAACAAGTCTGGAAACTCACAGACCACCCTGGTTTCATTCGGTCCCACTGCCTCCACCTTGGAGGAATCTACTATACTCGCTAGGAATCCTATGCAACCCTCCTGCATCAGGTCTCTAGCCTTTAGTGCTGAGATCAGAGGCACCCGCGGTCCATTCACCGTTCCCACAAACACAAAGGGTGCCTCGCCCTCCGGTTCAAAAGTCACCATTCGTCGCCTACAATCAATTGTTGCTCCATACCGCGTCAACCAATCCATTCCTAGTATTATATCAAAATCGTCCATATCTAGTTCAATCAGGACAACAAACAATTCTCTACCGTCTACTACTACTGGTAATGCTCTAACCCACCTCCTAGAGACTACCAGTTCTCCTGTAGGCAATATAGTCTGAAAACCCCTAGCATACAAAATACTAGGTCTACAAAGCTGATCAATCACCCTAGCAGAAACAAATGAATGCGTAGCACCAGAATCAATCAATGCAGTAAACAAGGATCCAGCGCTAAAAATCTGACCTGTGACCACTGAGGGACTGGCCTCGGCCTCAGTCTAAGTCAACGTGAAAACCCTAGCAGGAGCAAGGCTGTCTCCCTGCCTTGGCTCCTCCTTCTTAGCCTGCGGGCAATCTTTCTTCAAGTGACTGGTGCTCCCACAAACAAAGCATGCCCTGGTCCGGCACTCGCCCTGATGCCGTCGCCTGCATCGAGGACACATCGCCTACTCCAGGCCCTTAAGCCTTAATAGCGAATATGGGGTCGTTACAACTTTCTTCTTACAACCTTGAAAGTGCATTACATTCTTGACAAAGATTTGAAGACTTTAGAGCCTCCAAAGGATGATGATACTCAAGAAGTGATCAAAGAAAGGAAGAAAGGGGAATAAGATGAACTCATTTGTAGAGGCCACATACTCAATGCTCTATTGGATCGTCTCTATTACATCGACAAATGAGATTGTGGAAGCTCTTGAGAAGAAGTACAAAATCGAAGAAAAAGGTACCAGGAAATTCCTCATAACTCAATATATGGAATTTAAATTCATTAATGGTAAACCCTTACTCCCCCAACAACATGAACTTCAAGTTATTGTGAATAAGTTGTCTACTCTTAAGATAACATTGTCAAAACCCTTCATTGTGGGAGGGATTATAACTAAGTTACCTCTATCTTGGAGAATCTATAGAAAGAAGATCCTCCATAAGAATGAAGATATGTCTTTGGAAGATATCTTGAATAACCTAAGGATTGAAGATGAGTCTCGTTCTAGATACAAGTATATGGAAGAGTCCAAAGTTGGGACATCCAATGATAATGCCATAGAGAAACCCTCCCAATCCAAAGGGAAGACTCACAAGAAGCCAAAATCAAAGAAGGATAATTTTCAAGCCCCTAAGAATAATGAAGGGAAATTATGGGTGTGAGAGGCCCTTGATTTGTTTGTGGCAAGACTGGCCACATCGCTAAGGAATGCAATTATCGAAAGTCCCACAATCATGGATCCAAGGTCAACACAACCCAAGAGGAGTTGGTTGTAACCTTCATTGAGGTGAATGCCATCCAAGAGAAAGGGCAAGGATGGTGGTATGACACTTGTGCCGCCATTCATGTAACTTATGAAAGAGAGGTCTTCAAAACCTTTGAAGAATCAAGAGATGTCCATGAGGTCCAAATCGATAATGAGCATAGATCCACGGTGTTGGGAAAGGAGAATGTTGATATTTACTTCACATCTGGAAAGAAGGTTTTATTGACCAATGTGCTGTATATTCCAAATTTGAGTAGGAATCTTGTGAGAGGGAATTTTTTTAGCAAACTGGGCATCAAAGTGGTGTTTGAGTCGGGCAAGCTAATTCAATCCAAGGGGAGCTACTTTGTGGGGAAAGGGTATGTTTGTCATGGGATGATTAAATTGTGTACCAAAGATGATTGTTTTGTTAATAATTCATGCTATTCTTCCTCTTATATGCTTGGGTTTGAGTCTATTACTTTGTGGCATAATAGGCTTGCTCATATAGGATATAGTATAATTAAAAAAGTTATCCAATGTAGTTTAACTGTATGCATTGATGTTGAGCATGATAAATGTGAATTATATGTTAAATCTAAGATGATAGAAACTTTTTCCAAGTGTTGAAAGGAAAACTAACTTGTTAGATTTGATACATAGTGATTTATGTGAATTGAATGGAAAAATTACTAAAGGTGGACATAGGTATTTTATTACCTTTATTGATGATTATTCTAGATTCACATATGTGTACTTTCTTAAGAATAAAGATGAGGCATTTATCATGTTTAAAATCTATAAAGTTGAAGTTAAAAAACAAATGGAAATAAAAATTAAAGTGATCAAAAGTTATAGGAGCATTATTATTTTTCCAATGAATTTATGTGTATTGTGAGATGCATGGTATAATACATGAATATACAACCCCTTATACACCCCAACAAAATGGTATAGCTGAAAGAAATAATAGAACATATGTTGAAATGATAAATGCTATGCTATAACATGAAAATTTTAGTTTTTTGTTATGGCGAGAAGCCTTGCCTACCGCTTGTCATATTCACCATATGAGATATGGAAAGGAAATACGCCCAACCTAGGGTATCTCAAAGTGTGGGGAGCCTTTCTTATTGCAAGAGCACAAAGACTAAAAGGACCAAGTTGGGTCCAAGGGTAATCAAATATGTATTTGTAGGCTATACCTCAAATAGCAAGGCTTATATGCTATTAGACATGGGGTCTAATGTGATAATTGAATCAAGAGAAGTTGAGTTCTTTGGGAACTTTTTGTTTAGTGAAAATAAGCCTCAAGAGTTGTTCTCATTAAGAGGAACTCAAGAGGAGTTACCTTCAAGGGTTGTAGAACAACCGATATTGCCTAGAAGTAGCCAAAGGCTTAAAGAGGGTGGATCACAATATAAAACCTCTCAAGTGGAGCCTTTTTATCTAGTAGAGGGAAACCACAAAAGAGACACTTAGAATCCTGTGGTACTTCAAATGGAGGATGATCCTAAAACTTTCCAAGAAGCTATCCTTAAGGGACTCTAACATTTAGAAAGAGATAATAAATGATGAGATGTATTCAATCATATCTCACCACAATTGGGAGATTGTCTACCAAAAGAATCAAAGCCAATATGATGCAAGTGTGTATTTTGATTAAAATACAACACTAATGGGACCATTCAAGCCTATAAGGCAAGATTGCTGGCCAAAGAGTTTAGACAAAAGGACAGCATAAATTATTTTGATACCTATGCACCAGTAGCGAGGATAACATCTATAAGATTGTTGTTTGAATTATCATCAATAACAACCTATATGTTCATCAAATGGATGTCAAAACAGCATTCCTAAATGGTAACCTCGATGAGGAGGGGTACATGGAACAACCAGAAGGGGTTGTTCTAAGGGGAAATGAACATAAGGTGTGTAAGCTTGTTAAATCATTATATGGTTTAAAACAACCATTAAAACAATGGCATCAGAAGTTTCATTAAGTCATCGTTTCGGATGGGATTAGACACAATAGTGCGGGCAAGTGCGTATACTCTAAGACTTGTGATGACTATGTCATCTTAGTGTGTCTATATATTGATGATATGTTGATATTAAATAATGACATGAAAAACATAATAGAAACGAATATATTTTTATAATCCAACTTCAAGATGAAGGACCTTGGAGAGGTTGATACCATTCTATGTATCAAAGTAGAAGGCATGTGAATGGATATGCCTTAGGTCAAGTTCCTTATGTTGAGAAAATGCTTGACAAGTTTGGTCATCTTAATATAAAAGAGGCAAACACAGCTTCACATTCAAGTCTAAAGCTTGTAAAGAATTGGGAGAGTTGTGGCTCAACTAGAGTATGCAAGTGCAATTGGGAGTTTGATGTATGTCGCTCATTGTACTGGAGCAGATATTGCATTTGCGGTTAGTAAATGGAGTAGGTTTACTAGCAACCCAAGTATCATACATTAGAAGGTCATTGAAAGAGTATTTGGATACCTTAAAAGGACCAAAAAGTTATGCCTCCAATAGTCTAAGTTTGTAAGATACTTGAGGGATATTCCGATGCAAGTTGGATATCCGGCGTAGGAGATAATAATTCCACAACCGGTTGGGTGTTCACCCTTGGTGGGGGTGCCATTTCTTGGGGATCTAAGAAACAAACATGCATGTGTTCCTCAACCATGGAGTCTGAGTTTGTAACTCTAGAGACAACAAGTCAAGAGGCCGAGTGGCTAAGAGATCTCATGTGAGAAATACCGAAAAATGTGGCCGAGTACCATTTTGATACATTGTGATAATCAATCCACTTTTATTAGAGCTTACAACAACATATATAATGGGAAGTCTAAACATATAAGTCTAAGAGATGAATATGTGAGGGAATTGATGGATAAGAGTATCATAACAATTTCATATTTGAAATCTTGTGAGAACTTAGCAGATCTGTTTACCAAACCTCTTGGTAGAGATTTGGTGAGTTCTACAAATAATGGGATGGGACTAAAACTCCTTGACCAATAGATTCCCCATTAATGGCAACCCATATTAGAACTTATATACATCTAGTGTAGAGTTCAACGAGTAGGAACATGTCATTAATAAGGGAATCGTTTCAACATTAACAACTTAAAAGTCTCATCAAGGATGAGTTAATGTTGGTTGCTACCGGACATGATTGGTAAGACATAGGCTTTTAATAAAATTCAGTTGAAGAGAAACAAGCATCGTTAAAGGTAGGAAAGATGCTGTCAGGATTCACCTATGTGAACCTATAGGTGGTGCTGCCTCTCAAGAAAGTAAGAGTTTTATCTTCAAATGGTTCATGAATGGATCAAACACAAGGACATAAAAGTGATAAGCGTGAAAAGTGGGAAATAAGTGAGTAATTGGATAGAGGTGTGTCAGACATTATCAGTTTTTATCACTAGGAATGTTGGGTTCAATATTTTAAGAATACCTTATCATTTCGATAGAAGCTTTGTAGTGTTTTCACTAATATAAAGTTTAAACCCAAAAGGTACTTTATTTTATACACTAATATCGTTTCGCTAGAAGATTGAGGATAAATTTAACCAAGTGGAGGATTTTTATGATTTTTTAAATATATGGTGAAATTGGTTAGGCACAATGATGTGAAAAAACCACAACAGTTTCATCAAAGTCAACATATGAGAGTTGACTTTTGGTGCATGCATTTATAAATCACATTTTTGGGTCCAAAGTGTTTCTTTGGAGCATATGAGAGTACCCAAAAAGTTTTAGAGCATTTGGGGATATTTTGAGACAAGCTTTGGAGCGCAAATTCAGAAGCAGGCGATGTGTCTCTCGCCTTTGAAAGAGGTACCCAGGCGACGTGTCACCTGGGCTGTTTGTACGAATCTGTACAGTGACGTGTTTTGGCTCCAAAATTCAAATTAAAATGGTTCAATCTCATTGGTTGAGTCTAATGCGGTTCTAATACTATTGAAAGGGTTCATTTGAGTTAATTGGTGATTTGATCACTCACCCCCCCCCCCCTTCTCTCTCTAAAAGAACTCTCTCTCTCTCTTTCTAGCTTTCATGATTACTAGTTTTCTCCAAGATCTTCATCAAGAAAGTTTGACTAGTATAAAGATCCAAGGCTTGTGAATCCCAATCACATTCCATTGTCGTAGCTTCAAGCAATCTCAGGGAAGAGGCTAGGAATAGAAATTGTTTATCAACAAATCTTCATTTGTGTCAAGCCTTGTTACATTTTGTGGTTCACATAAAATCATAGACTTAAGATTTTATGTATCAAAGTTCTTTATCATTAAATGTCTACTCTACACTTTGTTTATTTTTGTTTATGTAATTTGTAATCTTCTACCATTGAGTTTAGATTAATCTTGTTTGTTGTTATTAGTTATAATATACAAAACTAAGGTTGTTGCCTCTAACCCCCAACATTTAGGTCCACCCAAGGACATTGGTTCTTAAGAAATTATCAGGGAGAGGAAGAAGCACGAAGAAGATGAACTCATATGTCATAGTCATAGCCTTAACACTCTCTTGGATTACCCCTATGATCTCTACACTAACACTACATCGACAAAGGAAATACGGGAGGAACTTGATAAAAAATACAAAGCCGAAGAAGAAGGTACTAAGAAATTTTTTATAGCTTAGTATATGGAATTTAAATTTTTTGATGAAAACCCCCTACTTCCTCAAGTACATGAATTACAAGTAATTGTGAACAAGTTGTCTACTCTAATGATAACCTTTCCAGAGTCATTTATTGTGGGTGCTATATTTGTTGGGGGAGAGTGAGATTACACCATCACAATAACGAGAATCTGCACAAAATTATGCTTGACAGAGACTAAAGAAAGATTGAGAAAGATGATGCAAACCCTAGTGTTGGAACACAATTCTTCAACCTTGATGATGCTTCAAAACCCTTGTTGAATCCACCACTTTGTACTTCTTCTTCTTCAATGGAAAAACACAACTAAAGGCTTATACACGATTTGTATTGCTCTC
This sequence comes from Humulus lupulus, assembly GCF_963169125.1. Taxonomy (NCBI): domain Eukaryota; kingdom Viridiplantae; phylum Streptophyta; class Magnoliopsida; order Rosales; family Cannabaceae; genus Humulus; species Humulus lupulus. Next base: position 82,180,870 of record NC_084798.1, on the reverse strand, counting down.
CTAATTCTTTATTTCCTAGCCTGGCATAGATGCTTGATGTTTTTTCTAATACAAAATTGGAATGGGGATTGAGCAGGCCTTAAACTCATAAAGTCTAGCAGTAATGATTCTATTAAGCATTTTTTAGCACGCATAGATCAATAGCGATGCTATAATCATTCCTTTTAACATTTAACAGTGCTAATAAGCATCTCCTGGCATACATGCACATATAGCAGTGCTAATAAGTGTTTCTGACATTTAAGAGCAATAATGATGCTTATAAGCAATCCTACAGCATTTATAAGCCACTATTGTGCTAATAAGCACATCTTTAACATGCATACAGAAGTCAAGGGACAGGCCCTATCAGAATAGCTCATGTGTTCTATTTAATCAACTAGGTAAGTCATATATATGTTATTTAAGCAATTGCAAACATAGCTATATTAATAGTTACCAACCCTAAGTCGAGCTTGTCATTAGCGGCGAGTGTACATGCCTAGTCCATCATCAGGAACCTTTAAACCTTGGCAGCTTTGATACCAAGTTGTAACACCCTACTAATAAGGTTTTGTTACCATATGTGTTTAAGATTAGTGATGGACTCGCTAAACGAGTCATTTGGACTAAAACATGTGATTAAGCCACTAAGGGTTTAGGTGTTAAAATTTTTGGTCAAGAAGTCAACATTTCCATTAAAGGAATACTTTAATCCTTACATGGGACCCCAAAATACAAGTTTAAAAGTCTCTTATAACTCAGGGATTACAAAATAAGCTGGCCTAAGCGGCAAAGTAGGGTCCAACCCTAGTTCTCCTGTGATAGCCCAGCCGTGGCGGTCATGCGGACTCCATATGTACATGTCACCTCTAATGCTTTCCAACTCATGGCTGGCCAAGCTTCTCCTTACCTTTACCTGCACCGCAAAGCACCCGTGAGCCAAAAGACTCAACAAGAAAACACATTAACAAATTCAAATAGTCCACAGAACGTAACTGCATGTTCAACAGTAATAACTGGAACCAAGCATACACACTGTACAAGTAAGTGACCATAGGGTCATACAAGTGTGTGTCGCACTCCCGTTCATTCCTATAGTATCCGACCCAGTCAAGTGCATAATTCACTCATGTTCATTCCTATGGCATACGAGCCAGTGAAGTGCATAATGCACTCCTGGGGTGGCCTAGCCATAACGGCCTACGCTCAACGCGCATAATGTCAATCATGACTTATAATCTGATCCTTACAGACCCTCGACTTATAAGTCAAGCCTTGGAATCCCTCGACTTATAAGTTGAGCCCCTTTTAAACCAAGTACGCCCTCAACTAGCAGGTCGAGCTTTAATTAGATGCAAAAAACAGGTTCATAAACTCATTCATCTTAGCAATCTGGGCTGCATCATAGTAATATCTCTCATTGAACAGCTGCCTAAATCTTTCTAGTCCATCACAACTGTATCTCATTTTTGGGATACTATTTCCCACCATGTCCGGGCATCATCCCGCAATTCATATGTAGCACAGATCACCCTATCGTGACCTACCACCCCCATACTGTCAATGATGGAACTGATCATGCCCATCCATTGCTCAGCTCTAAATGGATCTAAGGCTCCCTTAAAGACTGGATGGTAATACTCTTGGAATCTTCCACAAAGGAATTCCCATCTGTTCTCAACCCTAGGCTGAGCCAAAACTGGTGCCACTCCTGGCATAACAAGGGAAGACGTGTTCCCTAACAGATTCCATTGTTGCTTCAAACACATGATCTCTTCCTCTTGCCTCTGCAATCTTAATTGCAAATCTGTAAACATTTGCTGGAAATTATGAGGGGCAGATGAAGTACTCAAACCCTGGCTGTAATTCCCAGTCCCGGTATAACCACCACCAGGTTTCATTATCTGCCTTGGATACATACCTGTTAGTTGAATCTACAGTCAATAACTTGACCCATTAAACATGATGAGCATATTAAGAGCTTTCCCCACGGGAACAATCATACCACACTACATCATAATCTAATGTAGTGGTAAACATATGCCCATAACATTTGTTCATTAATTCATAACCCCTACTCTTCCAACATTCACACCATGCCTCCAACTCCAGCATGCAAATATCATATTTAGATAACCACAGAGCAAGTAATCATATAATCATATTCATATATGTTCATGGAGCATATAATCATATATTCATTTAATAGTCAAGAGTCAAACTCTATCAAAATCTTATGCTCCCTAATACAATGTGCATGTAAAGCATTTACATTCTATTTAAGCAGTTAAGCACATAACTACAGAAATAGTTACCATACCCTGAGTGAAGCTATCTTTGATGACGAGTGTACATGCCTAGCTTATCTTCAGGAACCCTTAGCCTTGGCTCGCTCTTATACCAAGTTTGTAATGACCTACTACCTAGGGACCGTTACGGTGTGCATTTTAAACAGTGCTAAACTCGCTAATCGAGTCATTTGGCCATAATCGTGTAACTAAGTATGATTAGCAGTTTAGGGTTAAAATTTTTGGTTAAGATACAACGTTTCACTAAAACTTTTACTGTATACATTAGGATCCCAAAAATAAAATTTAAAGGTTAATTACAACAAAAGATTCACAACCAGCCGACCTAAGCGGAAAAATAGGGTTTAACCCTAGTACCTCTTTAAACCCTCGGCCGTGGCGGTCGAGCAGCCGCATATGTACACATCGTCACCTAAGCTCTCCAACTCAAGGATGGTCTAGCATTCTTTTGCCTTTACCTGCACCACATAGCACCTGTGAGCCGAAGCTCTGCAAGAAAACTCAATATGCTCATGAACAGTAATAACATGTTACTAAATCATAATGTGCATGCCTAGCAATAATAGCCCTATTCACGCATGCAAATAAGTTCAGATAATGATGGTGGATCCTGCCCTCCTATTTGGATGACTATCAAGTCAATCCTAATCAGATGAGTGATTAACACTTTGAGGTTCTGATAACCATGGTGAGGCTTATAGCCCAAATCAGATGAGTGCTTAACACTTTGAGGTTCTGATAACCATGCTAGGGTGTGTAGCCCTAATCAGATGAGTGATTAACACTTGAGATTATGATAATCATACTAGGGCATGTAGCAATAATTAGATGAGGGATTTAACACTTGAGATTATGATAATCATATTGGGGCGTGTAGCCCTGATCAGATGAGTGAATTAACACTTGAGATTCTGATAATCATACTAGGGCGTGTAACCCTAATCAGATGAGTGAATTAACACTTGAGATTCTGATAATCGTACTGGGGCGTGTAGCCCATAGCCATGTGACGATGCAGTCACCTGGGCCTTCTGGCCCTGGCTCTAAGTAACTAGCCATTAGACTAGACAAGCGCTTTTAATTTTCATCGAACTTAAGGTCAGTCAAGCATTAATGTTCATGATGAATCATTCAATAATTATGTCGATTAGATCTAATCTTTTCGGCTTATGTTGAAGACATCAGTATCGTTCTTGACTCTTAAGCCAATACCATACGGCTCGTGCCGATTTCTGACTCATGGGTCACTGCCATACACAAGTAAGCAATGCAACTAGGTATATATCATATGTCAAATATCCAAAGATAGGGCATTCATCATGCTTACTTAACAATCACTATCACATTTATGATCATGCACATTTACAGAGACTCAAGCTCTGATCAATCTCATATTCAATATTCATGTCATGCCCTAATCACATATTTCTCATGCATCACATACTGGGTGCAATTTTCTTACCTCTAGTTTGAGCGAGAAATAACAAATGAACGACCCTTGAGAACGATCAATCATTTGATCCCTTAGCGGTCACCTAGTCATAACAAAACCTCACTCTCAGGACCTCGAATCGTACTCAAACGGTTAGTAGATTCGATCCTAAACCTTAGGAATGGAAACCTTGAGCCAAAACCCTCAAAAGTGCCCAAAATATGAATCAGGAAAAGCAGGGTAGCGCTACAGCGCTGCCCCCCTAGCATCCCAGCGCTACAACCAGGATTGATTTTCCCTGGCTAGCGCTGTAGCGCCCTCCCTTGGGTGCTATAGCGCTAGAACCACTCTGAACCAGCCCTGGTTCTTCCTCCTTTGAGTTTTCCACTTCCAACCTTAAAAACTTGATCCCAAACTCCATCCAAACCCCCAAATGAACCCAAATATCTACTCTACATGTCCTAGGCATCATAACCCAAGCAACATTTGCAAAAAACTCCCATTAATTCTCATCTATCCAAACTAGGAATCAAGCTGAAGACCAAAATGAAAACAGAGCATAAACCTGAGTTTCAATGGCTAGAAACTTACCTCAAGCTCAGTATCACACCCTCTTCAATGGTGGAACATACCCCTAGACTATCAAGGCTCAACTCCCTAGCTTGGTTCCTCAAATAGAGCTCAAAAATTCAAAGCGAAAAGGAAGAGAAATGATGAACGGGAGAAGAAAGGAAGACACTCTGTTTTCTTAAGCTTCCACAGCTTTCTTATGGCTGATATCTATCCTTAGGTGAAAAGGGAGAAGAAAGGAAGACACTCTATTTTCTTAAGCTTCCACAGCTTTCTTATGGCTGATATCTATCCTTAGGTGAAAAGACTAAAATGCCCCCAAGCTTAAATAAAACCCTTAATAGCCACCAAGGGCAAAATCGTCCTTTCCCGCCTATCTCGTTAATTATAAATAATACCCTCCAATTCTCGTTATTCTCAATATTCTCAAATACTAATAAATCATATCCCATTACCATTTAATTCCCGGCAATGTACTAATCCTCAAATTATCCCGAGACTCACCCCGAGCCCCGAAATTAACCTTGTTATTACCAAATCGATAACTTAAATTCAAAGATCATCTCATGTCGAATGGCTCGAAAAAATCCACATTATGATGTAGCCATACTCAAAATTCACCAACATGCTTGAAAATATACAAATGTGCCCTAAACGGGCCAAATTACTAAAATGCCCTTATAATGAAAAATGGAGCCATATGCATGCATTTATCATCATATAATAATATAATTCACATAAACAAGCATGTAATCATTTAATGGCATAATAAATCAATTATGGCCCTCCTGGCCTCCTAATCATGGTCCTAAACCTTATTAGGAAATTTGGGTCATTACAACTACCCTCTCCTTACAGAAATTTCGCCCTCGAAATTTATCTGAATCGCCTGGAATATAAATTTTGCACAACTGATTCCAGTTTCCCAGGTCGCTACCTCAACCTCACTATTTCTGTATCATACCTTAACCCAAGGTATAACTTTGCCTCTCAGAACCTTGTTCTTTCTGTCAAAATTTGATCTGGCTACTCCTCAAAGGATAAATCAGCATCAATCTCCAGATTCTCATAACTCAACACATGAGTCTCTTCTAACCTATGTCCTCAACATGGAAATATAACATACACTGTATACAGCCAATAGTGCCAAAGATAAGGCCAATCCAAAGGCAACCTGACCGATCCATTCCAGGATTCAAACGATCATATTAATCTAGGGCTCAACTTGCCCTTATCTCCTCACCCCTTTCCATGGTGATACTTTAAGAAAGATACAATCTTCTACTTGGAACTTCATGTTCCTGCATTTCAAATTAACATAACTTTTCCATTTACTCCGAGAAGTGAGCATCCAAGCTCTAATCTTTTCAATAACCTCAATGATCCTCTGAACCTCAGGATCTAAATATAAAATCTCTCCCATCTCATTCCAATGAATGGGTGATATACATTCTTTATCATAACTCATCTCATAGAGTGCCTTTCCAATAACTAGATAACTCTTTCTCTGATTTACATAAGAATAAAGAAAGTTTAGGGGGTTCACGACTGACTTGAGTTATAACAACCTGGTTCGCTGCGTAGAACTCGGTTTGAGGATAATCAAATCTATTAAACTCCAACTATATACTCATTGTCAAAGCTCTCAAATCTTGCCCCAAACTTGCCCGAAGGTCCCAAATGAGTTTAAAACCATAAATAACATATCATAAGCAATACCAACACCTCAAAACTAAACTCAATCTCTCACCCAAATCAATAACCCATCCCTTGGTTTAAAATTCTACAAAAACTTAAACCACAGCTAAGGTTTACCAAGAAAACAAAGCAATACCTTACCTTAAATAATAATCACAACCTTTATGTTGCTCCTACTTGAATTCTCAACTTAAACTTTAAATTTCCAAGCCTTTCTCCTTTAAAAAAACAAGGTCCTCTAATGGTGTGTGTGTGTGAGAGAGAGTAACGATAGAGAGAGGGAGAGTTGTGAGTGAATTTTTCTTTAGTGTTTTGTTTCCTTCCTCTGAAATCTTCTAGTGATTAAGTACCTCCACCTTGGCAAAAGACCAAGCTACCCCAAGTTATAATATTACTCAACAAACAACCCCAATGGCGAATCCGTCCTTGCTACCTTTCCCCATTAATCATAATTAACATCTCTCAAATTCTCATTATCTCCCTTATCCTCAAATAGTCACTAAATAATTCCATATTACCCAATAAATCTCGGTAATGTGATAAATTACTAAAATACCCCTAGGCTCACCCTGAGCCGGGTATGTGACCCTGTTATGGCTAAACCTCTAACTTGCTCCCTAGGATCGCCTGGTGTCGGATAACCCAACTATATCCAAATAATAATGTGGTCTCAATCATAAAACACACATATATTCAAATATGCCCTCAACAGGGCCGAAATTACAAAAATGACCTTCTAATAAGAAACGGGCCCACAGGCATATTGTAACGCCCTACTTCCTTAGAGCTGTTACTAAGTGAGTTTGAAAACGTGCTTTCATCTTGCTAATCGAGGTTTTAGATCAAACATTGTAATTAAGCTATAAACAGAGGAAAAACCTTAGAAATAGTAGTTTCCATAGAAAATCATAAAAGGTTTACACTTGGGATCCCAAAATACAGTTTAGAAATGTTTACAACATATTAAGTAAACCAAGTCGACTAGACGACGAAATCATAGTTTATTTACAAGCATCTCCCAAAATCCTCTGGCCGTGGCAGCCAGGCGGGCCAAACATGTACACGCCGCCCCACGCCTGCTATACTCATGGTTGGTTAATCTTCTCTTTACCCCTACCTGCACCACAGAGCATCTGTGAGCCGAAGTCCAGCAAGAAAACCGACAAACAGATAACATATGCAACACATATATCAGACATATAAATAGGCCACCAATTGGCTAACCACATACGGCCTAGCCGTCCTAGGCGTTTACCAAGCCTTGGATTCACGGACCACGCCGTGAGGATATCCCAAGTATCCTTCTAGGGACTCGCCCTGGCAACTCGCACCCCACGTGCTCAACGCTAGTCCCGGCCCCTTGCCGTTCTCGGCCTTGCACTCAACATGCCTGACGCCGTTCTCGGCCCCTCGCCATCCTCGGTCTACACCGTTCCTAGCTCTTACCGATCACTCACATACTATCATACATGATATAACAACAAGTACAGAGTTCTAGTATAAACAGATAAGGAGCTACGCTCAGCAGTTCTAACATATTGGGCTCGACCCTGTATATCAATCCATTCAAACACATTGGGCTCATCCCTGCATATCAATCCACTTAAACACATTGGGCTCAGCCCTGCACATAAGCTCTATGGGAACAGGGGTTTTCTTACCTGAGTCCCGAGCTCTTCGAGCACCGATGTCCCAAACACAGTCCTCTAACTGGAGCCTCGCCGAAATCCCTAGTCACAACACATCACCAATATCTAGTCATCAAGTTCTAATCCAATGAATAACTTCAAGCCACAACCCTAACCTCTGAAACCTTGAATTCTATCAATCCGGGTGATAAAATCCATCCCGAGCCTTAACCATTGAATTCCCAAGCCTAAACACCCTTAAAAATGCGAACTGGCACTAAGGGAAGCGGCCCCACCCTCAAGAGCCGCGGCTAGCCTCAAAATAGAGGCTAGCACCACACTGACCCCCACACGGGCCGCGGCACGCCCACCAAGCGCCACGGCGCGCATGAACCTTCTCGGCCTCCCATGGCCGCGTGCAAACACGGGCCGCGGCGCACCCCTCCTAGGGCGGCGGCACACCCCAACGAACCCAAATTTTCCACCATTTTTCAACACCTTTCCTCAAGCCAATTCACCCAAAACTCACCTGTCTAACCCAGATATTTAACACATATACTCCAGCTCAATAACAACACCAAAACCCCATCAAAAGCTACTCCAAAACCCAACTAAAGTACTCAAGAACACATCAAACTTAACTAGCATGCAACTCTTACAAACCAGCAGCAAATTAAAGCATAATCCTATAATTAAAACTTACCCTCTTGCTGAACTCAATCCTTGAAGTTGATCCTCAATTCCCCAAGCTTCAAGCTCCCAAGTTTCCTCAGCCCAAATCCTTGCTTAAACTAGCTTACACCAAATTCCCTTGAGTTATTTCTTAGAGAGTGAAAGAGAGAGATGAAAATGGTAAGAGATGTTATCCTTAGCTGAAAACAGAGATATAAGTCGGTTTCCCAAAGCTTCTAAATATTTCCCCTTTTTGTTTTATTTGACTTAAGTCTAAAGGGTTACCTCAAGGCTCGGGGTACCAAAACGTCCCTGAGGGGAAAATGGTAAATTTCCCCATTATTCCCGCCTAGACATTCTATCATCAAATATATCTCCAAATATTTATTTTCATGTCCCGATAATCCCATAACACACCTAGTACCCAAATTACCCCCTCGACTCGCCCCGAGTTGGGATCTCAACCCCGTTGTGACTCTCTGGCTAACCGCTCCCCAGGACTGTCTCGGATCGTGCTGCACAGACATTTCACATATATATAACATATATCACATTCATGCCCCTAATATCCAGACGGGCCCTCATGCACATATAACTCACTAAACATGCATCACTATCATATATCCACATTAATTCACCCATTAACACATTAAAGCATAATAAATCATTTATTGCCCTCCAGGCACACTAATCAAGGCCCTAAGCCTGATTAGCAAATTCGGGTCGTTTCAACTATCCCCTCCTTAAGGGAATTTCGTCCTCGAAATTTCCTGAACAACTCGGGATACCGCTCCCTCATCTCTAACTCAAGTTCTCACACCGCCTTCTCAACCTTGCTGTTTCTCCACAGCACTTTCACCAAGGCAGTGGTCTTGCTCCGCAAGTCTTTGTACTATCCCCTCCATAATATAATTTTGTCCTTGAAATTTGCTTGAGCAAATCAGGCAGTATACCTTATACCTCTGATGACATTTCCCAAGGTTCAATGCTCTTACCCTTAATCATAGATAATACCCATGCGCGAGTACAATCCTGTTCCACAAGGTCTTGTCTGATAACCATACCTTCTTTAACTTTTACTTATACATTAAATCTACAGAACTCCAGTGTTTGCTTGATTCTCATCAGTCTCTTCATTGATTATTCTCAATGTCAAAATACTTATGAATCATCTTCCTTACCAGGATAAGATCAACTTATAGGCCCGTGGCCAAATCCTTAGTACGACTTTAGAACTCTTGTTGAAACGAAAATCATAACTCCCTTTTTCTTTCATCACTATCATACTCTTCTTCGCTGCATAACTTGGAGGAATATACAACTCCCATTCTGGAACCCCACATTCCAAAGTTAACAGTTACAAGTTCCTATAAATGTTCAAATAGGCAGACATCCCCTGCCCTAAGAATTCCAACATCCTCTTTGCTTTTCCTCTGAATTATTACTGAACCGCAGTGTCCACTAACTCTTAATTCTTTGCTTTTATCTTACCAAGTCTTATGCCTTGTCACCTAAGTTGTACTCCAGCATCCAATACCGTGACTGTCTCATCAAAGAATACACCTCCTTTGATATTCTAAAAGTTGCACATTCAATGCTTAAACCCTTAACATAATTGTTAAGCCCTCAGATTGATATCCTTTCTGCAATCAATCAGTAATTCCATATTACTACTCTGTTTTCTTCGATCTCAGGTTCCTGTCCATAACCTAGAAACTATAGGGTCTCAATTCATTATTACCAATACCCTATTTCATTACCAATTTATACAAACCAGAGTATGCTATCGTATTTAACTGAGTTGCAACTCCTCCTCTAATCCATCACCTTATTTACAGTCTAATGTGATCCATTTCTATGATCCATCATCGTATCATTTTACTTCACCATATTCGTGTATCCCAGGTTCTACCATCAGTCAAAACCTCCCAATACTACAAACCCTAGGAGGTGAAACAACACCCACTTGTAATTCCCATCTCCACACCAAATCCTCCTTGGACCATTCATCTGGTACCTTATCTTGTGTAATGCTCGTAGAGTTCTTCCTTGTTTCCACAAATCCAAAGAAAACATATGTGTCCATCACCACACACTAACACTATACCAGTTTCAATCATTATCCTGTCCATTCCATTGTAACTTGTGGTGCTCTTCCAACTGATACACACCTTCCAAGTAAGAGATCCACCTCATATTAAATCTCCTCCTCGTACAGTCGAAGACTTATAACATCAACCTTCCATCTGTTGCGTTCCACTAAATTTCAGTCTCAAGATTATCTTTCTTACTAACAACCCAACACTTAAGTGCCTTATGCTATGCATAACTGTCAACTTAACATTCCAAGTATATCAAGCATGTTCCATTCTTTCACCTCCCGCGAGGTTTGACCCATCCTCGCGCCAAACTGAGCCTGGGCATGCCCAACCTGTGGTGCACCCCCGCGGATTCATACTCTCACCATAGATCAGGTCCTTTATGCTATCCTTTATACTTAACCATAACACACACATATTCCTGCATCACCAGATATCAATCAACTCTTACCTTGTCTTCTTAATTCTGATTTGACACCATTCATTCCGTTTAGCCTCAAGTTTTACTGTTCTTCCCATCTCTGATGTAGTTGTCTGCAGAGATACTTATGCAGTAAATGACGCGCTTGCCAGTCTTGTTATGCTTTATGTTCTTTAGACGTTCTTCATTAAATTCTTCGTGACTTCAGATCAAATCTTCTCATACCTGTCCTTTCTTCTTGTAGCTCTACTCTGAGTACTCCCAACGAAACCCAAACTGACACTTCGTAGAATCTTACCTATGACCCTGCTTCCTTGGTACCAACGTCTTCAGCATAATAGTCATTTGCTCCCCATTTCCGTCTGGGAGTAGTCCACATATACCGCTCGTGAACTTGAAGGAGACTCACTCATACCATTCCGATATTCTCTACTTAAGAACTTACCTGTGCTGCTGTGGCTTGAACCATTCTAGAATCTTTGTTACCAATTCCTCACACTTTACTCAGTACAAAATAAAAACTCCTGAAATGTCTCTTTCCTTGATTTCCAGCTGGTAATAACCAGGTCGTAGATCAACTCCTGGAGACATTATCCCATCTTGTACCCAATACCAAACTTTTCATTCTTAACCGTTGATGCCAACAATTCTCACCATATAATGCTCTGACTAAACCAAGGTCAAATTTCTTTAATTGCTTCAGGTAATTCTTTCGGTCAGTCAGTGTCGTCTTCCATAACCTTCCTGATACCTGATCTACCTGTAGCCCGACTTAATAATAACTACAATCTTTCCTTATATACCTATACAAGTTTCCCACTGGTTAGCTCAGTTTCCATTCCATCCAATTAGAACACTTGAAATGATATCTCTTTTAATCCATGGTTGTCTCTTAACAGATCCACTTCCACTCCGCCTCATGTTGAGACTTCCTTAAGACGAACTCTATTGTTCTCACTATGAACTTCTTAATCACTTTGTATCCCAACTCATCTGCCAGAAGTTTCTTATTCCTTCTCAATAAATGCTCTTATCCTTAGCTTCTCACACAACACCCTTGAGGCAAACTCTCTATGCATACTCCCTCTCAAAACATTCTCAACACTGAGTTCCTCCAGCTCATTACATGACCAAAACATAAAAACATCCAGTTAAATACTCATCTTCGAGGAATCGGCCTCGAACTTCGAGTGTAACGAGGCATTCTAGTCTTTCGTTCCCTTACCATGGAAAATCCATCCTAACATACCGAATTATTTCATTTAGAGATCGTGCCCTCACCCGACATCCTCTCAGGTGGCATCCTCTCCCTCAGGTACATACCAAATAACCTCCCTGGTTCTTATCACCATCTTGATAACTACATTTTCAATCACAAATCAGGTGCCTAGCACTGTCTGGGGTCCTTCTACCTCAAAAAATGAGAATTTGTCCTTACTGAATTAGAAGCACTGTCTTTCACATCCCTTGCCCCATAGCACGCATGCTCTTTACCTCATTCCACAGATCTCAAATAACATAGCTCTCTCTGCTACCCAAATACCACCGAAGATCTAATACACTGGAGTGGTCCTGTCACCCTGAACCATTCCAAAATTCAATCCCTACATGGGTAATTATCTCCAACCACCACCACTTGCATAAATTTCCAAAGTAAGGTACCCAACCCCTTACACTCACTAACACAGGTTGTCATTGTCTTATCATTTCAAATCAAGCTCATAGATTTATTAATCTCCTCGTTGAGGGCATAACTGCATATTTGTATGTGTGTGGGTGATATATGTTGAGACCGCACTATAATGTGGGTTTGTTCGAGCCATTCGGCATGAGACGATCTAGGATTGATGATTAGCAGTGTAGTCACAACAGATTTAAGATCGGGGCTCGGGTTGAGTCTCAGGGTGATTTTAATGATTAGAGCGTTACCGGGTATTAAAGGGTAACGGGATGTGAGTTATTGGTGTTTGAGATTATTGAGAATAGCGGGAATTGGAGAGCGTTAATTATGATTAACGAGATAGGTGGAAAATACCAGATATGCCCTTGGGAGCCTTTAGAAACTTTAAATTGACCTAGGGGTAAAATGGTCATTTCACCCCTATGATAGATATAAGCCATTTTTGGCTGAGGTTGAGGTAGAAAAACAGAGCACGTTTGAGAGCTTTCCCGTATCATCTTCTCCTCAGTTTTCTTTGTGATTTTTGAATCAATCTTGAGGATTCAAGCTTGGGAAGCAAGCCTTGGAAGTTTGGGAGTGTGTTCCTCCATTGAAGGGCTTCATAAGCTGGGTTTTGGGTAAGTTTCTAGCCATAGAATGCCTTTGTTTGCTCTGTTTCAGCTTTGTTTTGCAACTGTGATTTCTAGGTTGAGACTTTGGTTTTGCTGGGAGTTTTGGCTAGGGTTCCTATGGTTGGGATGTTTGGGGTATGTTAGGATGGTTTTTGGGTTCATTTGGCATCAAAAATGGGTTGTGGAAGCTTTGGAATCAGGTGGGTATCGAAGGAGATGAAGAAAGGCGTTTCAGGGCATTTCAGTGTTGGAGGTAGTGCTATAGCGCCCACCTTAGGGCGCAACAGCGCTACTCAGGAGGCAGATGGGCATGTTGGGGATTCTGAGTATAGCGCTGGGGCGCTAGGGGTTGAGCGCTGTAGCGCTACTCTGTTCCTTCAAAGTCCCGTTTTGAGTGTTTTTAAGGGTTTTTGACTTGGGGTTTCAATCCTTAAGGCCCGGGATCGAATCTACTCACCGTGTGGGCATGTTTCAAGGTCCCGAGAGTGGTGCTTAGGTTAAAATCCTATCCATGTTGATTCTTATTAATTGAGGTTATAATTGGTTGTGATTAGGTGACTGCTAAGGAATCAAAAGTCAATCGTTCTCAGGAATCGTTCTTGTTATTATTTCTTGCTCGAACCAGAGGTTAGAAAACTGCACCCCAAATGTGACATGCATGGTTATTCATGAGGCATGTTGGTTGTATAAATGTGGACATGAATTGATTATGGAATACTTAGCAAATGTTGCTCACTTGTGCATGGTACTGACTCATTAGTCAGATTTGGCAAAGGTGCTAGTATCAACTGTGAAGCTGTGACTTATTAGTCAGGTTCGGCAATGGTACTGGGCACTGGTCACGTTGCGCTGACTCATTAGTCAGAACGGCCTTAGCGTGTATCACGCAAGCCAACAGAGATTAGATCTAATCGATTATCTTCATTGAATGACTCAAAGAGCATTAATGTCGGACCGACCTCAAGGTCGATGAACATTATAAGCGCTTGAAGGCTAGTGGCTTAACTAGCAGCCACTCTTCCATTTGATCTTGTGACTCGCTTGTCGGTCACTCAGTATGGTTTATCAGGACCTCAAGTGATATTCACTCATTTTTTTGAAAGATTTGTGCTCAGTGTGATTATAATGATAATCATATGATAATGTTTACATATAATGTTATGTTTTCTTGCTGGGCTTTGGCTCATGGGTGCTATGTGGTGCAGGTAAAGGTAAAGAAATGCTCACCTAGCCTTGAGTGGAGAGCTTAGGTGGTGATGTGTACATATGCGACCGCTTGACCACCACGGCCAAGGAGTTCTCAGAGGAACTAGGGGGTTTACCCTATTTTTCCCACTTAGGTCGGCGGGGTTTGAGATTTTGGAACAGTAATGACCTTTTTGAGTTGTAAATAACTTGTAAATGTTCTTGTGGGCCCATGAACAGTTTTATGTATCAATAAAACATATCCTTTCCTTTTTAATGGCTTTCACCTTAACCTGTTAATAACACTTAGATCACGTTTTTAACCAAAGGACTCAGGCAATGAGTCAAATTTCCGGTTCACCGTTCACCGTAACTGTTCTGGGGTAACCAAGGCGTTACAATGACCTTTCACCTCTATATAACCAATAATGAAGTTAGCTTTGTCCATCCACTAAACAATTCCTAAGCAACCCAAACTTTCCTCTCCAACCAGAGGTTAACGCCTTTTAAGCCTTCCAATTACTATTCTTTATCTGTCTGTATCCTTATACTGTACCGATACCATTTACTCATATGCTAGCGGACATCTCCGAACTTCCAGGGTAGATGGAAATTTCCAACCCTAATTATCATCTGCAACTCTTCTGTATTGTGATGCCAGGTCTACTTAACCATCCCGGATGCAAACAATCTGAGTTCATCTGCCACATCCAGGTCCAAAAATCACAATATTCATACACAGAAAAAGCATATTAAACCAAATCCACAATACCAAACATTTAGTTACCCAATTATACCACAAATAAGTATACTCATGTTTCACTATGCCTCCTACAGGCCAATAAACACATATTACATATGGACTCAATTTAGGCAGTTAACCACACACACTCAGTATGCAAACCATTATCCCAATATTCATCCACATGCATTAGCAACACTATTCAGCATACTTCAATCTCTTCATGCAATAATCAAGGGCCAAGCCCTATCAGTATCTCATGCATATGTTAATTCATTCATCATGCTCTATATATAAAATAAGTAGGCAAACAGGGCATTCAAATACATATTCAAACATATTAACCAATCTTAACAACCAACCCTGAGTTAAGCCTGTCACTGACTGCGTGTGTACATGTTCGGTCAATCTCCAGAACCAATAACCTTGGCTCGCTCTGATACCAAGTTGTAACGCACTACTTCCTTAGAGTCGTTACTAAGTAAGTTTGAAAACGTGCTTTCATCTCGCTAATCGAGATTTTAGATCAAACAGTGTAATTAAGCTATAAACAGAGGAAAAACCTTAGAAATAGTAGTTTCCATAGAAAATCATAAAAGGTTTACACTTGGGATCCCAAAATACAGTTTATAAATGTTTACAACATATTAAGTAAACCAAGTCGACAAGACGACGAAATCAGAGTTTATTTACAAGCATCTCCCAAAATCTTTTGGTTGTGGCAGCCAGGCTGGCCAAACATGTACACGCCGCCCCACGCCTGCTATACACATGGTTGGTTGATCTTCTCTTTACCCCTACCTGCACCACAGAGCATCTGTGCGCCGAAGCCCAGCAAGAAAACCCACAAACAGATAACATATGCAACACATATATCAGACATATAAATAGGCCACCAATTGGCTAAACACATACGGCCTAGCCGTCCCAGGCATTTACCAAGCCCTGGATTCGCGGACCACGCCGTGAGGATATCCCAGGTATCCTTCTAGGGACTCGCCCTGGCAACTCGCACCCCACGTGCTCGACGCTGCTCCCGGCCCCTTGCCGTTCTCGGCCTTGCACTCAACGTGCCTGACGCCGTTCCCAGCCCCTCGCCGTCCTCGGTCTACACCATTCCCGACTCTTGCCTATCACTCACAAACTATCATACATGATATAACAACAAGTACAGAGTTCTAGTATAAACAGATAAAGAGATACGCTCAGCAGTTCTAACATATTGGACTCGGCCCTGCATATCAATCCATTCAAACACATTGGGCTCAGCCCTACATATCAATCCACTTAAACACATTGGGCTCAGCCCTACACATAAGCTCTATGGGAACAAGTGTTTTCTTACCTGAGTCCCGAGCTCTCCGAGCACCGATGTCCCAAGCACAGTCCTCTAACTGGAGCCTCGCCGAAATCCCTAGTCACAACACATCACCAATATCCAGTCATCAAGTTCTAATCCAATGAATAACTTCAATCCACAACCCTAACCTCCGGAACCTTGAATTCTATCAATCCAGGTGATGAAATCCATCCCGAGCCTTAACCATTGAATTCCCAAGCCTAAACACCCTTAAAAATGAAAACTGGCACTAAGGGACGCGGCCCCACCCTCAAGAGCCGCGGCTAGCCTCAAAACAGAGGCTAGCACCACACTGACCCCCACACGGGCCACAGCGCATCCACCAAGCGCCACAGCACGCATGAACCTTCTCGGCCTCCCATGGCCGCGTGCGCACATGGGCCGCGACGCACCCCTCCTAGGGCGGCGGCACTCCCCAACGAACCCAGATTTTCCACCATTTTTCCACACCTTTCCTCAAGCCAATTCACCCAAAACTCACCTGTCTAACCCAGATATTTAACACATATACTCCAGCTCAATAACAACACCAAAACCCCATCAAAAGCTACTCCAAAACCCAACTAAAGTACTCAAGAACACATCAAACTTAACTAGCATGCAACTCTTACAAACCAGCAGCAAATTAAAGCATAATCCTATAATTAAAACTTACCCTCTTGCTGAACTCAATCCTTGAAGTTGATCCTCAATTCCCCAAGCTTCAAGCTCCCAAGTTTCCTCAGCCCAAATCCTTGCTTAAACTAGCTTACACCAAATTCCCTTGAGTTGTTTCTTAGAGAGTGAAAGAGAGAGATGAAAATGGTAAGAGATGCTATCCTTAGTTGAAAACAGAGATATAAGTCGGTTTCCCAAAGCTTATAAATATTTCCCTTTTTGTTTTATTTGACTTAAGTCTAAAGGGTTACCTCAAGGCTCGGGGTACCAAAACGTCCCCGAGGGAAAAATGGCAAATTTCCCCATTATTCCCGCCTAGACATTCTATCATCAAATATATCTCCAAATATTTATTTTCATGTCCCGATAATCCCATAACACACCTAGTACCCAAATTACCCCCTCGACTCGCCCCGAGTTGGAATCTCAACCCCGTTGTGACTCTCTGGCTAACCGCTCCGTAGGACTGTCTCGGATCGTGCTGCACAGACATTTCACATATATATAACATATATCACATTCATGCCCCTAATATCCAGACGGGCCCTCATGCACATTTAACTCACTAAACATGCATCACTATCATATATCCACATTAATTCACCCATTAACACATTAAAGCATAATAAATCATTTATTGCCCTCCAGGCACACTAATCAAGGCCGTAAGCCTGATTAGAAAATTCCGGTCGTTACACATATTTAATACACTTAAACATGCAGCATAATCATATTATAATACAATTCACATAATAACGTTCTCATAACACCTAAGCATATGACTAATTCAATTATTGCCTCCCGATTCCCCCTAATCCAAGAACTAAGCCATATTAGGGAATTTGGGGCGTTACAATTATCCCTTCATTACAGGAATTTCGTCCTCGAAATTTTACCTCAACAACTCGGGATACTGATCCCGTATGGTTGTCTCCAATTCTCAGGTCGCTTCCTCGACCTTGTTGTTCCTCCATAATACCTGATGAACCCAAAATGGGTATGTTTTAAATATTTATAACTTGCAAGCACACGAATCGTATATGAAGTATAGTGTTCATGTAAGCACGAGGTTGAACCCAAAGGAGTTTGTTAAAAAAAAACTATTTTAAACCAAAATTAATAAACTCTAACCTAGCTCCCTGAGATTTTCGTATCAAGAAAATAAAATAAAAGATAATAATAAAGATATTAAGGCAAGAAAAAATAAACAAGATAGGAATTGTAAAAAAGTTGCAAGAAAAAGATTATTAAAATAATAGAATCCACAAAATATAAATTCAATAACATTTATAAGTACATTGATTCCCAAGTTTTATTAATAATAGAAATTAATCAAACTATCACATATTCAATTTAGATATTCTTTTTAAACACAAGTTATTATATTAATATAGGATTTATCTTCACTTTGAGCAATTTAATATCAAAGTATTTAGTGTGAATCAATCTAATGAGACAACAACAAAATCAAGGAATATTATTTGTAAGGCAAAACATAATATTTTTGTTCTAAGCATTTGATATGCACAATTTAATGGCATACCTTAATGAAAGAATATTATGATTTTGCATTAATGAAGGATAAATTGTAAATATATGCTAACAATAAAAAATACATGATATTTAAGATGAAAGAAGATATTTGAATAAGAAAATTCCATAAACTTTGTTGCACAAATGGGAAATCAACATACAAAATAAATATTATCTAGTTACATATTGTTTCATCATCACCTTAATAATCTTAAAACGATTAGAAACTCATAACTAGAATAGAAATCGCAAACATAAATAGGAAATTTGGAGGAGGAACTCCCAAATTTTTCCTCTAAAAACTCATAGAAAAATGACCAAAAAGAAGAAAAAGATGAAGAGAATGGAGTGGTCTTGAAAGTGTAGCAATTGTGTAGTGTAACCCCTCCACCCAAAAATGGTCTTCAAATCCCTTATTTATAGACAAAATAAAATGTTTAAAATAATCAATTTAAATTAATTAAATTGATTACATTAATTTCTGAATGGAGTAATAAGGAATATAGACTTTTACTTCATTTTTTACACATAGAATATAAAAAAACTGAAGTAAAAGCCTTTCAATGGGTTTTTACTTCGCTTTTGGGAATGGTAGTACATAAAAAAAGGCTATTACTTCGGTTTCTTAAAAAAACGAAGTTAAAATAGAAAATAGACAAGGGTCATGTTTGGTTTGCATACTATATTGGGGCTTTTCACTTCAGTTTTTATGAAAAAACCGAAGTCAAAAGTGGAGCAAACCAAACGTGGCCCTGAAGGCTTTTACTTCGGTTCTTATATAAAAACCGAAGTAGAAAGGGTACTTTCTACTTCGGTTTTTATATAAGAACCAAAGTAAAAGAGTTTTAATACCCTTAATATATAGCTCCCGCCCCTCATTCATCTCTCTGAAGCAAAAATCTCAAACACCAAACCCAGAAAACCTCCATTGTTGTCGTACTCCCATGAGGGTTTCACTAAATATACCTTTTTTTATGTTTTTTTTACCATTTGAAACCATTTTTCTTACTTAAAAACAGAAATATTAGTTCCATTTTTATTTTTGGGGGAGAAAATAAAGACTTTTGGTGTGGGTATTTTTAGGATTCGAAAATGGGTATTGTTTTTGGACTTTGACTGGTTTTTTTACATTAAAATAAGTTCTTGAGCTTCAAAAAAGGTATGAATCACTAAATCTTTGGTTGTATGATTTTTTTTATTTTCTATATTATTTTCATTTTTTTTTTCTTATAGATATAATGTGCTTATTATATATAGGTTTTAGAGTTGCTAATATTGATTTAGAGGTTCTTTTGAGCGTCAAAGAAGGTTTGTTACCTTAAAACTTTGTTTGTGTTAATTTTTTTTATATTATTCCGAATTTAATACTTATTTTTTAGTATATCTGTGTTATATTTTTTTTTATTTATTTTGTTATTTTATATAATGTTATTAATTATATATATATTAGTAAAATTTAAAAATTGTTGTGACTTGCTATTTAAATTTCTAAACATAGCTTCAATAGGTAATGTTGTTGCCAATGTTAAAACTTGAAATGTTTGGATTATTAGTGACATTTGTTTTTTATTTTCTATAACTAGCTAGCTTGATATGTTGTTTGATGATTATGTAACTAGTTTAATTAATTATGTAATTGATTTTTATTTGTTTTTTATAAGCTTTTTAGTAGGGTTGTTGATTTAGTTGCCAATTTGGTATTGATTTTGGGTAACTTCAAGAGTAATATTGGAGGTGAGTAATCTTTAAATTTTATTTATTACTATTGCAATATTTATTTATAAAATTAGAGTTAAATCATGCATGTTTTACTTTAGTGAAGTAGGTTCTGGGAAATTTGTTGTTGGCGGTGATATAAGGATGGAATTATGCATGTTGATTTTGTGTTTGTTTGTGTTGAATTTATATATAACGATAAAATTGGTATATGCTACAAAAACAAAGGAAACTCTGTCAATTTTTTATAGATTTTATTAATTGTTTTCCTTTTTCAATTCGCGCACTATGTCGAGATATTTTGTGTGTTATTTACAAGTTTTTAAATTTTTCGAGATGTTAAAATGCAGTTGTTATGCTGCCGAAATTTTGTTAGACTTAGGAAAATTTAATAATTAAACTTCAATTATGTTTGATGTCCTAGAAAAAAGAACTAGGAGTGGAAGATGTAGATTGATATGAAATTTGGATAAGAGCGCGAGAAACGAAGAAGACTCCTGTCGAAGATAATTTGGACAACAAAATTGAAGAAAGAGTTGTAAGTGTTTTAAAGCAAAGTAGGAAATTTTTTTAAGTGTTGTTACAAGTTACTAATTTAAACTATCATTGGTTTGTTTCGTAGAATGATCTAAATGACGAAGTTACTAGTAGTCAAATTGTCGCCAAGGGTCGGGAGGACATCTTGCCAATCCAACAAGAATAGTTAAGTCGATTGATGACTTAAATTTATTAGTAAGACTATTTTGTTTATACATACATTTAGTTTTATGTGAATGTATATATAAATGTTTAGACTATTTTACTTAATTACAATTATGTGAATGTATATATGAATGATTAGGTTATTCTAATTAACAATTATGTGAATGTATAAATATTTAATTTTATAAGAATTTTAATTCTAAGTGTATAAATATTGTGATTTTTATTTCTGTTATAAATTAAATGAAAATAAACCAATTCCAATTGTAAAAATATATATAACTATAAATTCATATAATTAGACTATTTAAAAAAAATTAGGGCAAATATATATATATATAAATAGAATTGGGCCATTTAAAAATAATTAGAAATAATTATTAAAAAATGGGGGGAGGCTTTCTACTTCAGTTATTATGTAAAAACTGAAGTAGAAACCCCACTTTCTACTTCGGCTTTTACATAATAACTGAAGTAGAAAGTGCCATGCAAGGAAGCGTACCCCACTTTCTACTTCGGTTATTATGTAAAAACCGAAGTAGAATCCCCACTTTCTACTTCGGTTTTTACATAATAACCGAAGTAGAAAGCCTATTTTTCACTTCGGTTTTTAACTACTTTTTACTTCGCTCCGAACTACTACGGTTGCGAATTTTAGCGAAAACCGAAGTAAATCCATCTTAAAAACCGAAGTAAAAGCCCTTTTTTCTTGTTGTGTAGGGGTAAATTTTAGGTTGTAATGATGAATTTTGTAGTAAAATGGGTAGAAAAATTGAGTAAAAAATTGCATTTTTAGACATTGGGGAACAAGAGGACAAGGGAACATTTGTTGGGCTCAAGAAGGCCAAAATAGGTGGCTGGTTGCTGCCTTGCGGGCTAGGCTGAGTGGCTGGAGGCTGGGAGAAGGCCACACGTGGGCCTTGGAGTGGTTTCGGCCCAGGTGGCTGGGAGGAACTGCAGGTGGGAGGGCCTGGTGGAGGAGCCCCTGGGCAAGCGTGGGCTTGTAGGTAGGCAGCTGGGCCTGGTCGAGGTGGCTACGTGGGCCTGGCAAGAAATCTGGCAGTTGGGCCTTTGTTTTTAGATTCGCCACTTTTTTTTTTCTTTCTTTTTCTTGGCTTTCAAGAGCAAAAAAAAAATACAACATAATTCCTACAAAATAAATATAAATTAAGTCATGATAAATATTTTCAATTATAAAATAAATCATATTAATTCTTTGAAAATATTAATTACAAATTAATTTAATTTAATATTTAGTTTCAATAAAACACATTTTTTTACCTCAAACTAAACAATAATAATTCAAATCTACAACATATTACAACAAAATAACTTTAAAAATACACAAAATTCTATAAAATCCAAATAAAGCTAATAAATTCAAAATGACTTAAAAACTACATAAATTAAATAAAAACTCAAGCACTAAGCAACAATTAGCATACAAAATGTGGTAAAATAACTCTATTTTGTAGAGTTATCAATACCTTAACTAAAGGTATGGTTTTATTCCTCGGGACCTTGTTCTTCTTGTCTAATATTTGGACTGACTGCTCCTCAAAGGATAAGTCTACCTGTAGCTCCAGATATCCATAGCATAATACATGAGCCTCATCAGATACATACTTCTGCAACATCACAATATGAAACACATTGTGCATGACCGACAATGCCAGAGGTAAGGCCAATCTATAGGCCACCTAACCGATCCTCTCCAGGATCTCAACAGGTCCTACAAACCTAGGGTTTAGCTTGCCCTTCTACCCAAGCCTCCTCACCCCCTTTAGCGGTGATACTCTAATGAAGACATAGTCTCCCATCTGGAACACCACGTTCCTGCGATTCGGATCTGCATAACTTTTTGTCTACTCTATGATGCGAGCATCCAAGCTCTAATCTTCTCGATAGCCTCACTATTCCTCTAATTGCTTCAAGATCAAAGTATCTCCGTTCACCCATCTCATCCTAGTGAATGGGTGATCTGCATTTCCTACCATACAACATCTCATAAGGGGCCACTCTTATGGTCACCTAGTAACTATTGTTGTAGGAAAACTCTATCAGAGGTAAATACTTACTCTAGGACCCATCAAAGTCTAGTACACATGTTCTCAGCATGTCTTCCAATACAAGTTGTAACGCCCGGGTTACCCCATAACAGTTACGGTGAACGGTGGACCGGAAATTTGACTCACTACCTGAGTCCTTTGGTCAAAAACGTGCTCTAAGTGTAATTAACAGTTTAAGGTATAAAACCAATAAACAGGAAATGGATATTTTCATTACAAACTGCTCTGCAGAGCTGATCAAAACATTTACAAGTTGTTCTCAGTACAAAATGGTCATTACTGTTTTAAATTTACAATCCCGCCGACCTAAGCGGCAAAAATAGGGTAAACCCCCTAGTTCCTCTGAGAACTCCTTGGCCGTGGTGGTCAAGCGGCTGCATATGTACACACCACCACCTAAGCTCTCCACTCAAGGCTAGGTGAGCTTTTCTTTTCCTTTACCTGCACCACATAGCACCCATGAGCCAAAGCCCAGCAAGAAAACATAACATTATTCATAAAAATTATCAAATGATTATCATTATAATCACACTGAGCATAAAGCTTTCAAGCAAGTGAGTGAACATCACATGAGGTCCTGATAAACCATACTGAGTGATTCACAAGCAAGTCACTAATTCAAATGGAAGAGTGGCTGCTAGGTAAGCCACTAGCCTTCAACAAGTTCTGATAA
The DNA here is from genome assembly GCF_963169125.1 of Humulus lupulus. Classification (NCBI taxonomy): domain Eukaryota; kingdom Viridiplantae; phylum Streptophyta; class Magnoliopsida; order Rosales; family Cannabaceae; genus Humulus; species Humulus lupulus. Next base: position 82,157,130 of record NC_084798.1, on the reverse strand, counting down.
ACCATACTGAGTGACTAACAATCATGTCACTGTTTCAAGTGGGAGAGTGGCTGCTAGGTAAGCCACTAGCCTCCAACCGCTTATTTCATTCATCGACCCTCGAGGTCGGTCTGGCATTAATGCTCTTTGAGTCATTCAATGCTAATATTCGATTAGATCAAATCTTTGTTGGCTCGCGTTAACACGCTAAGGCCGTCCTGACTAATGAGTCAGCGCAACGGGACTAGTGCTCAGTACCACTGCCGAACCTGACTAATAAGTCACAGCTTCACAGTTGATACTAGCACCTTTGTCAAATCTGACTAATGAGTCAGTACCATGCACAAGTGAGCAACACATGCTAAACATTCTATATTCCATCCAAGTCCATATTTACACAACCAGCATGCCTCATGAATATCCATGCATGTCACACTTGGGGTGCAGTTTTCTTACCTCTGGTTCGAGCTAGAACGAATAAAAGAACGACCCCTGAGAACGATCAACCTTTTGGTCCTTTAGCGGTTACCTGGTCATAACCAATTATGGGATTCCATCAATAAAATGAATAATGAAAGGTTCCCAAACCAAAACCTAACCTCCGAGACATCAAACACTACTCAACCGAGTAGTAGGTTCGATCCTGAGGCCTTAGGCTTGAATCCCCATGCTAGGAACTCCATTTTGGCAAAAATGCCACTAAGGGCCGCGGCCCTCCCCTGCTGCATCGCGACGCGCCCCTTAAACAGAGGTGGCCTTCTCTGTCAGCGCCAAGGGCCGCGGCGCACCACAGCCTCGTCGCGACGCCCAACCCAGACCAGCCAAAAAGGCTGCACGCACCAGAAATCCTCCCCTGCGTTTTTCCTCTCAAACCAGCCCTTCAAACCAACCCAAAACCTCCTCCAAATACTTATTTTAACCTCTAAACACCACCCATAACTCACCCTCATCAAAACCCAAGCTTATCTTCAATCCAAACCTCTTCAAATCCACACTTTCATCAAGAAATCAAAAGCTGAAAACTCAAAACTAAAACAGGGTATAACCAGAAATTACTAACTAGAACTCACCTTAGACCCAAGTTTGAACCTCCTTCAATGGCTGAACTAAGTCCATCGACCCAGCCCTTAGATTTCCTAGCTTGAAACCCCTCTTAGAGCTCAAGAACACCAAAGAAGAAAATGAAGAAGAGTAGTGTACAGGAAGGAAGAAGAAAGCCCTGTTTTGCTCTGTTTATTCTACAGCCCTCCAAAGTCATATATATCCAAACCTCAAATGACCAAAATACCCTTAAACCATCTAAAGCTTCTTAAGCCATTCTAAGGGTAAAATTGGTACTTTCCACCTATCCCGTTAATCATAATTAACACCTCCCAATTCTCGCTAATCTCAATATTCTCAAACACCAATAATTCACATCATGTTCCCCTTTAATGCCTGGTAACATTCTAATCATTAAAACACCCTGAGACTCACCCCGAGCTTAAACCTGTTATGACCAAACCGATAATTAACATAACATGATCGTCTTATGCCGAATGGCTCGAACAAACCCACATCATAATGTGGTCTCAGAATATATCACCGACATGCGTACAAACAGAAAATTTACCCTCAACGGGCCAAATTACCATCACACCCCTGTAATTAGAAATATGGACCCACATGCATGCATTTCACATCATATTATAATATAATCAACATATACATGCATTTTATCAATTAATAACATAATTAAACAAGTATGGCCCTCCCGGCCTACTATTCACACCGTTAAACACATCGGAGAATTCGGGGCATTACAACTATCCCCTCCTTACTGAAATTTCGTCCTCGAAATTTACCTGAACAGCTCGGGATACTGACTCTGCATATCTGACTCCAGCTCCCAGGTCGCCTCCTCGACCTTGCTGTTCCTCCACAATACCTTAACCAAAGGTATTGTCTTATTATTGAGGACCTTGTCCTTTCTGTCAAGTATCTGAACTGGCTGCTCCTCAAAGGAGAGATCTGGCTCAAGCTCCAGATCTTCATAACTCAGAATATGGCCCACATCAGATACATACCTCCGAAGAGCTGATACATGGAATACATTATGCACGGCAGACAACGCCGGAGGCAAACCTAATCTATAAGCCACCTGACCAATCATTTCCAGTATCTCAAATGGACCAACAAATCTAAGACTCAGCTTGCCTTTCTTCCCAAACCTTCTCACCCCTTTCCATGGCGAGACTCTGAGGAAAACATAGTCTCCTACCTGGAACTCCACGTTCCTGCGCTTGGGATCTGCATAGCTCTTCTGTCTACTCTGAGAAGCAAGCATTTGATCTCTAATCTTCCCAATAGCCTCGCTGGTCCTCTGAACTGCATCAGGACCTAAGTATCTCCTTTCCCCTGTCTCATCCCATTGAATGGGAGATCTGCACTTCCTACCATACAGCATCTCATAAGGTGCTACTCCAATGGTAGACTGGTAACTGTTGTTGTAGGAGAATTCTATCAAAGGCAGATACTTACTCCAAGATCCACCGAAATCCAGCACACATGCTCTCACCATGTCTACCAATATCTGGATCATCCTCTCAGATTTCCCATCTGTCTAAGGATGATAAGCTGTACTGAACTTCAACTTTATCCCCATGGCTTTCTGCAAACTCCCCCAGAACTTGGAAGTAAAAGTGGGGTCCCGATCTGACACGATCGAACTAGGTGCACCATGGAGTCGCACGATCTCTCTCACATAGAGATCTGCATACTGATCAACTGTATATGTAGTCCTCACTGGCAGAAAGTGAGCTGACTTGGTGTAGCGATCCACTATCACCCAAATGGAGTCATGCTGACCAGCGGTCCTGGGTAAGCCCACCACAAAGTCCATTGTGATGTCTTCCCACTTCCACTCTGGGATATCCAGAGGCTGCAGTGTCCCTACCGGCCTCTGATGCTCAGCCTTGACCTGCTGACATGTCAAGCACTTAGCCACATATTCTACTACATCTCTCTTCATCCCCGGCCACCAATATAACGATCTCACATCCTGGTACATCTTCGTGGTGCCTGGATGCAAAGAGTAAGGTTTAGTATGAGATTCATCTAGAATCTCCCGCCTCAACGCAGTGTCTAATGGAACACATATCCGTCCCTTGTATCTCAACAACCCCAAATCAGACACTGTATAGTCTCTGGATGCTCCAGCCAAGACATCCTCTCTAATCTTGATCAGTTGTGGACCACTCAACTGACCCTCCTTGATTCTCTCTAACAGCGTAGGCTGTATCGTAATGTTAGCCAACTGGCCCACTAGCAACTCTATACCAGCTCTTGTCATATCATCTGCTAACTCTCTGGCTATCAGCCTCATGCCATGAATCTGTCCCAGACCCTTCCGGCTTAAAGCATCAGCTACCATGTTGGCTTTCCCTGGGTGGTATAAAATCTCACAGTCATAGTCTTTTACTAACTCCAGCCAATGCCTTTGCCTCATATTCAAGTCTCTCCATAGAGATAATGCCTCCATATCATCAAAGCAAAAACCACAGCCGCCAACTCCAGATCATGAGTAGGATATCTCTTTTCATACTCCTTCAACTGACGAGAAGCGTAGGCAATAACCTTCTCTGATTGCATCAAAACACAGCCCAAACCCTGATGAGAAGCATCACAGTAAATCACAAACTTCTCCTGATCTGTCGGAAGACTCAGAATCGGAGCTGTAATCAATCTCTGCTTCAGTTCCTAGAAGCTGTTCTCACACTTATCTGACCACACAAATTTCTGACTCTTGCGTGTCAGCTCAGTCAAAGCACTAGCAATCTTCGAGAACCCTTCCACGAACCGCCTGTAATAACCTGCCAACCCAAGGAAACTTCTAACCTCAGAAGCATTCTTTGGCCTTGGCCAATCTCTGACCGCTTCGATCTTCGCTGGATCCACCTTAATCCCCTCCTTGCTGACAATATGTCCAAGAAAGGATACCTATGACAACCAGAATTCACACTTCTTGAACTTTGCAAACAGTCTGTGCTCTCTCAGTCTCTGTAGAACCAACCTTAGATGCTGCTCATACTCCAACTCAGTCTAAGAATATACCAGAATATCATCGATGAAGACGATCACAAACTGGTCTAAGTAATCCTTGAACACTCTGTTCATCATATCCATGAAAGCAGCAGGGGCATTAGTCAATCCAAATGACATAACTAGAAACTCATAATGCCCATACCTGGTACGAAAGGCAGTCTTCGGTATGTCTCCCTCCTTGACCCTCAACTGATGATAACCAGAACGAAGGTCGATCTTAGAGAATACCTTCATACCTGGCAGCTGATCGAGCAGATCATCTATCCTTGGCAAAGGATATCGGTTCTTAATTGTTATCTTTTTCAGTTCCCTGTAATCTATACACATTCTCAGAGAACCATTTCTTCTTTACAAATAGAACTGGCGCACCCCAGGGTGAAAAGCTAGGTCTGATAAAACCCAAGTCTAACAGCTCTTGCAACTGTACCTTCAATTCTTTCAACTCAGCTGGGGCCATTCTGTATGGTGCTCTAGACACTTGCTCCGTTCCTGGTGCCAGTTCTATAACGAACTCAATATCTCTGTGTGGTGGTAAACCTGGCAAATCTTCTGGAAACACATCCAGAAACTCACATACAAGTCTAGTATCCTCTGGTGTCACTGGCATGACCTGAGTGGTGTCAACCACACTGGCTAAGAATCCAATGCAACCTCTCTGCAGTAGATCCCTGGCCCTCAACACAGAAATCATAGGAACGCAAGGTCCATGCACAGTACCAACAAACACAAAAGGATCCTTACCTTCAGGCTCAAAGGTGACCATCTTCCTTCTGCAGTCAATAGTTGCCCCATACTTTGCCAACCAATCCATACCCAGTATCATATCAAAGCCAGTCATAACCAACTCTATCAAGTCCACTGACAACTCTCTCCCCTCTACTGTCAGTGGCAAAGATCTGACCCACCTCCTGGATACCACTAACTCTCCAGTGGGTAACAAAGTACCAAACCCCACAGCATAGAAATCACAAGGTCTACACAACCTATCAATAATGCTACTAGCAACAAAGGAATGTGTAGCACCAGAATCAATTAACACATGATAAGGGGTTCCTGCACTAAGAAGCTGACCTGTAACAACTAAGGGGGAAGCCTCAGCTTCTTCTTGAGTCAATGTGAACACTCGAGCTGGGGCCGAGCTGTCCACCTTTCTGGGTTCTTCTTTCCCTATCTGAGGGCAATCTTTCTTTAGATGACCCACTACTCCACACAAATAGCAGGCCTTTGCCCTACACTCTCCCAAATGGCGCCTCTTGCACCTAGGGCATTCAGGACGAGTCTTCCAGGCTTCACTACCCCCAGGACGACCCATTGTAATACCACGGGGTCTTCTGTCAAGACCTGGAACTAGGAAGGTATCAGGAACCTTCCTCTATTGATCACTGGGGCCAACACCCCTACCAGAACCAACAAATGGAGGAACTGTCCTCCTGAAATCCTTTCTGGCTGCACTGTCACGCCAGATCTTGGTTTCTGCACTCTCAGCTGTGAGTGCCTTTTCCACCACCTGTGCATAAGTAGTAACTCCTGCCACAGTGGTTATGCGAACGTCACGAGCTAACCTGGGCTGTAGCCCCTGGAGGAATCTCTCTCTCCTGGTCCCATCAGTGGGCACCAATTCCTTGGCAAACTTTGCCAAACGGTCAAACTTTAAATCATACTCAGTTACTGATAAGCTTCCCTAAAATAGCCTCATAAATTCATCGGCCGTCGCCGCTCTAATAGCGTCAATATAGTACTTCTCATTAAATAAAGTCTAAAACTCCTCCCAGCTCAGGAGATTAACATTCTTGGTCTAGCCAACCACCTCCCACCAAATCCGGGCATCTTCCCGAAACATATAGGTAGCATAGGCCACCCTCTCACTACCAACTACCCTCATAAAGTCAAGAATAGTGGTAATCATGCTCATCCATTGTTCAGCCTTGGTAGGATCTGCACTGCCTTCAAACACAGGAGGTTATTGCTTCCTGAACCGCTCATAAAGAGGTTCCAATCTGTTTCCAACCTCAGGCAGCTGCCCAATAACTGGCACCGACACAGAAGGTGCCTCTGCAACATTGGCCACTACAGGCACTTACTGCTGCCTCAGGAGACGAAGCTCCTCTCCCTGTTTCAACACTGTAGCCTGCAATTCCTCAAACAACTGCTGCCAGTTTGCAGGTGCTGGCTGTGGAATCTGGGATTGGTCATTCTCTTGACCCTGACTGTTGTTATTATTCTGACCCTGACCACTCTGGCCAGCTGCAGTGTCTGTCTGTTCTGGGTTCATTCTGTCACTGATACCTTACTGAAACAATAATCAATACGGCCAGTCAGGTAGTAATAACTAAACCTCTTTCCGCCTCACAGTCCAAGAATAAACACACAATTATCATATTCCACAGTCATTCAATATTCACAAACAGATACACATTTATGGCACTCAGCACTCAGCACGTATCACATAACAGTTCATAATATTTCAGGGGCACAAGGCCAACATAGTGTCTCATGCATACAGGTAAAGCATTTGCACCACATTTAGGCAGTTATACACATAACTACGTAAAGAGTTACCAAACCATGGGTCGAGCTTGACTTCAGTGATGTGTGTACATGCCCAGCCAGTCTACAGGAACCTTAACCTTGGCATTGCTCTGATACCAAGTTGTAAGGCCCTGGTTACCCCATAACAGTTATGGTGAATGGTGGACTGGAAATTTGACTCACTACCTGAGTCCTTTGGTCAAAAACGTGCTCTAAGTGTAATTAACAGGTTAAGGTATAAAACCAATAAACAGGAAATGGATATTTTCATTACAAACTGCTCTGCAGAGCTGATCAAAACATTTACAAGTTGTTCTCAGTACAAAATGGTCATTACTGTTTTAAATTTACAATCCCGCCGACCTAAGCGGCAAAAATAGGGTAAACCCCCTAGTTCCTCTGAGAACTCCTTGGCCGTGGTGGTCAAGCGGCTGCATATGTACACACCACCACCTATGCTCTCCACTCAAGGCTAGGTGAGCTTTTCTTTTCCTTTACCTGCACCACATAGCACCCATGAGCCAAAGCCCAGCAAGAAAACATAACATTATTCATAAACATTATCAAATGATTATCATTATAATCACACTGAGCATAAAACTTTCAAGCAAGTGAGTGAACATCACATGAGGTCCTGATAAACCATACAGAGTGATTCACAAGCAAGTCACTAATTCAAATGGAAGAGTGGCTGCTAGGTAAGCCACTAGCCTTCAATAAGTTCTGATAAACCATACTGAGTGACTAACAAGCATGTCACTGTTTCAAGTGGGAGAGTGGCTGCTAGGTAAGCCACTAGCCTCCAACCGCTTATTTCATTCATCGACCCTCGCGGTCGGTCTGGCATTAATGCTCTTTGAGTCATTCAATGCTAATAGTAGATTAGATCAAATCTTTGTTGGCTCGCATTAACACACTAAGGCCGTCCTGACTAATGAGTCAGCGCAACGGGACCAGTGCTCAGTACCACTGCCGAACCTGACTAATAAGTCACAGCTTCACAGTTGATACTAGCACCTTTGCCAAATCTGACTAATGAGTCAGTACCATGCACAAGTGAGCAACACATGCTAAACATTCTATATTCAATCCAAGTCCATATTTACACAACCAGCATGCCTCATGAATATCCATGCATGTCACACTTGGGGTGCAGTTTTCTTACCTCTGGTTCGAGCTAGAACGAATAAAAGAACGACCCCTGAGAACGATCAACCTTTTGGTCCTTTAGCGGTTACCTGGTCATAACCAATTATGGGATTCCATCAATAAAATGAATAATAAAAGGTTCCAAAACCAAAACCTAACCTCCAAGACATCAAACACTACTCAACCGAGTAGTAGGTTCGATCCCGAGGCCTTAGGCTTGAATCCTCATGCTAGGAACTCCATTTTGGCAAAAATGCCACTAAGGGCCGCGATCCTCCCCTGCTGCGTCGCGACGCGCCCCTCAAACAGAGGTGGCCTTCTTTGTCAGCGCCAAGGGCCGCGGCGCCCAGCCCAGACTAGCCAAAAAGGTTGCACGCACCAGAAATCCTCCCCTGCATTTTTCCTCTCAAACCAGCCCTTCAAACCAACCCAAAACCTCCTCCAAACACTCATTTCAACCTCTAAACACCACCCATAACTCACCCTCATCAAAACCCAAACTTATCTTCAATCCAAACCTCTTCAAATCCACACTTTCATCAAGAAATCAAAAGCTGAAAACTCAAAACTAAAACAGGGTATAACCAGAAATTACTAACTAGAACTCACCTTAGACCCAAGTTTGAACCTCCTTCAATGGCTGAACTAAGTCCACCGACCCAGCCCTTGGATTTCCTAGCTTGAAACCCCTCTTAGAGCTCAAGAACACCAAAGAAGAAAATGAAGAAGAGTGGTGTACAGGAAGGAAGAAGAAAGCCCTGTTTTGCTCTGTTTATTCTACAGCCCTCCAAAGTCATATATATCCAAACCCCAAATGACCAAAATACACTTAAACCATCTAAAGCTTCTTAAGCCATTCTAAGGGTAAAATTGGTACTTTCCACCTATCCCGTTAATCATAATTAACACCTCCCAATTCTCGCTAATCTCAATATTCTCAAACACCAATAATTCACATCCTATTCCCCTTTAATGCCTGGTAACATTCTAATCATTAAAACACCCCGAGACTCACCCCGAGCATAAACCTGTTATGACCAAACCGATAATTAACATACCATGATCGTCTCATGCCGAATGGCTCGAACAAACCCACATCATAATGTGGTCTCAGAATATATCACCGGCATGCGTACAAACAGACAATTTACCCTCAATGGGCCAAATTACCATCACACCCCTGTAATTAGAAATATGGACCCGCATGCATGCATTTCACATCATATTATAATATAATCAACATATACATGCATTTTATCAATTAACAACATAATTAAGCAAGTATGGCCCTCCCGGCCTACTATTCACGCCGTTAAACACATCGGAGAATTCGGGGCATTACACCTGGATAGTCCTCTTAGACTGACCATCAATCTAAGGATGATAAGTTGTGCCAAAGTTCAGTTGTAGGTCCATCGCCTTTTGCAAACTTCCCCAAAATGTGGAAGTAAATATGGGGTCTCGATCTGACACGATTGACCTTGAAGCTCCATGAAGACGTACTATCTCTTTCACATAGAGATCTTCTTACTGATCAACTGTACAAGTCATCCTCACTGGTAGAAAGTGAGTTGATTTGGTGTATCTTTCTACAATAACGTACACCAAATCATGTTGAGCCACCGTCCTGGGTAATCCCACCACAAAATCCATTGTGATGTCTTCATACTTCCACTTTGGGATATCCAAGGGTTGTAATAGCCATGTTGGTCTCTGATGTTCAGCCTTGATCTGCTAACACATCAGACACTTGGCTACATACTCGGTTACGTTCCTCTTTTTTCCCGACCACCAATATAAAGTCCTCAAGTCCTGGTACATCTTCGTGGTGCCGGAATGCAAAGAGTACGGGGTAGTATCAGATTCATCCAGAATCTCCCGTCCGATAACAGTATCCATCAGAACACAGATCCGACCTTTATATCTTAGTAAACTCATATATGATATTGTATAGTCCCTAGCTATTCCAACTAGGATGTCCTCTATAATCTTCATCAGTTGTGGCTGTTTTAACTGACTCTCCTTTATTCTTTCTAGAAGAGTAGACTGTAGGGTAATGTTGGATAATTGGCCCACTACTAACTCAATCCCTGCTCTGGTCATATCCTCTGCCAACTCGTTGGATATTTGCCTCAAACTATATAATTGTCCCAGAACTCTCCGACATAGGGCATCTGCCACCACGTTGGCTTTCCCTGGATGATAAAGGATGCCACAATCATAGTCCTTCACCAGTTCTAACCAATGCATCTACCTTATACTCAAATCCTTCTGAGTGAATAACACTTAAGGCTCTTGTGGTCAGTGTATATCTCACACTTCTCTCCATAAATATAATGCCTCCATACCTTTAATGCAAAGACCACTGCTGCCAACTCCAGATCATGAGTAGGATACCTCTGCTCATAATCCTTCAACTGGTGTGATGCATAAGCAATCACCTTCCCTGCCTGCATAAGGACACAACCTATACTAGAGGTGGACATAGATATTTTAATACATTTATTGATGATTGTTTAAGGTTCACATATGTTTACTTACTTAAGAATAAGGATGAAGAATTTATCATGTTTAAAATTTATAAAGTCGAGGTTGAAAACCAATTGGAAAAGAAAATCAAAGTAATAAGAAGTGATAAGGGCAGTGAATACTTTTCCAATGAATTCAATTTGTTTTGTAAAATGCATGGTATAATACATGAATGTAAAACCCCTTATAAACCCCAACAAAATGGTATAGTGGAGAGAAAGAATAGAATATTTGTAGAAATGATAAACGCTATGCTTTTGCATGCAAATTTGAATTTTGGCCTATGAGGAGAAACCTTGTTATCTGCTTGTCAGATTCTAAACCGGATCCCAATAAAGAATAATCAAAATTTACCATATGAGATATGGAAAGGAAAGAGGCCCAACCTAGGGTATCTCAAAGTGTGAGGTCTCCTTTCTTATTGCAAGAGCACGAAACCTAAAAGGACCAAGTTGGGTCCTAGGGCAATAAGGTGTATATTTGTAGGCTATGCCTTAAATAGTAAAGCCTATAGACTATTAGACTTGGAGACTAATGTCATAATTAAATCAAGAGAAATTGAGTTCTTTGATAACTTGTTGTATAGTGACAACAAACCTAAATTACCCATCTCATTGGAAGGAAGTCAAGAGGAGATACCTTTAAGGGTTGTAGAGCAACCATTATTTCCTAAAAGAGAAGCAAAAGGCTTAAAAAGGTAGGATCATAAGACAGGTGCTCACATGTGGAAACACTTTACTTAGTAGAGGGTAATCAAAAAGAAGACACAAAATACCCAATCGTACTTTAAATTGAGGATGATCCTAAACCCTTCCAAGAAGCTATGTCTTAAAGAAATTCCATTTTTCAAAAGGAGGCAATAAATAATGAGATTGATTCAATTATATTCAACCACACTTGGGAAATCGTTGATCTACCACAAGGATCAAAATCAATAAGGTGTAAGTGGTTGGCGTGTAGCACCCCTATTTCTAGGGATATGTTTCAACCAATTTTCTTTTAACTATATTTAATAATTTATTTATCCTAAAATATCTAACCTTATAACTTATCTTATCAGATTAATTGAAGAATAAATATTCATTCAAATTCACAAATAATTTGAATTATGAGAAATATCTTTTCACATTTATTTAAATAAATAAAATCAAATAATTCCAAATTAATTATTCCATATATCTAAATGCTAATTTTGAAATCCCCATTTTATTTAAAAAATTAATTTCAAAATTTCCTTTAATTAAAATGTCAATTTTGAAAATTTCCACATTAATTAAATAATTTGTCTCAATTACATATTTGACCCTGAAGAATAAATTTCTTCCAAATATGTCCTTATCTTGATTTTTTACAATTTTCACTCTTACCTTGAATAGTGTTGATAGAGTCATCTCGGTTATCTATGGACCTATAATTTCAAGCTCCAATAAATTTATATTATTAATTAAAACTCATTAATATAATAACCTTAATTTATTTAATCTCAAAATTATTCCACTAAAAATATGAGACCGCGCTCTTGTAATTATATACATTTATTTATTGAGTACTTTTAAATATATAAAAAGCATCCATCATTTTAATCACTACATACAATTCAATCCTCTATTAATGGTTCATATTTAGAGTAGGATTTAATTATTGTTTAACCTCTTTAATTACATTTTGTTTCCTTAAGTACCATTAACTTTACTAGTGAATGTTAATTCATAAATTGATTTATGAATTTGAACTCAATAACATTTTAGTTCCAAAAGCCAACCCTTAAGAGAGTCATTATTCAATTCCTATCGTAATTGTATAGATTCCATATCTATATATTATGTCCACAATCATCTACATCAATGTGTTCCCAAAACAAAAGTTTTTAGCCTAATCATTTTGACAAACCATAATGAGTGAATCAAAGAACTCATATGACATAAACAGGAGTTCATAATAATTTCAGGATTAAGATCAATTTGTAGATGCTCATCTTATTGATATGTTAAATTAATACTTATAAAGTCAACGGTATTATTAAGTATTAATAACATATCGGGTCTCGTTCATGTATAACCACTTTATACAAAGTACCTCCAATAAGATTTCCTACTACATCAGTAATCTGGATCTAGATTACAAGTATTTATAATATTAGTGAACCATCCTTACAGTATTTAATCATGAGATCTCATATAACTTTGTTTTACTGTTAACGATTTAAATTTGTTCCCTACAATCTTAATCATGTCGTACCAATACAAGATTGTAGTCACAATAACAAATTTGGGAATTTTATGATATTCATATAATATTATTCTAATAATAATAATATACAATAAATATACACTAAAATTAATTTCAATTATTTAATTCATAAAACATTGTTCAATACATATGCTTTAAAGGGCACTAATCCCAACAATCTCCCACTTGATTTAAAGAAAATGAGACATTTCCATCAGACCATATTGCTAACATGATCCTTAAAAGACTTGGTAGACAAAGTATTAGTAAAAGGATCGACAAGGTTATGTTGTGAAGCTTTCTTCATAACTGGTACATCTCCTTTGTGAACAATATCCCTGATCAAGTGGTATTTCCTCTCGATATGATTTTCCCTCTTATGAGTTCTTGGTTATCTCGAGTTAGCTATCACCCCACTGTTGCCACAGTATAGGACAAGTGGCTTGTCCATATCTGGAACTATTTCCATATCAGAATAGAACTTTTTGAGCCACAAAACCTCTTTAGCTGTTTTTCAAGCCGCTATGTATTAAGCTTCCATGGTAGACTCTGCAATACTAGTTTGTTTAATACTACGCTAGACAACAACTCCTCCACCAAGTGTCAACACTAATCCAGAAGTCAATTTCTGACTATCTCTGTTGGATTGAAAATCAGAATCAGTGTATTCAGTGGGGTTCAGGTCACCACTTGAATACACAAGCATATATTCTCTAGTTTTTCGAAGATACTTGAGAATATTCTTTACTGAAATCCAATGACTTAATCCAGAATTGGATTGATAACGACTTACTATCCCTACTGCATAACAAATTCTAGGTCTTGTGCACAACATGTCGTAAATCAGATGCCTATCGCTAAGGCATAGGGATACTTTCTTATATCATTTTCTTCTTGGGGTGTTTTAGGACACTCCTCTTTAGAAAGGATAATTCCATGACGGGTTGGTATTCACCCATCGTGGAATTCTGCATAGTGAATCTTTCCAGTAACTTATCTATATAAGTAGCTTGAGATAGAGCCTATACTTTATTATGTCGATCCCAAAGGATCTTTATGCCTAGAACATAGCATCTCCCAAATCTTTCATTTAGAATTGCTCAGTTAGCCATTTCTTTACTTTTGTCAATGTTCCTATGTCATTTTCAATTAGTAGGATATCAACAACGTTAAGAACCAGGATTACCACGATTCCATCTTTGATTTGTCTATAGACACAAGGTTCATCGTGTTTTGTTCAAAACTGTACATTTTGATTGTGCCATCAAATTTCAGATTCCAAGATCTTGAATCTTGTTTGAGTCCACAAATGTACCTAAGAAGCTTGCAAACTTTTTGCACTTAACCTTTTACTATGAACCCTTCTGGTTAAGACATATAAATGGTCTCGTCAAGAAAGCCATTTAGAAAAGTCGTCTTAACATCCATTTATCATATCTCGTAATCCATGCAAACAGTTATGGACAGGAGTATGTAGATGGATTTAAGCATGGCTACAGGAGAAAATTTTCTTCATACTCCACTTCTCTCTGAGTGTAACCCTTGCCTACAAGCCAAGCTTTGAAACTTTCGACTTTCCCATCTGCTCCTCTTTTCTTCTTGAATATCCATTTGCAACCAATAGGTTTAACATTTTCAAGAAGATCTTCAAGAGTCCAGATGGAATTAGAATACATCGATTCCATTTCCAGGTTCATGGCATTTTGCCATTTTTCTTTGTCAGAATCCTCCATTGCATCCCTGTATGTCAATGGATCATCATTGTTTGTGTCAGACACAAGCATCTGAACTTCAAGTTCATAGCGAGTTGGCTTCCTAACAACCCTCCAACTACAACGAAGCTCTCTATTGTTCTGACTAGAACTTGCGGTCTCCTCTTGTCGTTGTTCATTGGAAACATTTAGTGATCTTATTACTTGATTTGAGACCATCTCCTCAAGTGCAACCTTACTGCAAGTTTTGTGGTTGTTAATTTTTTCATATTAGAGAAAAATAGCATTTGTCGATACAAATGTTTTGTTTTCTTTAGCACTATAAAATATACATCCTCTGGTCTCCTCGAAATATCCCACAAACATGCACAATTCAATGTGAGATTCCAACTTTTCAGTCTTTCCTTTCAGCAAGTGTTTTGGACACCCCAAAATGCGAAAATGGTGTAAACTAGGTTTAGTACCATTCCATAATTCCAACGGTGTCTTCATGATAGACTTGGATGGAACAAAATTCAATATGTACATTGCACATTGAATAGCATAGCCCCAGAATGACAGTGGCAATGATGAGGAACTCATCATTGATCTAACCATGTCTAATAACATCTTGTTCCTTCTTTTAGAAACACCATTTTGTTGTGGCGTTCCTGGTGCGGTGAGTTGGGATAGAATTCCATGCTCACGCAGGTGGTCCTCGAATTCATAATTCAGGTACTCTCCACCTCGATCAGATTGAAGAAATTTCAGTGATTTACCTAATTGCTTTTCAGCTTAGGCTTGGAATTTTGTAAATTTTCAAAGGTGTCATATTTCTTTTGCATCAAATATAGGTAACCATATCTTGAATAATCGTCAATGAAGGTGATGAAATATTCAAACCCTCCTCTCACTTGCACATTAAGTGGTATACACACATCAGTGTGTACAAGTTGGAGTGGTTCTATAGCTCTTGAACATTTTGCAGAGAAAGGTCATTTAGTCATCTTGCCTTCCAGACAAGATTCACAGGTTGGAAGAGAACCAACAGTTAATTCTCTTAAAGTTCCCTCCTTTGCTAGTCTGCTAATTCTATCCAAACTAATATGCCCCAATCTTAAATGCCATAGTTATGTTTCATTGTCATAATCAATCATTTGATGTTTAATAGACCTTGAGTTTGCAACTTTAAACATTTCAGAGTTGTATATAGATTGCTCTTTTGCCTTAAGTTTATACAGCCCATCATCAGATTTTGCATGACATATTTCAATACCAGATCTTGAGATAAAAATCAAATTATTATTGAAGGAAATATGGAAACCTTGTTCATGCAACATAGAAATAATAAAGTTCTCAATTAATAAATTACATTACTAATCATAAACTAAAAATTTCTAAATCATTAGTTTTCTTATTCTAAATAGAAATCTAAAATCTCTAAAATAAGGACAAACTAAAATTTTCAATTGTTCATAACAACAATTAAAATTCTAAATAAAACTAAAATCAAGCTCCATCTCTATCCAGCATCTGGCACAAAGTTAACCTCTTTGTGGAAAGATTCTTAACCAGTGATGAAGAACAAACAACAAAAATATAGTTAGTGGCATGTGTGAGTACAATAATCACCAGAAAAAATATATGTAAATCATATTTATCTTAGTTTCTTTCAAACGATTAGACATAGCAGCTTCGTCTATTATTGAGTGCCATATTTCATATGTGTTCTCGATATGTATATATTTTCCTGTGATTTTGTCAAGCAAGCTATAAAGCAAGAAATAACGAGCCAAATGATTGGACTTACTCCTATCACTATATTTTTCATGTTCTTCATAGCCATGTGAAAATGATGGAACTGATGGGGGTTGTTCAACAACCACATTCATTAAGTTTTTAGTTTTGAGAACGATCATCATTCTCGAAAACCAACAATGCATGTCATTTAGATCAAATGTGAGAGTTTCGTGGAATACATCAAGGGTATGTTTAAGAGATGGCATGATTGCTGAAATAAATAAATAATATCACAAAATCAATTTAGCACATATTATGAATATCAGTAACTTTTTGGAATAGTAAATATGATGGATGAATGCAACAAATTTAAATAACATAAAAAAAATTATTGCTAATTTCGTGAAATATTAATTTGAAAATTAATGGACCAACCTTAGGTAGGTCAGACTAATCTCAAATTAATTTTGAGACAATTCTCAAATCCATAAGTGAAAACTTAAAATCAACTATTTTCTCTTTTGACTTGCGAACAACCGCTAGTTTGGTCAAGATTAATTAGTCCGCTCAGAAGCCTAGTTAACATTTGTGAGTGTAACCCATTATTTTAGATTAATGACTTAACTCACGAGTGTACCTTAGGGTCAATCAAACTTGAAATACATCATTCAATCCTATTCTTATAAAGAAATTAACCTTGAATAATAACATAGTCGGAAACCTTCCTTAGGGGGACACAAACAAAGGTGTCTCGAGGCCCATTCCATGAAACATCAGTGTTAACGAATAATGGAGATCATAGGAGTTATTGTTATGATTTCTGCTCCCACTCACTATTTTAGAATATATGTTTTCTCAAAACGTCCTATGTTTATTAATTAAATTAATCCAATTAATTTACCAAATGATATTCTAATAATTACTAATCTCATTAAGCATTTTAATCATTAAACAAGCTTTAATCAAACTACTATATAGTCCCTTAAACTATCTAGTAAATAAATGCTCTAATTATTAAGAATATCATTTGCATATCTAATAAAATTAATTATTAAATAGGTCTTTGAAATTAACACTTAAAATCAATTTACCACTTTGTTCTAGATTAATCTTGATTGATTATATGATTCATTTAATGCATATAATCAAAGAGGAAGTTTCTAATTCAAACATGTTTCTACTCGATATGAGATGTATGCTTGAATTAGATATATTGTGTGTGTAATATGAATGGCATGTTATAATACATGACAATGTTATTAAACACTTTTAATACATTCAAACATTTAAATAAAAGCAATAAATAAATGCGAGCAGTGTGTTTTGGGTATTTCTAGAAAAATTATAACACTTGCAATAATTTACAAAAATAAATAAATAAATAAAATCAAGGCATCGTGTAGAATCTCCATCTCCATTTCCATCTTTTGGCCTTTCTATTATTTTTATGCCATCTAGCCAAAATTTGAATGATAAATGACTTCAATAATTTTAAACAATCTCTTAAAATATTTAACTTGGCAAACAAAAGCCCAATTAGTCATTTCGGTCCATTTTGAACTTGGGCCAATTAATTAAAAATTTAATTAGAATTTCAAAATTCTAATTAACAAATTTTGGGCCAAGCCCACAAATTCAAGGAAACCAATAATCAGTCTATGGCTTGGGTAAGGAGCCAAGTGAGTTAGGGTTTCAATTTAGGCTCAGGTTGGTGGGGCGGCTCAAATGCCACCAAACCACGAAGTTGCAAAGGCTCGGGCATTCAAGGCAGCAGGGCGCGACTAGGCAGCAGGGCATGCAAGGCGCGCTGGGGGCCAAGAGGCTCGGCAGGCTCAGCTGGGTGTGATAAGGGCACCGAGACGAATAGGCGTGCACCCCAGGGGATGTGAGAGGAGTGCGCTAGAGGCTCCAGGTAGCCATGGGGCTGGGCGCCTAGTGCACAGGCAGCCGTGGGCATGCGACTGCGCAAGCAGTTCTTTAAAATACTTAGACCCAAATCTTCCAAGATGTATCTCTACACCTCAAGATGTGTGTGGGCACGCAGAGTAATGGTAGGAAAATATTTATGTTTCACAAGATATTCTCAACATATGAGATCTTGGAATATTAGGCCTGAGACAAATTTTAGCGATAGAAAAATATTATGATATACTTTCTCTCTCTTGAATATTCCGAAATATTATGTATATCTTATGAAACTATATTATCTGATAGATTTATAAAAGAATTACTTAAATTCAAAATTGAAAACCCCAACTATAAATCTATTATTATTAAATAAATAAAAGAAAAATATTACGATCCAATCTTGATTAATTAGTATAGCTACACACCAACCACAATTCCTGGACTGTGGTTGACGTGTAGCATCCCTATTTTTAGAGATGTGTTCCAACTAATTTTCTTTTAATTATATTTAATAATTTACTCATTCTAAAATATCTTAACCTTATAATTTATCTTATCAGATTAATTAAAGAATAAATGTTAATTCAAATCCACAACTAATTTGAATTATCATAAATATCTTTTCACATTTATTTAAATAAATAAAATTAATTAATTCAATTATTTAAATGTCAATTTTGAAATCCCCATTTTATTTAAAAAATTGATTCAAAAATTCCTGTAACGCCCTAGGTAGCTAAGACCGTTACACTGTGTATTTTTAAAGGTGCGGGACTTGCTAATCAAGTCATTTAGTTAAAAACGTGTCACTGACATCACTAATGAACAAGGGTTACAATATTTTGGTCATGAAATATACATTTCATATAATTAAACATTTTATACAAGGGATCCCAAAAGAAACAGTGTTTGAAAGTCAGTTTACAAAATTTCCAGAGTACAAACAACCGCTAGCCGCTCTAAGGGCAAAACAGACATTTATGGTCCTCCCGTTCCTATCCCTTCCTCAACCGTGGCGGCTGAGCAGCGGAACATGTACATTCTGCCCTCAGATCTCTCTGATTCAGGGCTGATCAAGCTTGCCCTTATCTTTACCTGCACCACATAGCACCCGTGAGCCAAGGCCCAGCAAGAAAATATAACGCTATAGCACAAACAGTGATAACAATTGAATAACCCTTAGAGCATGTTCATATACTTAGCATAACACATTAATCACATAGTCCATAGACATAACCAGAGAATCAACAAACCAACGCTCAACTATTCAACATAACAAATTCATCAATCAATAATATTAATCAAATCACATGATAATCAGTGGTCGACACCCTTAGGCCGCACCCTCTGTTTACCCCACTGACTTCGATCCGTTTAAACCGAGCTCAGTGAATAATAAGCTGTCCTCAGCTACCAATGGCTGAGTCGCGCCCTGTGCGCCAACGTAAACTCTGGCACTCTTAGGCCGTTCGTTTATTATTTACATGGCATAATACCATCCTTTATAAAGCATTTAAAACAGGGAACCCTTAGTCCCATTATAAATTCATAACCGGGTGCAGTTTTCTTACCTATGTACCAAGCTTCGTGAGCACAGAAATCCTGAGAGCGGTCCTCTAACCCGAGCCTCGCCAAAAACTGTAACGCCCTAGATAGCGAAGACCACTACACTGTGTATTTATAAAGGTGCAGGACTTGCTAATCAAGTCATTTAGTTAAAACGTGTTGCTAAAACCATTAATGAGCTAGGGTTAAAAGGTTTTGGTCTCAAAAGGTATATTTCATATAACTAAACATTTTACACATGGGATCCCAAAAAGGAACAGCGTTTAAAAGTCAGTTTACAAAATTTCCAGAGTACAAACAACCACTAGCCACTCTAAGGGCAAACCAGACGTTTATGGTTCTCCTATTCCTGTATCCCCCTCAACTGTGGCAGCTGAGCAGCTGACCATGTATATTCTGCTCTCAGAGCTCTCCAAATCAGGGCTGGTCAAGCTTGCCCTTGCCTTTATCTGCACCACGAAGCACCCGTGAGCCAAGGCCCAGCAAGAAAACATAACAATATATAACAAACAATGATAACAATTGGATAACCCTTTAAGCATGTTCATACACTTAACATACAACATTAGTCACATAGCACGTAGATATAACCAAGGATTCAACCAATCAACACTCACCTATTCAGCATGACAAATCAACAAATCAATAATAACAATCAAAACACATGATAATCAGGATCGACACCTTCAGTCGCACCCTCTATTTACCCCACTGACTCCGGCCCGCTTAAACCGAGTTCAGTGCATAATAAGCTGTCCTCAGCTACCAGTGGCCGAGTCGGGCCCTGTGCACTAGTGTAAACTTCGGCACTCTTAGGTCGTTTGTTTACTTTTTACATGGCATAATACCATCCTCTATAAAGCATACAAAACAGGGAACCCTTAGTCCCATTATAAATCCACAACCGGGTGCAGTTTTCTTACCTTTAGTTTCCAAGTGTACTGGTTATGCGAGATGCCTCTTGAGCATGATCCGTTTCCCGAGCACCTAGCTTATACCTAGTCACAATCAAGATAAGGGATACCATTAATAATTGAAAAAGGGCTTCTAGATTAGGTTCTAGTCTTCGGAACATCGAATCCACCAAACACGGTAGTAGAATCGATCCCGAGCACCCTAGGTTAAAATTCCCATGTTTAAAATGCCAAATTCCCTTAAGGGCCACGACTCAAGCCTCTCATGCCGCGGCATAGCCCCCAAGCAGAGCCCATCAAGGCTCAGAACCAGACACGGATCGCGGCCCTACAAGCCCCATGCCGCGGTCCGCCCTCCTTCCATGGCACACTTCAACTTCAGAGGGTGCGGCTCACCAAGAACTATCCAGCGGCCCGACCCCTTCGAACCCAGAAAAACTTCCATTTTTTACTCTCAAAACCATCCAAAACTATCCCAATTCCACAACTCAATTATCACAAAACTTCTAACATGATTCCAGCAACATAATCCAGCGAAAACCCAGCCTAGAAACTCATCAAAATCCCACTTTAATCTCTGAAACCCAATAGCTTAAAAACAACAAAACCAGTCAAAAAACTCAAAGTTAAAACACTAAATCATGAATTGGAGCTTACCTTCTTTGATGAACCAACTCTCTTAAAGATTTCTGAGCTAACTCCCAAGTTTCAGCTTCAATTCAATCCTTCAATATCAAAATCCATAAAGACCTCAAAACCCAGCCATAAACACATAATTAATCACCATACACAAAGCTTATGACTTACCTTAATCCTGGTTGAACCCCTTAGTTGAACACTAGATTAATCCCTCAAAACTCCAGCTCAATCCACTGAATTCCCAGCAGAATTCCTTAAGTTCTACTGGTTTCCCCTTGAGAGAGAGAAGGAAGAGGAGGGAAGGTCGGTTCCTTTGTTTCCACCGAGTTCTTAGTTTTTACTTAGTCCATCCTTAGGTAATTAAGTTAATCCCGAGGCTACGGGTGCCGGAAACGTCCCCGAGGGCAAAATGGTAAAATTCCCCAGTATTCCCACCTAAGCTTCCTAACCTCAAATATATCTCAAATTATTTCTTTCCATAACCCGATAACCTAGATAACCATCCAATACCTGAAATACCCATTGACTTTCCCAAAGACAAGTATTAAGCCCTGTTGTGACTTTCCTGCTAACTAGCTCCCTAGGATCGCCTCAAGCCGCATGCTGCAGATTTACCTACATAATAATGTGGTTCTCATAATTATAGCATATAATCACATTTGCATTCATATAAACATACTATCATGCTTATCATATAATCATGCATTAAGTTAATATATTCACACATAAACCAATTATGCCCTCCCGACACACTAATCAAGGCCCTTAAGCCATATTAGTGATTTTGGATCGTTACAAAAACCTAGTCACAACACACATACATTGCACTCTCATTACTAACCAATTAATAATCATCTCCTGGAATCAATCCCGTGCTCTCGGGACCTCCCGTTTCCCCACACAAGGTAGCAAAAGCGTCCCTCGAGCCCCCTGAGCCAAAACCCTGAAAACTCAACTCCCTCTGTCTTGAAATTAGCCTAGTGCAGCGACACAGCCCTATGGGGGCTGCGGCGCCCAGAATGGTCCCAACTCCTGCTTCAACCTAGTGTCGCGGCGCGAAAAAACAGGGCCGCAGCGCGAATACGCGAACCCAAAAAATTGGGTTTTTCCCAACATTTTTCCCAAGTCAAAACTCTTCCAAATCAACCCCAAGGTACACCCAAGTACCAACTCAACCTAAAACCTCAAATAAACATTATGGCAACCCATAAATCACAGCAACAAACCCAATCATACAATCAAACCCAAGATTCACCTAGTAGTTCAAAATTCACAAAAACTTAAACCATACTTTATAAAACTTAAACCACCCTTTCAAAAACTTAAACCACACTAGATTATAAACCTCATAGACACCTAAAATTCTTACCTCAAGCAGAGATTCGACCTTGAGCTACTTTCAAGTCCAACTCCAAGCTAATTTCCTTTGATTTCCAAGCTGAGTCTTCACTCCAATAACCCACAAGCAAACAACACAATTTTAGCTTACTAACCTAACATCACCAACAGAATTTCCACAAGGAAGATAGTTAAAGCTTACCTTTGCACCCTTGAATTTCTGGCCTAAAGTCTCCCTTAGTTCATCCTTGAGTCCCTTCCTTGACCCCAAAGAAGATAGCTCTTCTTCTCCTTCCTTCTAGTTCCTTTGGTTTCCTCTAGATTTCAGCAAGACATTCAGTTTATTCCTGTGTGAAAGTAATGTATTTGACTTCTCCTCAGCCAGAGTTATCCTTTCCTAAGACCAAGTTACCATTTTTCCCTTTCCCATAATAAAAAGTCTTATACAACCCCAAGGGAAATTCTGTCATTTCACCTAAACCCCGCTAAATCCTCAAATATTCCTATAAATCCACATTTAATCCCAAATTGTCCAAACCATTACTTAATTGCTAACCGCTACTCAATAATTCCCAAACACTTTATAATATTCCCAAAATACCTCTAAGCTCCTCCCGAGCCGGGTATTTGAGCCCGTTGTGACTTTCTAGCTAACCAGCTCCCTAGGACCATCTCGGGTCGTGCAACATAATTATATCACCACTCACACATGGTATCAATCACAATATATACAAATATCACATTTATGCCCTCAACGAGCTAAAATTACAAATATGCCCCCAGCAACCAAATGGGGCCCACATGCACTTCATATAATCATACAAGCATGCTTAACACAGAATCATGCATTAAACTGTTTAATTCACACATAAACCGTTCGTGCCCTCCCGGCACACTAATCAAGGCCCTTAAGTCTTATTAGTGATTTTGGGTTGTTACAATTCCTTTTATTAAAATGTCAATTTCAAAAATTTCCCCATTAATTAAATAATTTTTGTCAATTACATATTTGACCCTAAAGAACAAATTTCTTCCAAATATGCCCTTATCTTGACTTTTCACAATTTCCACTCTTACCTTGAATAGTGTTGATAGAGCCAACTTAGGGACCTATGGACCTATAACTTCAAGCTCCAATATATTTAAATTGTTAATTACAACTCTTTAATATAATAATTTTAAATTATTTAATCTCAATATTATTCCACTAAAAATATGAGACTGTACTCTTGTAATTATAGACATTTTTTTATTGAGTACTTTTAAATATATAAAAAAAAATGTCCATCAATTTAATCACTACATACAATTCAATCATCTATTAATGATTCATAATTAATGTAGGAATTAATTACCGTTTAACATCTTTAATTATATGTTGTTTTCTTGAGTACCATTAATTTTACAACTGAAGTTTAATTCATAAATTAATTTATGAATTGGAGCTCAATAACCTTTCAGTTCCAAAAGTCAACCCTTAAGAAAACCATTATTCAATTCCTCTCTGAAAGCTATAGATTACATATCTCTATATTATGTCTCCAGCCTTCTACATCAATGAGTTCTTAAAATAAAAGTTTTCAGCATGATCATTCTGACAAACCATAATGAGTGAATTAAAGAACTCATATGACATAACAAGAGTTCATAATAAATTCAGGATTAAGTTCAGTGTATATATGATCATCTTATTAATATGTTAAATTAATACTTATAAAGTAAACAGTATTATTAAGTATTAATAACATATTAAGTCTCGTTCATGTATAACTACTTTATACAAAGTACCTCTACTAAGATGTCCTACTAAATTAGTAATCCTGATCTAGACATGTTAATCTAAATATTCTATATGACTTTGTTTTATTGCCAACTATTTAAACTCATTCTCTACAATCTTAATCCTCTTGTACCAATACAAGATTGTAGTCACAATAATTTTTTTTGGGAATTTTCTGATATTCATATAATATTATTCTAATAATAATAAATAATAAATATACTCTAAAATTTATTTCATAAAATATTGTTGAATACATATGTTTCAAGGACACTAAGCCCAACAATAATGGCATGAGAAATTTGATGAAGTCATTGTTTCGGATGGCTTTAAATACAATAGTGCATATAAGTGCTTGTATTCAAAGACTTGTGATGAATATATCATTCTAGTGTATGAATATGTTTATGATATGTTGATATTAAGTGATGACATGAAAGACATATTAGAAACAAAGAGGTTTCTATCTTTTACTTTTAAGATGAAAGACCTTGGAGAGGTTGATACCATACTAGATATCAATGTTAGAAGAAATGGGTATGGGTATGTCTTAGGTCAAACTCACTATGTTGAGAAGATGCTTGATGAATTCGACCATCTTAATATTAAAGAGGCAAACACGCCCTTTGACTCCAGCCAAAAGCTTGGAAACAATGAAGGGAGAGCAGTGACTCAATTAGAGTATGCAAGTGCAACCAGGATTGAATCAGGAGGGTTTTTCCACCCACAGACATAGTGACCAAATATAGGGAGTTTAATGTATGTTGCACATTCTACAAGAGCAAACATTCCATTTGTTGTTAGTAAACTAAGTAGGTTTTTTAGCAATCCAAGTATCAAACATTGAAAGACCAAAGAAATAAGTTTTGGAAACATTAAAAGGACCAAATAACTATACCTCCAATATTCAAAGTTTCCAAAGATACTTGAAGGATATTCCAATGCTAGTTGGATATCCAGTGTAGGAGATAATATTTCTACAACTTGTTGGATGTTCACCCTTGGTGGGGGTACAGTTTCTTGGGGATCTAAGAAACAAACATGTATACATTACTCAACCATGGAGTTTGCTTTTTTAGCTCTAACGGCAACCGGCAAAGAGGCTGAGTGGCTTAGAGATCTCATGATGGGGATACCTTTAACCGCAGTTGATGTATCGACGATATAGATACATTGTGATAATCAAGCCATATTGATTAAAGCTTACATTAAGATATATAATGGGAAGTCTAGAGATATATTTCTAAGATATGGCTATGTGAGATAATTGATAGATGAAGGAGTCATATCAATATCATATGTCAAATCGTGTGAGAACTTAGCGAATCCATTTACCAAACCTCTAGGGAGAGATTTGGTTAGTTCTACAAATAAAGGATGAGACTAAAACTCCTTGACAAATAGATTAATCAATGATGGCAAACCAACTCAAAGGTCGTATACATCGAGTGTAGAGTTCAAAGGGTAAGAACAAGTTCTTGATAAGGGAATAGTTGACAAAATTAACGAATTAGAGTCTCGTCTAGAATAGTTAATGTTGGTTGCTAACAGACACGAGGGTTAATCCATAGGCTTTGAATGATATTCAGTTGAGTGCAACAAGCATCTCTAAAGCTAGCAAAGATGTTGTAAGAATTTCATCTATGTGAACCTGGAGGTAATGTCGCCTCTCAAGAGAGTAGGAGTTTTCTCTATGAATGGTTCATGAATGGATAAGCACATGGCCATAAAAAGTGTTAAGAGCGCAAAGTGAGAACTTGTGAGTAATCAGGTAGAGCTGTGTGAGATACTAGGAGTACTTGTGTAATGCCCTGGGTAACCAAAACCGTTACACTGTGTGTTTAAAATAGTGCAAGACTTGCTAATAAAGTCATTTGAACATAAATGTGTTTCTAAAGTCAACTTGATAAGTTAAGGTTAAAAGATTATGATAGTAGAATGGTTGACTTTCATTAGAACAAGTGTTTGAAACATGGGATCCCAAAAATAGTGTTTACATGGCAGATACAACCCTCAACAGTTAATACAACAATAGCCAATCTAAATGTAAAAATACAGTTTTGATCTCTAATCCCTGTAAATCCATCAGTCGTGGCAGTCGAGCAGCTGCCAATGTACACATCGCCCCAAAGCTCTCCAATTCATGGCTGGTCCAACTTTCCTTTGCCTTTACCTGTACCACATAGCACCTATGAGCCAAGGCTCAGTAAGAAAACCATAATCAACAAGCATAGACAAAAACAAGTGTATATAACAAACTTTAGTCCAATCAGTTCAACTAATCAGCAGAATACAAGTATCAAGCTAGGCAACGACAAACACAAGTACTTCAAAACATATAATTCAATCTTTAATACAATATTTAGGTGTTGGAGCCCATAGGCCGAGCCCTTTGGTTATTTAGCTGATCCCAGCTCGCTTAGGCCGAGTTGTGTTCAGTACGCTTATCATCAGCCCCAACTCCCTTAGGCCGTACTTTCATGTCACACATAACAGATATACAAGTTACATAAATCATATATTAATTTAGAAGGAATCTCAGTTCCATTCACAACTTGGGTGCAATTTTCTTACTTGAAGTCCCGAGTGAGGGATAAAAAGCGGTCCCGAGCACGATCCTCAGTCCTGAGACTTAACGGTAACCCTAGTCACAAGCAACAATGGATAACTATCAAATTATAATCCAACTAAATGTTTTTGAAAAAAAATACTAGCTTCCGGGACCTTAAATTCTACTAAACCAGGTAGTAGAATTCATCCTGAGCACTTAGGTTTAATTCCTCGAGCCTCCCCGAGCTTAAAAATCAATCTAGGCTATGGCTGCCTAGGCGGGCCGTGACCTGACCCTAAGGGTTGCGACGTGCCTCAAGTCAGAGGCGCCAACCTCATGCTCCAAGGGGGGAGGTAGGCTGTGACTTGCCCCCTAGGGTCGTGGCACGCCTATAAGTCAGCAAGCCCCCAGGGCCTTCTAGGGGACGCGGGCCACAGCGCCCATGAACTGGGTCATGACGTGCCCTCGTGAACCCAGAATTCCTTGGGTTTCTCCAATCTTTTTCCCAGCTAAATCCCCAAAATTCAACCTAACTATACACCCAAACCAAAACCAGGTCCATAATTCTTAATTTCACTTCAAAAACAACACATATAGCCTATATCACTAGTTTAATCCTCCCTAAAATACCAAATTAAGATGCCTCCCTCCATTAACCCCCAAAATGATCAAAACTAGCCATAAAATCAATAGCTCAAAACCTAAAATCATACCCCAGTAGAAGCTTTAATCCTCAGAGATTACTTAGTTGTTCCTAGCTTAATTTCCCCCTAGTTTCTAGCTCAATTCTCAGGTTCTTCCTTCAGCACTCCAAGACCTTCAAGCCCAAGAGAGGGAGAGGGAAAAAATGTGTAAGGGAGAGAGAGAGAGTGAGTGTTTGAGAAATTCTGGTACGTTCTGGCTACTTCCTAGAATCTCACTGAGTGTATCTCTTAATTAAAAAGGCCCAAATTGCCCCTTATACAAACCCAGCCTCCTAGTTGCCCTTTAAGTGCAAAATGGTCATTAATCCTGATTCCCGCTAATTTATTGAGTCATCCTACCAATTCCCAGTTAATCCCGACATACCCAACAAATCACCAAATACTTACTCATTACTCGATAAATCTTAAGTATACATTAAACTTCCCAAAATTACCCTAAGCTCACCGCAAGCCAGGTATTATACCCTGCTGAGACTATTCCGCTAATCCACTCACTAGAATTTCCTCGAGCCGTATACTGGGAATATATCCATATAATAATGTGGTCTCAATCATTAAACACATATAATCACATTTATGCCCTTTACGGGCAAAAATTACAGATATGCCCTTATAAACAATAACGGGCCCACATGCATATTTAATACTAATAAACATGCATATAAATATATTCATATTATCATATAAAATCATGCATGCCTCATAATCACGCATTTAATCAATTAATCACACACACATATCCAATTATGCCCTCCTGGCACGCTAATCAAGGCACTAAACCCTATTAGCATTTTTGGGTCATTACAGCTTAGTTCAATCTTTTAAGACTACTAAGTATTTCGATAAAGCATTCTAGCATTTTCATTAAAATAAAGTGACTTGACTTTATGCACTAACATTGTTCGAGCTAGAGAAGGCAGATGTATTTAACCAAGTGGAGGAATGTAAGGATTGGTTAAATACATAGTGAAATTGGTCGAGCACAAAGAGGTGCAAAAACCATTATGATTTTACTAAAGTCAACATGAGTGGGTTGACTTTAGTTGTAGGCTTTTAAAAATTATCTTTTTGGGTCCAAAGTATTTCTTTGGAGTATATAAGAGTACCCAAAAATTTTGGAGGCATTTGGAGGTATTGCATTGCCTGTTGAAAGACACTACATCGTCTGTCTAATGAAAGCTCATACAGGCAATACATCGCCTGTATGAGGGCAATGCATCATCTATCAGGCGATGTATCACCTGCATCCAGGCGACGGATCGCGTGGGTCATTTATATGGAGTCGTACAGTTACATGTTTTATCTCCAAACTCATTTCAAAATGTTCTAATCTCATTGGTTAACACTAATGACGGTTCATACACTATTTAAGGGGCTCATATGAGATATGGTGAATTTATCACTCTCCACTCTCTCTCTCTCTCTCTCTCTCTAACTCATCAAGATTACTAGTTTTCTCAAATATCTTCATCAAGAAAGCTTGACTTGTTTATAGACCAAGGCTTGTTAGTCTCAATCTCATTCTAATATTGTAGTAGTTTTAAGCAATCTCTTATCGGATGCTAGAAATAGAGATTTTTGGACAACAATTCCAATTGTCTCAAACCTTCTTTTCATTTCCATTGTTTATCACATAAAATCATAACCTTATAATTTTATCTAACTAGGGTTTTCTCTCTACAAATGCCATTTCTTTCACTTGATCTAATTTGTGTATATTGTTATATTGTGATTAATTATCTTAAATTATAATATTCAATTTGGGTTTATAAACGAACACTAATTTATGTTAATAGCGTTGGTGCGCAAACCGACGCTAATAACAAAGCCTTTCAGTGTTGGTTATAAACTGACGCTAATGGGCTTATTAAAAAAGGGGGGCTTCACCCATTAACTTCATTAACTCTAATTTTCCTCCCTCTCTCAGTCTCCTTATTTCTTTCTTCCTTCTCTCATTCTCCCTTATTCTCTTGCTCTCTCTTTCTGTGTCTCACTCTCATTCTCACTCTCTACAGGGAGACAAGGATCAACGGCAAGGTGGGTGGGTGTTTGTGGGTCCTGGTATCAGCGTGGATTTGTTGATCTATCTCACTTTCACTTTCTTACTCAACCACTCTCACTCCCACTTTCTATCCAACTATCACACTCTCTATGTCTCACATTCGTGTTCACTCTCACTCTCTTTTTATTTTCTTTTTTCTATTTTGTAGATGGTGGTGCTCGTGGTGGGGGTGGTTCGTGATGGTGGTAGTTTGTGGTTATGTAAATAGGGCTAAGTATCAGATTTGGGAGGTTTTTTTTTTGTAATCAAACTTC
The DNA here is from genome assembly GCF_963169125.1 of Humulus lupulus. Classification (NCBI taxonomy): domain Eukaryota; kingdom Viridiplantae; phylum Streptophyta; class Magnoliopsida; order Rosales; family Cannabaceae; genus Humulus; species Humulus lupulus. The sequence continues at coordinate 82,127,485 of NC_084798.1, read as the reverse complement.
AAATCTGATTATTTTTTTTAAAAATTATTTGTATTTTTCTTGCATAAATCTCATATTTTGTTCGATACGTATTGGTTTGTAATCTCTGATTTCGTGTTTATTTTTAGGCATATAATGGCGTTGTAATTGAGTTCTTGGTGTTAATTTCTCTGCTCTCATTTGTTTCAATATGTTCTTTTAAAATGTTGATGTCAGTAATAGCTAAAATTGATTTTGGCATTGTTTATATATGTTTTTTGTCTAGCAATAATTCAAAACCGACGTTATTGATCTTAATAGCATCAGTTCTAAATCGATGCATCTAGATACATCAATCGCGTTACTGGAATAAGTATTGGTTCACATCTCAACGCTAAAAGCATTGATTTCGTGTCTTAGCCGATGTCAAAAAAAAGTTTATTTGGTGGTGTTATTGTATTTTCCTTGTTAATATAATAAAATATTTCTATATATAAGGTCGATTCTGGTTAAGGGCAACCAATTCCAAATGTCGAACTCAATTATTATATAATTTTATAGAATTAATAAATTTAAGAGATAAAAATATATAATTTTACTCAGATCGAATATTTGTTGTGGTTTAATTTAAATGTGATGTTTATAAACATGCACTTTTAGGAATAGAAATATAAATTAGAAACGCCATTTAATTATTAATTGAAATAGAGTAAATGACAGTTAAAATATATAGTGTTTTAAAAATGTTGTATTTTTATACTCAATTTTTTTTTGCAATAAATATACTAAATGTCTTCAAAATGTTACACTTTTATATCCAAACTTTTTTTTTGGCGGTAAATATACCTAATGGTTTTAAAATGTTGCACTTTTATGCCTATTTTATAAAATTATTTTGAGAAATAATAAGAAAGTGAAGGAAAAATATAGGATTTTAGTTATTTTTAAAATTTAAATTATTTTTACTTTCAAAATAATAAAAAAATTAAGATTAGTAAAATTAATCAAAATAATTAAAACTTATATTTTTCCTTTATTTTTTTTAAAAAAACTTATATTTTAAATTGATGAAAATATATGAGTTTTAATTATTTTAAATCAGTTTTAATAATTTTAATAAAATGTGTATTAATATTTAATTTATAATAGTTATTTTGAGAAATAATAAGAAAGAAAAAATAATTTAAAATTTAAAAAATAATTAAAATTTTATATTTTTCCTATATTTTCTTACTATTTATCAAAATAATAAAAAATATGTATAAAAGCGCAATATTTTAAAAACATTAAGTATATTTACCACCAAAAAAAGTTTGAACATAAAAGTATAATATTTTGAAGATATTAAATATATTTATTAGAAAAAAATAAATATAAAAATACAATTTTTTTTTAAATAATAAATATTTTTGCCATCATTCATTCGTTTAAATAATATAAAAGGAAGAGAAACGAATGCATGCATATTGCTTAACGTTGTCAAAATACTTATATATGTATAAATGTATCTTATACAACCAAAAACATGGAGACATAAATTAATATAAGCTTGTGATAAGCACTTAATATTGTAGTTTAATTAATAGGTTTGTGAAAACAGTTGAAAGAGAGTACAAATCATGCAGTTTGTAATTTTGTATTTGGCGAGCAGGCAGCCGTCATGCATGGGCTGCACGTGTGCTGTTGCAGCTTTGCAGAAACTCAAAAAGTTTGGTAACTGTTTCGTACAAATATATATATATATATTATATAAATTCATACACAGTGCCAGACCCAGTAATTCATTTTCGTAGGAGTGCAAATTTTTTTTTTCAAAAAAAATAATATAATATGTTAAAAAATTAATTAAAATTACAAAGACTACTTTTTATGAATATTAATTATGAATAAACTATAATCATTACTTAAAAAGGTATAATGTTATAAAATTTTAGCATAATAAATTAATTTTTCTGCTTGTATATTTATATAATTTGTATTCATATGCATTGCATACATATAATTACAAATATCAAATTAATATATCATAAATTTTTATATATAATTTGTGTCCATATGGGTACATATAAATTGTAATTACACATATATCAATAAATATAGAACAAAATTTTGAAGTGACTAACTCACAATAGTTATTCTATTATTAATTTTTTAGATTATTATATTAGTTTAAAATTAATTAAAAAAACTAAAAACTATACTTATATAAAACTATAAAAGTCTTAAAGAATTATTTTTGTTTAGATGAAATTGAATGAGATGATTATATAGATGAGAATTAGAATAAATTTAACTCTAAAAATAATGTTGAACTTTATATTTATTTTTTTAATGCTAGGAACGTTTTTACATAAAATTAAATATTAATTATAATCGACCTTAACAAATAAAGTCATTGGGTGGATGGTTAAGTAGGCTCTTTTTTCCACTAAGTACATAAGTTTGAATATTAGCATGGTCTAATAATAGTCTACAAATTTCTTTATTTTATTTTTTTATAAAAAAAATTCAAACACTTCATTATTTTTACCTAAGTCTATAGCCCCAGCTTGTCCTTAGCTAGATCTCTCGGTGTCCATACATACATATGTGTATGTGCTTTATATATATATTTTTTTTATGTATATAAATAGAAATTTGTATATGAACTAAATGTGGCCTTGGTATCTATAGCCTCCCACATAAATATTAAGTTGGTTGTACTTGTGAGTTTGTGTTAAATTGACTTTTATTTTGAAATTAAAACTAAGTTATATGTTTTAATTAGTTTATTTTGTATTTTTTAAGAGTTTTAAGATATTATAGGTAACATTTAAGTTTGATAGTACAAGCCTGAAACTCAACACTCAATTTTGACATTGCTCGAGCAATTATCTTGAGTAATTCAAATTATAAAACTTATAGATCTCTTTCTTGGCTTTCCATAGAATTTTGAATCGTTAAATTCCAAATTGTATCAGCGGAGTCACAGCCAAAATACTACCAAGTGTTGTAGGATAGTTCGGAAAAGATATAAGGTTTTGAAGCCCCTACAATTTTATTTTTAAATTTGAATTTAAAATATAGTATTTCTCCAAGTATGATTACCTAAAGTCTTTTTGGTTGTTCCTACCTATCAAGATTAAATCCAAACTATTGATTGCCAAAATCAATTTTTCTTTTTTGATCTACTGGCCAACATTGTTTCCTTTTTCCCAAAGTATAAAAGGGGTAAGTAAAAGAGTTATTTTACTTTCCTATTTTTGTCTTCAACCTCCATAAGCAAACAAACACCAAACAATGGAGGCATTCTATGAAAACCCACTATTTTAAAGTCAATACACCTTCAACATTCTACCTAAAATCTTGTCGCGAACAACACTAATGTTGTTGTCCATCCTACAGTGCCAATTTCCCATTTTACAAAAGATTCTAAAGCTCCATTTTCAAGAATTTCTTTTCTTTCTTTTCTGGGATTCTCATTTTGCCAAAAATTCTAAAGCTCCACTTTCAAGAATTTATTTTCTTTCCTTTTTGGGTATTCTCTGTGCCTGGGTATGTGAATACTACAATAAGTTGCTCATACCTCAAAGGTGGTGTTTGGTATGGGGTAAAGTAAAGGTGGGAATTTGAATCTAAAACCATTCATATGTTTGGTTCAAATTTTAAGGGAGTAAAGTGATTAATTTGTGTAGGTCCCACATCTATTTTAAAGGTAAAGTGAAACCTTTTGTACACAAGAGTTTAATATTACCTCCATCCCAAACTCCTCTACACTTTCCAAGGCAACTCAACTACTCAAAACAAACACCCCCAAAGAGTTTCTCAATACCTTTGAGGTTGTGTCTAGATTAGTTTAACTAAGATTATTAGATGTGAAAAAAATTTCACATGGAAAATATATAGGAACAACCATATCCTTATAAAGGAAAGGGTTACTCCACTTAACACCAATTGGTTTTAAGATAGAACCCCATTCATAGTCCTAGTGGCCTTTCCCCCCTCAAATTGTAATATGGTATCATAGCCATGTTCGACTTCTGTTGCACGCCACTCTTGACCTCGGTTTGGGACCTTTCTAATGTATGTCAATTCGTGTTGGATTCTATGACCTGTTTCGGACGATGTGTAGACCCACAAATTTCCCGACCAGCCTTGTGATGTCCTATATTTGCATAAATTTTATGAGTCTCGGCCTTGTGGCATTCTATCAAATATTAACATTCGGTCCTGTTGTATCTAAGTTCATTCATAATGTCCACATTTTTAGGCCCAAACGTGATGGGGCATATTAGATGTGAAAAAAGTCCCACATGGAAAATATATAGGAATAACAACATCATTATAAAAGAAAGGATTATTCCACTTAACACCAATTGGTTTTCAGATGGAACCCCAATCCTAGTCCTAGTGGCCTTTCCCACCTCAAATTGTAATAATGATTGCTAGATGTCTTAGGGATTAATCTGTAATTGTCAGGGATATTCTTAAACTTTAGGATATATTTTGTTAGGTTTAGAATTGTATTAAAAATATTGTAGCATGCATTTGATTGGATTGGAAGAATATGAGTTCTCACACCTTGTTCCTTGGTTACCTTGAAATGGTGCATTATTTAGGCTTGAAATTTTCTAAAGGAAATATCTTCAACACTCGAATTTAGGCTTAAAATGCCTAGAAATTCTATTCGTCACCTTTCAACTAACATACATTGAGCATTCTTAGACTTTACTTGATTATGGCCTCCTTGCATTTATTTTATGTTAGATATATGTTCTAGTTCCTTCCAGAGTTCTAGGAAGGTGAGATCCCAATACACCCCAACCTGCTTAAACTTTTGGAAGAAGAGGAACAATCATCTCCAAAACCTAAACATGAATATCTCCACCAAAAAAACTCTCTCATGTGTCATAAATTCAAGGTCTTGAGCAAGAGAACCTCTCAAGAATTTGAAGAGGCTCATTGATGAGTTCAGATGAGGTAAGAGAAGAGAACTCTTACTTTCAACCTCCCAACCCTAACTAAATGGTTCTGAGGGGACACACCTTACAGGTGCCTTAATTTGGGATCCTACCATTACTTTAACTATTTTGAACACTAATTTTCTCCAACATTTACTTACAATGATCCAAGAGGACACACTTTCTTTGTCAATTTATTTTCTCTCTTTTCTCTAGGGTTTGGCCATCTCTTTCTCTCTAGCCAAAAATTTACAATAAAATTATAAGGAAATCACTTCTTTCTTAACTTAAATATGCTTAGCTAAAACCCTAATAAGTTAAATTACATTTCCCCCCTTTTTTTAATTATTCAATGTTCTTAAAATTGCAATTAATGTACTGATACCAATAGATTTTCCTATGCAGTCCACTTACAAGTTTAGTACACAATTATATCAATTCTCGTAATATATTTTTTGACCAAATTCTTGTATAAATTATTATATGAATAAAATCACAATGAAAAAAAAAACATAATACTGACATCCTTATTACCAGGAGAGTCTATCCTATTGTCGACTTCAATTCTAATTTACACCCATCTAATTTCATTTATACCAAAATATTACTGTAACGCCCTGGGTAGTCAACACCATTACACTGTGTATTTTAAATAGCACTGGACTTGCTCATCAAGTCATTTGGATATAAACGTATAACTAAGGGTAACTGAAGGATTAAAGTTTAAAAATTTTGATCATAGGAATAGTGATTTTCATTTAAAAGTTTGAGTCTTTACATGGGATCCCAAAATAAATATTTACAAGGCATTTACAACTCCCAAAAGTAATTACAACATAAGTTGGCCTAAGCGGAAAAATTAAGGTTTGACTCTAGTTCCTCATGAACCCTAAGCCGTGGCAGTCGAGCAGCTGCAAATGTACATGCCGCCCCTAAAGCTTTCTAACTCGTGGCTGGTCCAACTTTCATTTTCCCTTAGCTGCACTACATAGCACCTGTGAGCTAAGGCTCAACAAGAAAACTTAAATCAAACGAGTTAGACAAGTGTAGACAACAAAACATACAAATAGTTCAACTTAAACAATCAAGCTTAAGCAACAAAACATAAACAACAAGCTTAGCAGTAACAACCCTGCTCAAACAAACAAATAGTTCAACTTAAACAATCAACGAGTTAGACAAGTGTAGACAACACTTCTAATTATTTAGGTGGCGTTCGGGCTAGACAAGCGTGTATCGAACTCCTAGATTGCTCTAGCCAAATTATAACGTGCTAGATAACTAAGACCGCTACATTGTGTATTTTAAATAGTGCTAGACTCTCTAATAAAGTCTCTTTGCCCATAAACATGTAACTAAATGTGATTGACGATTTAGGATTAAAAATTTGGTCAAAAAGGAATAACCATTTCATAAAAATATTTACGTTCGTACATATGATCCCAAAATAACGATTAAAAGGTTAATTATAGTTCAAAAGTTACAACTAGCCGACCTAAGTGGCAAAATTGGGTTTGGCCCTAGTTCCTCTGAGATATCCCAACCATGGTGGTCGAGCGGTCGCATATGTACACATCTCCACCAAAGCTCTCCAACTCATGGCTGGTCTAACTTCTCTTTTCCCTTACCTGTACCACATAGCACCTGTGGGCCAAAGCTCAGCAAGAAAACTTAAACATGCTCATAAGCAGTCGATAATATATCATAGAATCATAATAAGCATTCCTAGCAGTAATAACCCTACTCATGCATGCATTCTATGCAGATACGTGATTATACTGTCATAAAGGGGCCCGCTGCCCTAAATAAATTACTAATAAGTCAAACTGGGAGCCATGTGCCCTAGGATATGGGATTAATAAGTCACCCTGGGGCCTGTTGCCCTATCCTCTGTATAACCAGCCTTGGAGCTGGCCAAACGTACCTGGCGCTTTAATTTTTCACGACCATTGGGTTGGACAAGCATATGTCACGCTCCTGATTAAGCCTAACCATACCGACCAGTGCTCAACGCGCTTTTTCCGTCATTGACTTATAAGTCAATGCTTTTCAATCAGATATTGCAAACAACAATACATCATCTAACAATTATTCAGATCCAGAGTATTCAAGCATGATTAATCAAGCAATCACAGGCATAATCATAATCATGCTCATTCACAGAGCATGAGCCCTAATCATAATTATTTCTAACAATTAGGCCAAGCCCTATTCATATATGTCACATATTGGGTGCAATTTTCTTACCTTAGGTCCAAGCGTAAGGTAAATATTAATGACCCTCGAGCACGATCCTTTCCCGAGCCCTAGCGGTATCCTAGTCATAACCATAATAAATAATATTTATCAATATCAAGTAAGTAAAGACTTCCGATTCGAGTCCTAGTCTCCAAGACCTCGAATTCTACTAATCTGGGTAGTAGAATCCTTCCTGAGCCCTTAGTTTTGAATTCCTATCACTCAAAACCTATTTTGGCTATTTCTCCCTATACGCGTTGTGGCGCCCCCTTATGGGTCGCAACACGCCTCAAGTTAGAGAGGCCCCAGACTTAACTCCCAGGGACGCGTGCCGCAACACATCCCTGAAGGGTTGTGGCACGCCTACGCGATCAGAGAACCACCTAGGCTCTGGGTTCACGCGGGTTGCAACGCCCCAAGAGCAGGGTTGCGACGTGACCCTACAAAACCAGTTTTTCCAGCTTTTCTCCAAGCCAATTTCCCCCAAAATCCATCCCAAAAAAATCCCAAAGCCACAATTGTGTCCCAGAATCATCAACACATTATCACCATCATATCCCAACCTTAAACTTGATCAAAACCCCACAAAAACTCAAAATCATCACCTTGAGTCTCAAAGCTCCAGAACACTTGAAAACCAAATAAACTTAAATCAAAAACTGAGATTGAAGCTTACCTCAACTGTAAAATTCAACCTCCTAGCTGCAGCTAATCCAACTGTAGACCTTAAGCCTTCAATTTCCAAGCCTTAAATTCCACTATCTTTTAAAAAAAACTAAATCAACTTAGAGAGAGGGAGAGAGAAAACTACAAGAAATTTGACATTTACCTACCAATATTAATTGTGGGTAAAGATACCGTATTGGTAGGTAAATCCTTTTACCTACATATTTTGACCAATACTGTATTGGTAGGTAATAGTTAGTCGAGAAAAGTACTTTTACCTACAATTAACTAGGTAAAATGAATTGGGTCCCACAAATATGAGTTGGTGCTGGTGACTCAATGTGTGACATAGCGTTTGACATGGACTGTGACGTGGCGAGCCATGTAGGATGAAACATGGCACATTCTCATTTGTCCACATGACATCTTTCCACTAAGCCGCTTGTCATGTTCTCATTGGGTCATGTGGCACGTGCTCATTAGGCCACATGGAATATTCTCATTGGTCTACATGATTTTTTTTATGGATTGAATACTTGAATTGTTGTAGTTAGGTTGAGTAAAATTTTATACATATTTAAGTAAATATCAACTTTTTATTTTTTTACAATATTAATAATTTAAAATTTTTATAAAAGCTAACAATATAAATAAAAATAAATATATAAACTGTACATTACTTAAATTTAAAATTTAATAAAATTTCAAGTTTAAAATCAAAATACAAAGTTACAATAATATAAGTTCTCAAATTAAAAATAAATAGTATAATAAATCATTTTAAATACAATAAATCTCCCTAATTCTCAACTTCAAATCAAACGTCTCCCTTTCTTTTCCTTTGGCAGTGTAACCAGTTTTGGTTCTATTTCTTTGTATTCTTTCTTTCTCTTTCTTCATGTTCTTAGTCTTCTGTACTATAATTTTTGCACATTTTCTCCAACTGCACAAACTAAAAGCCAAGTCCCAATTAGAGAAAGGTCATCATCTGCAAAAGGAAATCAAATAACTTACTTGTCAATAAGAAAGGAAGCTCCCAATCTTCATCATTATAAGCAACATATATAGGATCTCATAAAAAATTGAAGAGAAATAAATATTTTAGCATAATAGGAACTAGTGAAATAGAGTCTTGTATGAATATGTCTATATTTGAACATCTGATAAAAAAAAACACATAATACCTTTGAATGTTTGATGGTTTCGAATCAAAGTAAAGAGTTCAATTGGATGCTTGAGGCAAAGGAGAAGAGTTTAATTTCAACACAATAAATATCCCCAATTTAATCATCATAAGGATTTCATAAAATATATGACTTATTATTAAAAACAAATATATGAGCACATCAAGTCTCATAATCACCAACATAAAATAAGTACACTTATTCTTGAACATCATAGGCAAAATAAATTCAAAGTCACAATGACATAAATCCCCAAACTAACTAACAAACTAAAAATCAAATTATAAACACAGAACCAGACCCTACAACCAAAGAGCAACACTAAATATGAATACAAATATCAGAATAAATATACCAAACAAAATATATTAAAATAAATCATTGCTCAAAATAGGTCCCTTCATAAATAGACATATTAAAACAGATTCCTTGCTCAAAACAAAACCAGACCCTACAATCAAAGAGCAACACTAAAGCTAAATAAAAATATCAGAAACAAAGTACCAAAAAAAATATATTAAAACAAATCCTTGCTCAAAACAGATCCCTTCCTATATAAACATATTAAAACAAATTCCTTGCTCAAAATAGAACCAGACCCTACAACTGAAAAGCAACACTAAATCTGAATACAAATATCAGAATCAATGTACCAAACAAAATATATTAAAACAAATCCTTGCACAAAACAGATCCATTCATATATAGTGTTTACCGAGTTTTTCGGAAACGAATACAAACAGAATAATAAAAAGATAAGAACTGTAGAAGTGTTGAAATGTAACTGAACAAACAGTGTTTTTACGTGGTTCAGGCGTTAACAAGCCCTAGTCCACGAGTCGATATTATTATACTTGGAAAGGACTACAGTAAGATGGATGGTATACAAGAACTTCACACACTCACAGTGTTTCTCTCGGGTTCTCTTGAAGAAGATGAAGCTAGAGAGATTTTTGTAGAGTTTTTGCTATGTGATCTGTTGGCCGTCCCTCTTCTTGTAAAATGAAGGGGTCTTTATAGCTAGGGTTTTGGATTAGGGTTTTTCTCTACGTACATGAGTCTTAATTACACCAGCCATAAATAGGGGATACAATTACTGTAGTAGCATGGCTACAAGACTCTATGTGGGTATATTTACGTGAAAGTATGGGGAACACACAAAGTCAGCCGTCTTTTCCAAGTTGTCAGCGGAACAGTAGGCGAAAAGGTACCCTTAGGCGTGCTGGGATGTGTGCGGCTTTGACCTGTCGGGCGTGTCAGGCGGGATCCCGTGTCAGGTGGATATCATTCCAAATATGCCTCCTCCATGACTCGACCGCTTGGTTTTGTTCCGTGCGAGGCACGGAACTGTTTCCGCGAAGACCACTTGAAGAGCTCCTCCTGGAAGGAGCTTCCCTGAAGGATACCCCTTCGGGAGTCCGAGAGGGTCGAAGAGCCTCCGTGTCGTGTTTGCTTGAAAGAGTAATCCGGACACTAAACGGGAGAGGCGAAGCCTTTCTGTCCACCCGCGAGCTCTGGTCACCTACCGCGAAAGACATTGGTAATTCTGCTTCCCCGAGGACATCAATCTAAACGCTGTCCGGAAATCTGGATAACATTTACCCCCCAAGGTCACGGAGCTTTGAGAGATCCGGGAGCTTGTACAGTCCTCCGGGTATTTCGGTCTCTTAGATTAGGCGAGGGGCCACCTTCTGTGTTCCCGGAAGGGTTCCTTTTTCCCGCCTGAGTGTTAGTATGAAAAAGAAAGGGAATTTCTTCTGTTTGAACTCAAGTACTCAGGTGCGGCAAGGACCACGTGTCATACTGGGAATGGTTCTGCGACCAAGACGTGTGCGTGAGGCGACTGGTTGAGTATGCGTGCGTCAGTCATCTAAGTAATGATTTGACGGTTTTTAATGGTACTCCGGGCCCGAGGTGGTGTAATGAAGGGAAATAAATACTTTATTCCCATCCGAGGAGTCATAAATAGGATAGTCGCTTCATCTCCAGCCGTTGGATCTGATGCACACGGAATGGGAAGATCGGGACCGTCCATTTGAGGAATTCGAAACGACTTCTTCCCTGCTATAAAAACGAGGGAACGGACCTTTCTTCCTCTTTACGCTTTCAAATTCTCTATCTTTCGGATTTTCAGATTTTCAAACCTTCGAACTCTCAGGCGTCCAAGCTTTCATTCCTTGCCACCTCTTTTGGTAAGGGATCTAGAAACTTTTCTTTTGGTTTGGCAGTGGGTTTATTCGCCGAAGTTCAGGGTTTGAATCGCCGTTCGCCTTTGCAGCTTTTACTTCTCGCGATCGTGCTGTGCAGTGATCCGGTTACTCCTTCAACCTCCGACTACCCGAATATCAGTAAGTATTTCTACTTTGCTCTTTCCTCCCAAACCTTAGGTTGTTGGTAGTTGTTAGAGTTGGGGATTCTGCCATTATCGCTTATGTGCATGCGTGAATAGGGCTTTGGTAGGCATGTGATTGATGTGAGTCGATAAGTAGCCTTTTTTGCATGCTTTGACGATTTGCGTTTGGAAAGTCGTTCCTTGTTTTGCTGTTTTAGGGCATAAGCATGAACGCCTTTAGGGTGTCTTTCTCTGGAAAAACACTTCTTTTGGTGGGCTTAGGCTCGGAGTCTGAGTCTGGTTCCTTGCTGCCCTTCGGGTGGCATGGTGCCAATCCCTCGGTAAGCTCGATGGGAGCCTCTCCAAGCAGTTTTCAGGGAGGGTCTCCCCGACGCCTTTGATACCACTAGGGTATGACAAGGGTGCTGACTGCTTAGAGTGTTTTCTTCTTTCTTTCTTTTGTCCAGTGACGAACATCTCAAAGGAACAACTCCTTGCTGTGGGGGAGGCTGATTCTGCCCAGGAGAAGGGTTCCCCTGTCGCTGGTGCAAAGGGGAAAGGAAAGGCGAAAGTGGTCGCGGCTAGCCCACCGACTTCCAATAGTTCAATCTGGGAGATGGACCAAAAGCCGAACCTTTTCAGGAATTATGGCATGCTGGAGCTGTATTCCTCCGAGGCAGGCCTGAAGAACATCCCAGGTCTGATGTGGCACCGTCTGTCGGTGCTGGGCGAGTCGGCTAGCCAGAGTCACGAGGGCTTTGGTGCCTGGAGCTAGGCACACATAGTGTGTGGGGCGCACTTGCCCCTAAGAAGTTACTTTGCCAATTTCTGTGTGAAGGCGGGGATTGCCCCCTTCCAGTTGATTCCTCCCAGCTACAAGCTCCTAGCGGGGTGGTTCATCTTTTGCAAGTCCCGGAAACTGGAGGCTCCTACCCCGGAGGAGGTGCTGTACTTCTACGGGTTGAAGTCTCAGCCTATGAGGGGTCATTCAGACAAGGTGGGGTTTTACAGGCTGGAAAGGCACCCGGACGTGATGTGCCCCACCTGTCATACCGCGAGGGTTCCAGACCTCCGGGAGTACTGGTTCCTGACGACTGGCTTTCCGCTGAAGAGGGTGCCAGCCCTATCTTTGGACTTCAAAATCCCTGGTAAGTGCTCCTTCCTCTCCTTTTCAACTTTGTTTCTTTGCGTTTGATTTGCCTTTTGGGAGGATCTCTAATGCTTGTATTTGATTTTTGCAGAAGTCGTTCCGCGGACACCTCGCTGTGCGGAGATGATAAGGAGGTCCAAGTTCTACGAAGGGCTTTCTGAGGAAGAGTTGAAAGTGGAGGGACTTGTGACCTCCGAATCTTTGAGGGAGTATGGGCTACTCGCCTCTTTCCAAAACATCGAGCCAGTGAGTGGCAGGGGGCAAAGTCAGGTGTCTGCCGACATCCGGGAGCAGATTTCCCTGGAGCTGTCCAAGGTGATCAACCAAGCAGCCCGGGACGAGAATACTTTATCTCCTAGTTGGGCGGAGAGGTTCCCCAACCCCCAGCCGGAGGAAGAGGAGATCGAGGCCCGCCACGCCGCGGCTTACCCTAATGAAGGGGCTCCGGGGGCTAGTACCTCCGGGAGAGGTAAGACTAGTTTTCGATTGATCCACACCCCCAGCCTATCTGAGGTTTCCCGGACCTCTTAGATGGGGTTCGATCCCCGCTTCCTTAGGCTAGATCCGCGTAGGATACCTTTTGACAGATATTGCGATAGGGTAGATGAGCTTCTCGGGTGTCTGAGTGACGGTAGTCTGCCAGAAGGTGTCATCATGGTTGACCCTTCTTCCCTCAGCATGTCATTCCCGGACTTCAAGGAGTACGGGAGCTTCCTGGAGCAGGAAGTGGTGTTTTGTTTTGCTCGGGGAAGGCCATCCACGTTTCTCGTGCATGGTCGTCCCTTTCAAACTTTTCTTTTTCTTGTTTCTTGTTCCCTGCTGGCGGGCTTGCTTGTGCTTTTATATTGTTGATTGTCTTGTCTTCCGCTTATCTTCTTTCTCATTGCTTGTTGGTTCGTTAACCTTGCTTTGTACGTTTCTTGCAGAGTATCCAGAGGCCAAGATGTTGGGGAGGGTTACTTTGCTCATTAAGAAGGCTGCCACTAGCCAAGACCCGTCCACGGGGAAAGGACGGAAGACCAAGGCTGGTAGGGGAGGTAAAGCTGCCTCCCCCAAGAAGACAAGTGGCGAGGCGCAAGCGTCTCCGAGGGTAGAGAAGTCTCCTGCCGACGGGCCTTCCGAGACTATGATGGTCTCGAGTAGCAGCAGCGACGGGGAAGGGCTTGTGTTCCCCGCGAAGACAACTGGGGCGAGCAAGCGTCCCGGAGAAGATGCTGAGGGCGCTAAGAAGAAACGCCTTAGACACTCTTCTCCTGGTCGAAGGCAACAACAACAGCAAGGACAGCAACCACAACCACAACAACAGCAGCAACAAGAACAACAGAGACAATCACCAACGCCACAGCGGCAGCAACTACAACATCCAAACCAGCAGCAGCAACAAGGGCAATTACTTCCGCTGCCGCAGCAGCAAAAGCAACAGACCGGAGCCTTAATACCCCGTCTGCCTCCTCCTCCAGCCCAAAGGGAGTCCACCCTTTCGGGGTCTCCTTCTTCTCAGCCAACAAACCTTCCTCTGCCTGGCCTGAAGTTCCACTTCCCTCGGAAGCCAGCCAGTTTCCCCGCTGCTCTCCTGGAGGGTGTAAGACGGGCCGATAGTTTTTTGAAGAGGCGGTTAGAGGCAGAGAAGGCTGTTACTCAGGGAAGGGCAGATAACTTGTCTGCCGTGAAGAGAGTTGAGCTGGCCGAGGGGGTGAGATCCCTTCACCCGGCCGGAGCAGTTTTGGATGGCCCAGCCTTGGAGAAGAGGCTGGTGCCTAGGCTCGGACGTGCATTGGCGCCGTTCGGAGCTGAGATGATGGAGGACATGGCCCTGAGCTTGTGCGAGCTCAATTCTGAGAAATGGGCCATCAGTAGCAGTAAGGATCCGCTGTTGCTGACACACACTGTGAAGCAGCAACTGTCCGGGGTAAGCCGTCAGTTGTTGTGTTTTGGGATCATCTGTCTTTTGGTCCGGCTTAACTCATTCTGTTGCCTTTCCTTGCAGGCCTCTATGATCGCGGAACGCTCGTTCCGGGAGGTTGGTGCAGTTCTGGTTCAGCTGGAGGAGAGCCAGCTGGCTCGCCAGGCCTTGGAGGCGGAGAAACAGAAATTGACCCAACAGGCCTTGGGGGCTTCGGAGAAGATTGATCAGGCCCGGCGCACGGCTGAGGAAGAGGCGGACAAGAAATATCTTGCCAAATATCAAGAGTACCGGGCCAAGGCAGAGAATGAGTTTAGACAGCGGTCGGATGGGATGAAGGCCGAAAACTCCAAGCTCCGGGAAGAGCTGTCCCAAGCCAGGGTGGAGAAGGATACCTTGGAAGCCCGCTTGCAATCAAAAAATGATCTCCTCCTTAAGCAGCAAGAGGAATATTCCACTCTTCAGAGTAAGCTGCACGAGGAGGAGCAACTCCATAAGAGGAGCAGGGATCTCGTGTCTATGCTGCAGTTGGGGCTCGCCGAGAAGGATAAAGAGATCGGGGCCTTGCAATTCACTGCCAGGGGGCATGTGACCGAGAAGCAATCCGTGCTGAACCAAAATAGGGAGCAGCGCAAGGAGATTGATTCTCTTAAGGGGGAGCGGGATGCCTCAAAGGCCGAGATGGACAAAGTAAGGGCTCAATTAGCTGTCGCGGAGGCACAGCTGGCAACCTCCGAGGCGGAGCGCTTGAAGGAGAAGGAGGATGCTGAGGTGATACTGAACAGGACGATTAATATATCGCATGTGGTCCTCATGCATCAACTCTGGAAAGTGAACCCGGAGGTACTAGGCTATCTGGGAGAGGATGCCGAAGCCATGAGGGAGAAGCTACTCGTATGGGATCAAGGCCCAGAGGCGTACGTCCAAACTTACAATATTGACGAACGTGCTGGAGCCCCTGGGGCGGGAGATCCCAGAGAGGCGGGGACCTCTGAACCTTCCCGTGACAAAGTTCCGCCTTCCAATGAGCCGACTCCGCCAGCCTCAGTTGAAGCCGATGCCCCCGAGGCCGCGGTCGTGGAAGCTGCAGCTACCCCCAATGCTTGAAGGGGTTTTATCTTTAATTATTTTTCATTTGAGTTTTTCATTGCGGACATATTTGCCATAATTATAGCATTCTCCTTTCTTTTCTGCCGAGTTCTTTATTTATCTTTGCGCTTAGGGTAGACTTTTATACGGTAGAAACTGTTGTAGGGGTGCATGAGGTTTTGGTTCCAACGGCCAAAACCTATGCACTTCCCACTTGAAGCTTTAACGACTGATGTCTTTTCCCACGTAGTTTCTAGGTTACGAAGGTTTCCTGGTTCCAACGGCCAGGCTCCTTTCACCGTATTTTAGCTTTCCTAAGGCAAATAGCCAATCCCGGGACTTGTAGTTATACTGTTCGCTGGGATTGCTAAGGTGAGCCGTTCCATGGTTTGGAACGGGAGTTCTTTTGGTGAGCGTCGCTAGACTTAAGGTTAGATCTTTGCGAAGCAAAACTAACTGTTGTTGCGAACCTCATGGTGGCTGACTTCAGGGACCTGGCATGGAGCCCTGCGAGGCAAGGCTCGTTGCTGTCGGGGAAATCGCCACGCCCACCAAGTGTGATCCCGGAGCAGGGGCTTTGCGAAGCAAGGCCTGCTGTGAGTGGGGGATCGACCATGTCTGCTCCTGGAGCTGAAACTTGCAATGGTCGAGGAGCTCGCCATGCGTTATTTTGTGAGATCCGGAGCTGGAGCCTGCGAAGCAAGGCTTACAACGGTCGCGGATCTTGCCATCTTTCGCCTTGCGGGACCCGGAGCTGGAGCTTGCGAAGCAGAGCTCTACAGCGATCACGGATCTTGCTATCTTTCGCCTTGCGGGACCCAGAGCTGGAACTTGCGAAACAAAGCTCTACAGCGATCGCGGAGTATTCTGCAAAGGACTTGTCAGGGAGTTGGGGGTGTTTCGGCGTAGCTCTATGAACGTGCCTCAACCCCCAGTCCTGTCCATCGCTGGGCTACACAGGAGATAATTTTCATGATACATAATGGCAGGCATTTCCATGGCAATTTTCACATAAGCACATAATGCACATATGACACGTAATGCAAGCATGTTCATGGCAACAAATAACCCTAAGCTTAACAATTTAAACATTTCAAACAATTTAAAAATTTCAAACACAATGCTAGCACAATAGTGGTGTTCTGTGTACGTTTTGTTCAAGGGGCGTATGGCTATGCCTTAGCCATGTATACCCCCCCAAGTGAGCGTGGGGTCCGGACGTCTCCGGACCGCGTGGTCACTTGTTAAAACGTAGCTTTGAACACAGGGATAAAAAGTGCAGTAAAAGCGGAGTGAATCTCTCCGTGTTTCATTAAATTAGCCTGCTAGGCGTGAGTTTTACAACAAGGAGGATTATTTCCACATTTTTCACTTTTGCTAATTTCACCAAGGACTTCCGACTAGATGGTCCGGGGCCTACTGGTAGTAACGGCGGAGGTGCTCCGCGTTCCAGGCGCGCGGGACTTTAGATCCGTCGAGTCTCTTTAAGTGATACGTCCCATGGCCCACTTTTTCTTGGACTTCGTAGGGGCCTTCCCAGTTGGGTCCGAGGACTCCCACTCCCGGATCCTACGTAGCAGGAAATACTCTCCGTAGGACAAGATCCCCAACTTCGAATGTACGGCTCTTGACTCTCGTGTTAAAGTGTCGGGCTATCTTGCCTTGGTACATTTTCAGTTGGACCTGTGACTGCTCCCGGAGCTCTTCGATCATGTCCAAGGACTCCTGGAGAAGGGCATGGTTCCGGGTAGGGTCGTAGGTATCTTGCCTGTGAGAGGGGATCATAGTTTCTACTGGGATGACGGCCTCGCAACCGAAGGTCATGGAATAAGGCGTGTGCCCCGTCGAAGTTCTCTCTGTTGTGCGATAGGCCCAAAGTACTCGCGGAAGTTCTTCCGGCCAGTGAGCCTTGCAGGCTTGGAGTTTTTTCTTCAACGTGGTCTTTAATATTTTGTTTACAGCCTCCACTTGCCCATTAGCCTGGGGTCTGGCGACTGCGGAAAAGCTTTTGATAATTCCATGCGAAGCACAGAAGTTCGTGAAGTGTTCACTGTCAAATTGCTTTCCGTTGTCGGACACAATTTTTCGTGGAAGCCCAAAACGACACACTATATTCCTGATGACAAAGTCCAGTGCTTTTTTAGATGTGAGCGTGTTCATAGGTTCAGCTTCAGCCCATTTGGTGAAGTAGTCTACCGCGACTATGGCATACTTCACTCCACCCTTTCCAGTTGGGAGGGAACCTACTAGGTCAATGCCCCAAACGGCGAACGGCCAGGGGCTGGTCATTAAGGTAATTTCTGTAGGCGGTGCTCGCGGAACCTTGGCGTACCTCTGGCTCTGCTCACATTTCCTGACATAATCCACACAATCCTTCTTCATGGTGGGCCAGAAGTATCCTTGTCGAAGGATCTTTTTGGAGAGGCTCAGCCCGGAGGTATGATCGCCACAGAAGCCTTCGTGAACCTCATGGATGATGGTGCTGACTTCGGTTCCAGCAACACACCTAAGGAAGGGTATGGACAACCCCCTGCAGTAAAGCTTTCCATCCATAACCACGTATCGGGGAGCTTGATATTAGAGCTTCCTTGCGTCAGCTTTATCAGTGGGGAGCTCTCCGGTGGTGAGAAATCTGAGGATGGGTCCTATCCAGGAGTGGGAATGGTCGATGATGGTGTTTATCCTTCGTGTCTCAGTACTGGGGGCTTCTAAGTGCCCGATGGGGACTAGGCCATACTGTTCAATCTCCGGGTCCGTTGCAAGCTTGGCCAGCGTGTCCGCGAGTGAGTTCTGGTCCCGGGGGACCTGGCGGATTTGGTAGCCTTTGAAATGCTGCAGTAGGCCGCGGGAGAGAGACACGTAGGCAGCCATTTTTTCGCCCTTCGTCTGGTATTCCCCGGATATTTGGTTTACCACAAGTAGGGAGTCGCTGTATACTTCGATTTTTTGGGCTCCGACTTCTCTGGCCAGTCGTAATCCAGCTATCATGGCTTCGTGTTCTGCCTCGTTGTTGGATGCTGGGAACGCGAAACGGATGGCGCTCTGGAGCTGGTGCCCTTGGGGAGATATTAGGATGACCCCTGCTCTAGCTCCTTTTTCATTTGAGGCTCCGTCTACATAGACCTTCCAGGTGGGAAGTTCCGGGACAGGATCTTCCGGGAGGTCATTCATTCCCGAGCATTCCACAATAATGTCCGCGAGAGCTTGACCTTTTATGGAAACACGTGGTTGGTAGTGGATGTCGAACTGGCTCAGTTCCATGGCCCACTTAAGCAATCTTCCAGAAGATTCGGGTTTTTGCAAGACTTGTCGGAGAGGGTGATTGGTGAGTACTTTGATGGTGTGCGCCTGGAAATATGGCCTCAGCTTCCACGAAGCAATTAGCAAGCAGAGGGAGAGTTTTTCGATCATTGAATATCTGGACTCGGCGTCCAATAACCTCTTGCTTACGTAATACACAGGGAGCTGGATACGGCCATCTTCCCGGACGAGAGCGGCACTTACTGCGTGCTCAGTCACGGCTAAGTATAAGAACAACGCCTCTCCTTCAACAGGTTTGGACAGAATGGGAGCTCGGGTTAAATGTTCCTTGAGGTGTTGGAAGGCTGCTTCGCATTTGGGGGTCCACTCGAACTTCTTGTTTCCTCGCAACACGTTGAAGAAGGGGATACACTTGTCAGTGGCCTTGGATACGAAGCGGCTGAGAGCAGCTATCCTTCTGGTAACACTCTGGACATCCTTATGCTTCCGGGGGGAAGGCATATCTATGAACGCCTTAATTTTCTCAGGGTTGGCTTCCACTCCGCGAGAGCTGACAATGAAACCGAGGAACTTCCCAGACGAGACCCCGAAAATACATTTCTTTGGATTCAGTTTAATTCCGTACTTTCGGATCACGGCGAAAGCTTCCTCAAGGTCGTCACTGTGGTCCCCGGAGGTCTTGGACTTTACCAACATGTCTTCCACGTACACCTCCATGTTCCTCCCCAGTTGGTCCTTGAACATCCTGTTTACTAGACGCTGGTACGTCGCCCCAGCATTCTTCAAACCGAAAGGCATGACCACGTAATAGTAGACACCTTTGTCCGTGAGGAAGCTGGTGTGTTCCTGGTCCGTGACATGCATCTTGATCTGGTTGTATCCGGAGTACGCATCCATGAAGGATAAGAGTTCGTACCCGGAAGTAGCGTCTACCATCTGATCGATTCGCGGAAGAGGGAAACAATCTTTCGGGCAGGCTTTGTTTAGGTCCGTGAAGTCAATGCACATTCTCCAGGACCCATCGGGTTTCGGGACCAGAACTGGGTTGGCCAACCACACGGGATAGTGTGACTCCTGGAGAAAGCCTATGGACATCAACTTGTCCACTTCAGCTTTGACGGCTTCGGCCCTCACAGGGTCTAACGGCCTCCTCTTTTGGCGAATTGGAGTTGCAGATGGGTCTATGTTGAGTGCGTGGCACGCAACATTAGGATTAATCCCCGTCATATCAGCGTGGCACCATGCCAGGATATCCTGATTATTCTTCACAGTGGCCACGATCTTATCTCGAATGGCCGACGGCAGGTTTTTCCCCACCTGAATGACTTTGGTGGGATCTCCCGGGTTGAGGATCACCTCTTCGACTTCCTCCATCGGCTCTATTGCTTTCTCGATTCCCACTCTTGGGTTGAGTTCGTCAAAGTATGCCTCCTGAGCACCCCCAGTTTCTGGTAATTCTTCCGCCAAAGGAATGGCAGCAAACGTCTCCTGGACCGTGTAGACGGATCGGACGGAGACGTTATAACAGCTCCGTGCACTTCGTTGGTCTCCTCGGAGGGTGCCAATACGCCCATCGTCGCATGGAAACTTCAAGCATAAGTGGCGTATCGAGGTTATGGCCCCACAATCGATTAGGACTGGTCGGCCTAAGATGGCATTATACGCCGTGGGGCAGTCGACCACCACGAATGTGCTGTGCTTGAAGGCACAAGCGTCGCTTTCTCCTCTGAGGGTGACTGGAAGTTGAATTTTTCCTAATGGCATGAGTGCGTCCCCATTGAACCCTTGAAGCTAGATGGGGCATGGGGCCAGGTCTGTCTCGGTTAATCCGATCGCGTGGAAGGCCGCTTTGAAGAGGATGTTTACGGAGCTTCCGTTATCGACCAAGATCCGTGAGACCTTCTTATTGGAAATCTAGGCTTCCACCACGAGGGGATCGTTGTCGAGCGTCGTCCTCCGTGAAGGTGATGGGAAGGTCCATCATTCGGGGACGTTGAGCAGGTGATTGAACCAAGGCGCACATCTCCCCGGTGTGTTCTAACTCCCTCAAGTACCTCTTCTGGGAGTTGCGAGTGCTTCCGGCAAGGTGCGGTCCTCCGGAAATGGTGGCTACGTGTCCGTCAACGGGTGGCGGAGCAAGGCCGGGCGGATATGGGTTGCCCGGTCCTGGAGCCAACAAGGCGATGGGTGCCGGGGCGGTTGGAGCAGGAAGCGCTGGGAACTGAGACCCGGGAGCTTGGGGGTGACTGGCTCCAGGAGCGCCAGCGGTCCCCCTCTGTCCCGGGGAATATGCAGCTCCGTGAACTACTCCTTGTCCGGGATAGATTATGGGTATCCTCACCCATTGACCGAGGTGTCCCGCTCTTGCTAGGGACTCGATCTCATCCTTCAGCTGAAGGCACTCGTTCGTGGTGTGCCCCACGTCTCCGTGGAACTCACACCTCTTATTGGTGTCTCGCGGACGCCTTCCTCCGTGAGACACTTTCGGGGGCTTCCTGTAGTTGACCATATTACAGGTCGCCCGATAGACATTCTCTCGCGAGTCTATCAAACTGGTATATTCCGTGAACTTGGGCTCATAGTCCTTCCGGGGCTTCTTTGAATGGTCTCCCCGGTTGGAGTTTCTAGCGCTTCGTTTGCTCCGCGATTGGCTCAAATTTCATTCTGGGGCTTCCGCTTGTGGCTGCGGCATGCCAGGAGCGATACTACATCCGGTTTGTACAGCTCCGTACCCAGAGAAATGGGTTTGACTCGGCATCTGAGCAGACGCGGAAGGCCCATACACACTTGGAGTGAATTGGGCTCCTGGAAGCGTGAGGGCTGGTGCGGGAGCTTGCGAAGCAAAGCTCGGCGCAGTCACGGAAGGTGTTGGAGCTGGGGGAACTCCAAAGGCCTGCTGGTAGGCATCCTCAAGGTTGATGATTCCCTGAGCTTTTGACATGAATTCGGACAGCGTTTCTGCCCGTCTCCTCTGCATTTCCCCCCATAGCAGGGAGCCGACAGTAAGGCCCGATTGAAGGGCGATCAGCTTCATGTCATCGCTGACCTTGGTCTTTGCAGCAGCTTCCATCATTCTCTGAATGAAAGCTTTGAGGTTCTCATTGGGTTGCTGCTTGATGTTGGTTAAGGAACCAACCTCCATGTCGTGGTCGCGGGCAGCAATGAACTGCCTCCTGAATGCGGACTGTAGCTCCTTCCAACTGTGGATTTATCCGGGAGCTAATCTTTTCCACCAGTCCTCCGCGGACTTGGTAAGGGTGAGTGAGAAGCACATGCATTTGGCGTCCTCACTGACACGCGCCACTTGCATCATTTTGTTGTATTTAGCTAGGTGGGTACGCGGGTCTGTCCTCCCATCATATAATTCTATGTGAGGCATTTTGAAGTTATCCGGGAGGGACGTTTCCGCGATCCTCCGAATACATGGTTCCGGGTCTTCCTCCTCAGAGTCTGACAGGGCCCCACTTTGCTTCCGGACCAGCTTGGTCAAGGCAGCAATCTGTTCCTCGAGCCTCTTCGTATCACTCTCCGGGAGGTCACGTCCCCGGAGCTTGTCATTAATATGATTTCGGAGGTCATCTCCGCGAGGCCGGGCCTTTTCTCCTTTGGCCTTTTCATACTTGGCCTCCAACCTTCTTCTTAGGTCCACCGTGGACCAGCTATCTTCGGAGTGCGAGTTCGCAGCCCGACCGTCCTGGTTGACGGAATCACTGGGGCGGTTGTTCCTTCCCCTAGGCCTGGGTGCCTTAGCACCAGGCCCTTTAGGCACGGAGTGCCCCCTTGGGGCTGAAGGACGTCTGGGCTTAGGAGCGCCAGAGACCTTCTGCGCGCGGGGGGGGGGGGGGGGGGGGGGGGCAGTCGGCCTAGTGATTCACGCCTTTAGGAGGTGCAGGGGCGTCAGCGCGTACAGGCTCTCCAACTTTTTCTTTGCCCTTGTTAAGGGCAGCTTTGGATGGTCCAGCAGCGGCTAGATCCGGCATAGCGGCATCAGCACCACCTAAAACAGAGGCGTCCTCGTCCGAGTCGCCTAGGTCTCCGAACTTGCTTTGGAGGCGCTCCATCATGCGCTGCATTTTTTCGGAGAGGCGCTCCTGTTCAGCAAGCTTGGCTTTGGTGACCTCCAGTTCTTCGGCTACTTGGACCAGTTCTGGGTCCTTCTCATAGTAGCAGCCGTCCTTGTAATAACCGTCTTGGACATACTCTTCTTCGTCTTCTAAGTATGTCGTATCTTCGGTACTGACCCGATCCTGGCGGGCTGTCGGGTCTTCACCTTGGTAGTCCAAGGGTTCGCTTTGCACCGCATCTTCCATCGCAGTATCGGGGTTGACCCTAGCATTTTTGTCAACCGCGGATTTTCTCGTAGTCACCATCTCTTTAGCATGAAGTGAATACAAAAACGTACACAGAAAAAGAGCTGACTAACAACTTCCTACAGCTCTCAATGAAAGCACCAAAATGTTTACCGAGTTTTTCGGAAACGAATACAAACAGAATAATAAAAAGATAAGAACTGTAGAAGTGCTGAAATGTAACTGAACAAACAGTGTTTTTACGTGGTTCAGGCGTTAACAAGCCCTAGTCCACGAGTCGATATTATTATACTTGGAAAGGACTACAGTAAGATGGCTGGTATACAAGAACTTCACACACTCACAGTGTTTCTCTCGGGTTCTCTTGAAGAAGATGAAGCTAGAGAGATTTTTGTAGAGTTTTTGCTATGTGATCTGTTGGCCGTCCCTCTTCTTGTAAAATGAAGGGGTCTTTATAGCTAGGGTTTTGGATTAGGGTTTTTCTCTACGTACATGAGTCTTAATTACACCAGCCATAAATAGGGGATACAATTACTGTAGTAGCATGGCTACAAGACTCTATGTGGGTATATATACGTGAAAGTATGGGGAACACACAAAGTCAGCCGTCTTTTCCAAGTTGTCAGCGGAACAGTAGGCGAAAAGGTACCCTTAGGCGTGCTGGGATGTGTGCGGCTTTGACCTGTCGGGCGTGTCAGGCGGGATCCCGTGTCAGGTGGATATCATTCCAAATATGCCTCCTCCATGACTCGACCGCTTGGTTTTGTTCCGTGCGAGGCACGGAACTGTTTCCGCGAAGACCACTTGAAGAGCTCCTCCTGGAAGGAGCTTCCCTGAAGGATACCCCTTCGGGAGTCTGAGAGGGTCGACGAGCCTCCGTGTCGTGTTTTCTTGAAAGAGTAATCCGGACACTAAATGGGAGAGGCGAAGCCTTTCTGTCCACCCGCGAGCTCTGGTCACCTACTGCGAAAGACATTGGTAATTCTGCTTCCCCGAGGACATCAATCTAAACGCTGTCCGGAAATCTGGATAACATATAGACATATTAAAACATACTCCTTGCTCAAAACAGGACCAGGCCCTACAACCAAAGAGTAACACAACACCAAATCTAAATACAAATATCAGAATAAATGTACCAAACAAAATATTGTAAAACAAATTTTTGCTCAAAACAGTTCCCTTCATATATAGATATATTAAAACAGGTGCCTTGCTCGAAATAGAACCAGACCCTACAACCAAATAATGTAGAGAAAAAATAACGTTATACCAAACAAGCTTCTATTTCAGTGTGACTAACTTCCAACTCAGAAAAACTACTAATAGTCATTTGATTGAAACACGTTAGACAAACTACAAATAACAAAGGCAATGAAGGAAAGCTAATCTAACATTAAAAATATTATATGTGAACATAATGCTCTCAAAGTCTTTAAAACTTGATATACATGGACCTCACAAAATCATACAGAACAAACACGTCTTGGATTCAAATGCACATATCTATGAGCTGAACTATAACTAAAAATAAAACGAACATTATTGAAATTAGGGAAGCAGGCAAAAGGCAAACTTAAATCTAAGAACAAACTTTTTTTTTCAAACAGACAAACCTATTAACAAGAGGCAGACTAAAAAATAAAAAAGAATCATACAAGTTACAAAGATTCAAATCATACAAGTTAGAAAGATTCAAATCATACAAGTTACCGATTTAGAAAGGACATAGAACCCACAATTTTTTATCAATCAAATCAAATAAAGAAAATAAAACATTGATTAGAAACTATATAAAAAAAATCAGACTATGAATGGTTTCTAGTTTCTAGAATTCAAACAATTTATTTAAAAAAAGATCACAAAAATCCAAATCTAAATAAAAAAATTTATTTGAGGTTCAAACACATAAAACTGCAAATCCAGTTAATTAACAATAGCCAAAGTTGATAAATATCAACCACTCAGACTTTTAAACCAAAGGCACACATTTATATTAGATTCAAACACATATCACAAAATATTGCCTAAAAATAAACTAGAATACAAAAATACGGTGACCTAAATCTGAAACAAGACAGAACTAAACACAACAAACCAAAGCAACAAAAAAGGATAAGTACTTTTTCTCTATATTTTCAAGAATATATAGATTTTTTTTAAGGAAATAACTTGCAAAACCGCCATGCACAAGAAATTCTTTTGTTTTTTAGTATAAACATGACAGTATATAAAAACAAAGCAGTATAACACACTACAAAATAAACATGGAAAAACACAAAATAGATTAAACACAACAACAAAAAAACTAAATCTAAATCTAATATCAACTCAAAAAATAATCTGAAAATCTCAAATCCAAAAACAAATAAATAAACAAAACAGAGCAGAAACACAAAATTCCTAACTCTAAATCAATCAATTTCATAAATATAGAAACAATATATTATGCAATTCGAAAACCTTAATCCAAAAATCATGGTAGTACACAAACATGGAAAAAAATATGCATCATATTAATGAAACATCACTAATCCTTTAGTTTATTGAGGATTTAGTCATTAGATCATACAAATATTACCTCAACATAAGCAATCTCAAGCAGAATCCTCCAGCCAGTTCAAATACTTCAAAGCCTCTAGCCATTCCAAAACCCTTAAACCCTCAAAACCAATCAATCCAAAAAAGATATTAGTATAAACTACACTGATTATACACAAAACAAAACAAAAATTGAATTTAGTAAACCAAAATATCAAGAAATAAAGATTAGTCTTACACAGAAAAAAAGTCAGAAACAAGAGCCACAGGTGGCATGGGCTTATAAGACGACGACGACGATCTGGGCTTAAGATCAGATTTGAGGTGTTTGGGCTCAAACTTAGAAGCGTGCCTGGGTTCGAGGAAAAATGAAGAACAACACT
Organism: Humulus lupulus; assembly: GCF_963169125.1. Classification (NCBI taxonomy): domain Eukaryota; kingdom Viridiplantae; phylum Streptophyta; class Magnoliopsida; order Rosales; family Cannabaceae; genus Humulus; species Humulus lupulus. The sequence goes on along the minus strand of NC_084798.1, from coordinate 82,101,530 downwards.
TGGGTCCAAGGAAAAATTAATAATAGTGTCTGGGTCTATGAAGAATAAAGAACATTGCCTGGGTTGCGACGGGTTCGAGGAAGAACGACAACATCGTGCCTGGGTTGCACTTGGGCTCGAGGAAGAAAGGAATCATCTGGGTTTGGGAAGGATGAAGAAGTGGCTGGGTTTGAGAGACGGAGAGTGAGGTTATATCAACTAGGGTTCGGGAAAAGGGCTAAGTAAACAGAATGAGGGATTTAAGTTTTAGATTTTAGTATTTGTTTTAAAGTGTTATATTAAAGTTTTATGTTTTTGTAAGTATGATAAGATGATATGGCAATTGACACTTAGGATAGTAATTAACACATAGGCGAACACATCAACATTTCTTTAAATAAAAATAAAAAATTAAAATTAAATTAAAGGGAAAAGAGAGCTCCAAATGTTGAAAATTTTCCCTTCAATAAATGTGTAGGTAAATCTTTTCTCTACCAATGTTTATTGGTAGCTAAATATAAATCTAAAATATTTTAACAATTACTAATTTTGACCTAATAATAGTTTGTAACATTAAATATTGGTAGGTAAAAATTACATTTCCCTACCAATAAATAAAAGTAGGTAAGAAATTGGTAGGTAAAGACCATATTTCTTGTAGTGGAACGTAAAGGGGGGAGAGAGAGAGAGAGAGAGAGAGAGATGAGCTTTTGTTTGTGAATGTTCTATTTCCTTCCCCTAAAGCAGCCTATTGACTAAGTCACTACTAGGGGAGAAGGGACCAAATTGCCCCTTTGCCGATGCCTTGCTTCCATATGCCCTTAAGGGTAAATGAGTCTTTTGTCACATTTCCCGTTAATCATAATTAACACCTCATAATTCCTGTTACCTCCAATATCCTCAAATAATCATTAAATAGTTTCCCATTACTCAATAAATCTCGGTAACGTGCTAAATTAACAAATTACCACTAGGCTCACCCCAAGCCGGGTATTTGACCCCGTTATGACTAATCTGCGAACTTGCTCCCTAGGATCGCCTCGTGCCAAACAACTCAAATATATCCACATTGAAATGTCTTCTAAATTATATAACACACATATATATATATATTCAAATATTCCATCGACGTGCCAAAATAACAAAAATGCCCTTCTAATAAGAAATGGGCCCTCATGCATGCAAATACAATCATATTATAATATAACTCACATAATTCATATAATCATGTGTATCATCACATAATAATGCAATTAAATAAATTATTTCTCTCATGGCCCCTTAATCAAGGAACTAAGCCTTATTAGGAAAATTGAGACGTTACACAAATGGCCTACGTTCCGCACGCTTATTGTCTTCCCCGACACCCTTAGGCCGAGCTTTCAGATTAGATATAATCAAACATATAGATTTCATAACACACAATCAGAAGCAACATATACAAGCCTGCCTAACCAGATAATCACAAGTAAAATCATAGTCATATTCATTAACAGGGGCCGAGCCTCGAGTACAACCACAGTGTAGTTTTCTTACCTCGAGTCCCTAGCAGATAGCGTATGGTGATCCCGAGCACGATTCCTACTTCCGAGTCCTAACTATATAACCTAATCACAACAAAATAATGGACAACCATCAAGCACTTAGACTATTTAAGAGCTTCAGGGTAAACTTCTAGCCTTCGGGATCTTGAATTCTACTAAACTGAGTAGTAGAATCCTTCCTGAGCCTTTAGGTTTGAGTTCCCAAGCTTAAAAATGTCATTTAGCCAAAATCCTCCATTTGAGCCACGAAGCCCCCCACAAGCGTTGTGGCCCTCTTCAAGTCAGAGAGAAAAATTCCAAAGTTCCATAGACATGCGTTGCGGTGCAACCCACCTAGCGACGCGACACTAAGGCAGTTCAAAGAACCTCCCTTAGCCACTGAGTTCATGTGGGCCATTGTGCTACAAGAGCAGTGCTGCAACGAGACCCTGTGAACCCAGAAACTCTAGGTTTTTCCTACATTTTCCCTGAGCCAAAACCCTTAAAATCGGTCCTCAAACTTCAACCAAGCTTTGAATTAAGTCTTAATCTCATAACAATACAATATAATCAACATATAACCATTAAGAACTAAGCTAAAACCTCAGCATAACGTAAAAACCCAATCCTTGAGTTCAAAACTCTAGAGCACCCTAAAACCAAATCAAAACAAGATTTAAAGCTTAACTTAACTAAGAATCACAACCCCCGAGCTGAACTTTAACCAATCCTAGCCACAATCTTCAATTCAATGCAAGCTCCTCCAAAATTCAGTGATTTTACACAAGGCAAGGGAGAGAAAAGAGAGAAAACGTGAGGGAGAGAAGTGTGAGATGCTGAGTGTTTCCTTAGTTCTTTTTGTAGGCTTCTAGTCTAACTAAGTCCAACCAAGGCTAGGAAAAGACCTCAATGCCCCTAACCCAAGTGCTTTCCCTTTAATGCCCCCAAGGGCAATACAAGCATTTGCCACATTTCCTGCCAATCCTCAAATAACACTATAAATTCTCAATTAATCCCAAAATACCCAAATAATCACCTAATAACTACCCATCACCCAATAATTCCCGACCATGCACTAATTTACTAAGATACCCCTAACTCACCACGAGCTGGGTATTTGACCCTGTTGTGACTTTTCTGTTAACTCGCTCACTAGGATCACCTCGAGCTGAATATCGCTAATATATCCACATAATAATGTGGTCTCAATCACATAATGTCTATAATAACATTTATACCCTCAACGGGTTAAAATTACAAATTTTCCTTTATTAACTAAAATGGGCCCGCATGCATTTTTAATACACATAAACATGCATACATATTCATATCACAATATAATTCATATATGCCACTTAATCACACATACATTCACTTAATTTCACATAATTCACATATAAATCCAATTATGTCATCCTGACATACTAATCAAGGCACTAAGCCTTATTAGCAATTTCAGATATTACAACTATCCACTCCCACTGAAAATTTCGTCCTCGAAATTTACCTGAACAACTCGGGATGCTGATCCCGAATAATTGACTCTAGCTCCCAGGTCGCTTCCTCGACCTTGCTATTTCTCCATAACACTTTAACTAGAGGAATCATCTTGTTCCTCAAAATATTATCCTTTCTATCTAAGATGTGAACTGGTTGCTCCTCATAAGACAAATTTGTCTGTAGCTCTAAATCCTCAAATCCCAATACATGGGTCGTATCTAACACATACTTCCAAAGCATTTAAATGTGAAACAGATCATGAACTCCTGACAATGACAAGGGCAGAGCCAATCTATAGGCTACCTGCCCGATGCTTTCCAGGATCTTGAATGGTCCCACAAACCTAGGGCTCAACTTGCCCTTCTTTCCAAACCTTTTTACTCCCTGCAGTGGTGAAAGTCTCATAAATACGTGGTCCCCTACCTGAAACTCTATGTTCCTTCGCTTAGGGTCAACGTAGCTTTTCTATCAACTTTGGGAAGCGAGCATTCAAGCTCGGATCTTCTGGATAACCTCACTAGTCTTCTAAACCATCTTAGGACCCAAATACTTCCTTTTTCCCATCTCATCCCAATGAAAGGATAACCTACACTTCCTTCCATACAACACCTCATATGGGGCTACTCCAATCGTTGATTGATAGCTATTATTGTATGAAAATTCAATCAGCGAAAGATACTTACTCCAAGACCCCTTAAAATATAGTGCACATGCTCTAAGCATGTCTTCCAATATATGAATCGTCTTCTCATACTACCCATCTGTTTGAGGGTGATAGGTTGTACTCAAGATCAGGGTCCCCATAGCCTTCTGCAGGCTTCCCCAAAACTTGGAGGTAACAATGGGATCCTGGGCTTACACTATGGATTTTGGAACCCCATGGAGACGTACAATCTCTCTCACATACAACTCTGCATACTGGTCCACATTATAATTTGCCATCACTGGCAGCAAATGATCGAACTTGGTATATATGTCCACTATCACCCATATTGAGTCATGTTGCCCCACTATCCTGGGCAAACCTCCTACAAAGTCCATAGTAATATCTTCCCATTTCTACTCGGGAATACCTAAAGGCTATAACAACCTCGCTGGCTGTTGGTGTTCAGCCTTCACGTGTTGACAGGTTAGACACTTCGCCACATAGTCAACAACATCCTTCTTCATCCTAGGCCACCAATACAATGATCTTAGATCCTGATACATCTTCGTGGTGCCTGGATGTAATGAATACGGTGTGGTATGAGATTCATCAAGGATCTCTCATCTGATACCCATGTCCATCGGAACACAAATCTGGCCCTTGTATCTCAGCAAACTCATCTCTGTAACGAAATAATCCTTAGCTACTACAGCTAGGACGTATTCTCTAAGCTTCATCAACTGAGAATCATTCAACTGGTCCTCCTCTATTCTCTCCAAGAGAGTGGACTGCAAGGTAATATTGGTCAATTGGTCCACCATCAACTCTACCATTGCTCTAGTCATGTCTTCTGCCAATTCCTTCGATATCTGCTTCGAACTAAACAACTGTCCTGGGCCTCTCCAACTCAAAGCGTCTACCACTACGTTGGCATTCCCTGGATGGTAAAGAATCTCGCAATCATAATCTTTTACGAACTCTATCCAACGCCTCTATCTCATGTTTAAGTCCTTCTAGGTGAAGAAATACTTCAAACTCTTATGATCGGTGTATATCTCCCACTTTTCTCCATACAAATAGTTTCGCCACACTTTCAGTGCAAATACCATCGCTGCTAACTCCAAATCATGAGTAGGGTAACGCTGCTCATATTCCTTCACCTGTCACGATGCGTAGGCAATGACCTTCCCAGTCTACATCAGCACACATCCTAACACCAGTCTTTATGCATCACAGTACACCACAAACTTATCTCCATTTGAAGGAAGGCTCAACACCAGAGCAATAGTCAACCGTTCTTCAACTCCTGGAAGCTATTCTCACATCTGTCTAACCATACAAACTTCAAATTCTTTAGTGTCAATTTTGTCAATGGTGTATCAAATTTTGAGAATCCTTCCACAAATCGTCGATAATACCCTGCCAAACCAAGGAAACTTCTGACCTCTGAGGCGTTCCTTGGCCTTAGCCAATCCATAACTACTTCAACCTTGGTTGGATCCACCTTAATCCCATCCCCATTGAAAATGTGACCAAGGAATGTCACATGCGGTAACAAAAATTTGCATTTCTTAAACTTGGCATACAACCGGGCTTTCTCAACCTCTGTAATACTAACTGAAGATGTTGCTCATGCTTTGCCTCTGAATGAGAGTAAACCAGGATTTTGTTGATGAAGACAATCACGAACTGATCCATATAGTCCTTGAACACCCTATTCATCGGATCCATAAATGTTGTTGGGGAATTGGTCAACCCAAATGACATGACTAGAAACTTGTAATGCCCGTACCTCGTGCGAAAGGTCGTCTTCAGAATATACTCATCCTTGATCCTCAGGTGGCGATAACTAGATCGAAGATCAATCTTCGAGAATACTGTCTTACCCTATAACTGATCAAACAGGTCGTCTATCCTCGGTAGTGGGTACTTGTTCTTGATAGTCATCTTGTTCAACTCCCTGTAATCTATACACATCCTTAGGGTCACGTCCTTCTTTTTCACAAACAAAACCACAACACCCCACAGAGAGAATCTAGGTCTGATAAATCCTATATCCAGTAATTTTTGTAATTGTACCTTCAACTCCTTAAGCTCTGCCAAAGCCATTATGTATGGTGCCCTTAACATTGGTTCCGTACCTGGCGATAACTCAATGATGAACTCAATCTTCCGGTGCGGTTGTAGTCCCTATAAGTCCTCAGGAAACAGATCCAAGAACTCACACACCAACCTGGTCTCCTCTGGTCTCACAGGCATGACCTTAGTGGTATCCACGGTACTAGCTAGGAATCTTATACAACCGCTTTGTAATAGGTCTTTAGCCCTCAAGGCTGATATCATAGGCATACGACGTCCATGCAAAGTGCCAAAAAAAAAATAAAGGGGTCTTCATCCTCAGGCTGCAAAGCCACCATCTTCTTCTTACAATCTATAGTCGCCCCATACCTGGTTAACCAATCCATCCCCAAAATTATGTCAAAATCATTCATACTCAACTCAATTAGGTCCAGTGATAGTTCCATATTGTCCACCACCACTGGTAATGATCTAACCCATCTCCTAGAGGCTACCAGCTCCCCAATGGGCAATAAAGTCTCAAACCATGCAATATATTAATCACAGGGCCTACACAATCTATCAATAACTCTACTAGAAATAAATGAATGTGTAGCACCAGAATCAATCAATATTGTATATGGAGTGTCACCACCGAGGAACTAGCCTCAGCCTCAACCTCTACCTGAGTCAGGATGAACACTCGAGCCAGAGTCAAGTTGTCTGCCTTCCTTGGTTCTTCTTTCTTCATGCTCGAGCATTCTTTCTTGAGATGTCCAACCACCCCACACAAATAACATGCCTTCACCCGACATTCGCCCAGATGGCGCTTCCTACACCTGTCACATAATGGGTAAATCCTCCTAGTCTCAGTGCCGCCATGGTGGAAGCCCTAGACACCCCAGCTGTAACGCCCTAAACTCCAGGGACTGTTACGGTGTGCCTTGTAAACAGTGCTATACTCACTAATCGAGTCATTTGGCCAAAATCGTGTAACTAAGTATGATTAGCGGTTTATGGATTAAAATTTTGGTTTTGGTATAACGTTTCATTAGAACATTTACTATATACATTGGGATCCCAAAAATATAATTTCAGAGTCTATTTCAAGAAAATATTTACAACAGGTCGATCTAAGCGGAAAAACAGGGTTTAACCCTAGTTCCTCTTCAAACCTCGGCCGTGGTGGTCGAGCAGCTGCATATGTACACATCGCCACCTAAGCTCTCCAACTCAAGGATGGTCCAGCTTTCTTTTGCCTTTACTTGCACCACATAACACCCGTGAGCCGAAGCCCAGCAAGAAAACTTAATATGCTCATGAGCAGTAATAACATGTCATCAATTCATAAGGCACATGCCTAGAAAATATAGCCTTAGTCAAACAGGCAAGAAAATCCATGTAACAATGGGTATCGAGGATAAATAATCCTGCCCTCCTGAACGGACGACTATCAAGTCAGTCTCAATCAGATAAGTGATTTAACACTGGTGGTTCTGGTAACCATACTGGACCGATAGCCCTGAATAAAAGATAGATGACTGATAAGTCCATCTCGGTCAGATGACTGATAAGTCTATCCCGGTCAGATGACTAATAAGTCCATCTCGGTCAGATGACTGATAAGTCCATCTCGGTCAAATGACTGATAAGTCCATCTCGATCAGATGACTGATAAGTCCATCTCGGTCAGATGACTGATAAGTCCATCTCGATTAGATGACTGATAAGTCCATCTCGGTTAGATGACTAATAAGTCCATCTCGGAGGTCCCATACCCTCCTAGCCATGTGACAAGCAGTCACCTAGGCCTTAGGCCCTGGCTCTAGTAACTAGTCTTAGACTAGACAAGCGCTTATAATTTTCATTGACCTTCTGGTCGGTCCAGCATTAATACCCCATATGAGTCATTCAACGCTGATATCGATTAGATCTAATCTTCATTTGGCCTTGCGTTCATGACGCTATGCCATTTCTGACTCTTAGGTCAGTATCCCTGACTAGTCAGTACATATACAAGTAAGTAATGCCACCAAACATATATCATATGTCAAATATCCAAATAAAGGCATTCAACATGCTTACTCAATAATTACTAGCACAATTAGGATCATGCATAAACACAGAGGCTCAAGCTCTGAACAATATCATACTCAGTATATAAAGCATGTCCTAATCACATGTTTCTCGTGCATTACATGCATCACATTTAATCACTTAACATGCCTCAATAATAACCATGCATGCCACATTTAACTATCCTACATGCATCAAGAATAACCATGCATGTCATATATATACAGGGTGTAGTTTTCTTACCCCAGATTCGAGCTAGAATGAATAAAAGAACGACCCTTGAGAACGATCAACTTTTATTCCTTTAGCGGTCACCTAGTCATAACCAAATACGGGACACCATCAATAAAAATGATCAACATAGGTTTCCAAACCAATATCTAGCCTTCGGGAGATCAATCCAAACTAATCCAAGTAGTAAGTGTTAGGAAAAAATTATTTTGCCTCAATGGAAATGATAATAATATGTTACAACTCTATTCAAAATATTACAATAGACAAGGATTGATTAAATAAAGAGTTACAACTCTATAACTGAAAATACAAATAAAAAAGGAAATGAAGAAGATGATGACGAAGAAGAGAATAGTAAAATACAACTCTAAGCAAAAGGTTACAAATAAAGTAAGGTGTTTGAAACAAAAGTAAAGAAAAGATTACAACTCTTAAACAAGAAATACATGTAAAAGAACAAGAGAATAAGAAGAAAACAATACAATAGAAACAAGAACAGAAATGCAAGAAACTCTCACTTACACAACCTAAGTGAAGAGGGTTGGGGATCACCAACTTGAACAAGGTTTAAAACCTTTGTCCAAAAGCTTATTTCCCCCTAACTCAAGCACTAAGGGATCTCTCTTAGATATTGGAAAAGCTTTCTGGAATTATCAAGCCTCAAGGTGTTTCTAGCCAAGTGCTCTAATGGATAGAAATGTTGTGTCTTTCAAGTAAGTTATAGGCTCCTATTTATAGAGTTTAGAGACACCCTTTGAATTTCAAATTCCACCAACCCCCATGGTTGTTATCAATGTTTAATTGGATTAATATGGAATTAAAAATGAGATTTGGGAGTTATTTGGGTTTTTTGAGCCGTTCAACAAAGATTGAAAAAACTGAAAAATTGGTTAGTTTTGGCCTGTGGCCGCGGCCAGAGACATTAGTGGCCACGGCCACTGGTCTCTGACCCACAGGCTGCGGCCACTGAATGTTGGTGGTCGTGGCCACCAACCAATTTCAGTACAAAAAATGTGTTGTTTTTCCAAACGGTTCCAAACCCTCCCAAATGATTTTGTAACTCCCAAAACACATTATTGGGGTTAAAATCATATCTCTAACAGCCATATCACATATGGCTTTATGAAATTCATCTCAATATTGTGTAATAACAAATTTACACAATAAAGGGTAATATTTGGAAGTTACAAATTTGTAACACCAAATATGTTACATTATTTGGATATATCTTATATATCTAAATATTGTGACTCTCTATTATATGTTACAATATGTGACACACTTTGACACATTTATTTAATCTAAAACATTATATTATAATATAATATAATATTACATTATATTATAAAATAATATAACATTCCCCCACTAGATTAAATAGTTATCTATTGTAACACTTACTTAATCAATCATTATATTTTGAAATATAACATATCCCCCACTTGATTAAATAAGAACTCTCTCTTATAGGAGTCATTGCATTAGTGCATAAAGCAAAGTGTTTTTCAACTTGAACTTTACTATAGTGTAATCATCATAAAATTTGTCGAAAATTAGGTTGCACTAGGCATTGAACCATCTTTTCATGATGACAAATCGGTGATAACACACACACCTTTGCGATGTTCACTTGAGACCTCTATGTCTCGCTTTGCACCGTTAATGGCCATGTGCACTTTCCATTCATGGACGTTCTTGAGAATACTCCCAATTCTCATGAGAGGTGGCACCACCCCTAGGTCCATATAGGTAGAATTCTTATAGTATTTTGTTACCAAAAATACTTGTCTTTACAAGACTGAATTCTATTAAAAATCCTTTCGGTTTTAACCCTCCACTTGGTAACACACAAGTACTCAATATCTCAGATGGGACTTGTTTTGAGTACAACTAATATTCACTTGATTGACTTGTTGTTACCTATTGAACCTAACACTAGTTGAATAACTAGTGTTAAGATAGGTTACCATCAATCGTGAATCTCTTTAGGGAGTTTAAGTCCCATCCCTCGAGATGATGCAGCCACTAAATCCCTCGTTAGTGGCTTAGTGAAAGGATCCGCCAGATTTTCACTTGTTCTCACATAGGATATTGAGATGACTCCTCTTTGAATCAATTCTCTTACATATCCATGTCTTAGACTAATGTGTCTAGACTTCCCATTATACACTTCGCTGTATGCTTTAGCCAATGTCGCTTGGCTATCACAATGTATCGATATAGTAGATACATTATCTTTGATTAGGGGAATCTCTATCAGCAGATCCCTTAACCATTCGGCCTCTTTGCCGGTAGTAGCTAGAGCTATGAACTCTGCTTCCATAGTGGAATGAGATATACAGGTTTATTTCTTGGAGCCCCAAGAAATAGCACCTCCACCAAGTGTAAATACCCAACCAGTTGTGGACAAGTTGTCCTCAAGATTGGATATCCAACTTGCATCTGTATATCCTTCTAAAATCGAAGTAAATTTGGAGTAGTGAAGGCTTAGTCCTTTGGTTTTCTTGAGATAACCTAGGACTCTTCCAATTTCCTTCCAATGATCCACACTTGGATTACTTGTAAACCTACTAAGTTTACTTACCGCAAATGCTATATCAGGTCTAGTACACTGGGCAGCGTACATTAGACTCCCTATAGCACTAGCGTAATCCAATTGAGTCACCGCTCTTCCTTCATTCTTCTCTAGCTTTACACTATGATCGAATGGAGTATTGGCATCTTTAACCTTGAGATGGTTAAATTTGTTCAATACTTTCTCAACATAGTGGGCTTGCCCTAACGCAAAACCCCCACTATGTTTCTTTACTTTGATACCGAGTAAGGTATCAACTTCTCCAAGATCTTTCATCTTGAAGGTTGATGATAGAAACATCTTCGTTTCTTCTATCCCTTTCATGCTATTACTTAGAATGAACATGTCATCCACATATAAGCAAACAATGATCACATATCCCATACAAGTTTTGGAATACAAACACTTGTCTCCATTGTTATGTGTAAACCCATTAGACATGAAGGGTTGATCAAATTTCTCATGCCATTGCTTAGGAGCTTGTTTCAATCCATATAAGGATTTTACAAGTCTACAAACTTTATGTTCATATTTTGGTAGGACAAACCCTTCGGGTTGTTCCATATAGACCTCCTCATTGAGGTCACCATTAAGGAATGTTGTTTTGACATCCATTTGATGAACATACAAGTTGTGTATAGAAGCTAAAGCGAACAAAATTCTTATATAAGTTGTTCTTGCAACAGGCGCATAGGTATCGAAATAATCGATACCCTTTTTTTGCCTAAACCCTTTAGCTACTAATCTAGCTTTAAAGGTTTGGATAGTGTCGCCAGTGTGATATTTTCTCCTAAATACCCACTTACACCCAATTGGCTTAGACCCTGGTGGGAGGTCTACTAATTCCCAAGTGTTATTGGAAAGAATGGAATCTATCTCATCATTGATGACTTCTTTCCAAAATGCACTATCTCTCGATTGCATAGCTTCTCTATAAGTCTTAGGATCATCCTCAACGAGAAGTACAATAGGAATTTTCCTAATGAATTCCTCTCTATTTCCTTCTACCATGTAGAATAAAATTTGTTGAGAATCTATCTCATCCACTACTAGACTTTTATGATTTTTAAGCCTTTGACTTCTTCTAGGTTCAAAGGGTTGTTTTACATCCTTTTGAGAATTCTCCTCTTGAGAATCAACTTTGGATGTAGAAGCTTGAGAATTGTTCTCATATAACAAATTCTCCTTTAGAGATGTTGAAGCTTGAGAATTGTTGTCACATAAAATATTCTCAAAGAATTCAACTTCTCTAGATTCAATCATAATATTAGACTCTAAGTCTAATAGCTTATATGCTTTACTATTGTTGGCATAACCAACAAAAGCACACTTTATGGCTCTTGAACCTAACTTTGTTCTATTAGGTTCGTTTTTTTTGCAATATGCAAGACACCCCCACACTTTGAAGTACTCTATGTTGGGTTTTCTTCATTTCCATAACTCATATGGAGATATCTCATTTTTCTTCATCGGTATTCGATTAAGAATGTGACAAACGGTTAAAAGTGCTTCACCCCATAAGTTGAAGTTCAACTTAGAAAACACCAACATAGAATTTATCATCTCTGGATAAGTCCTAGTTTTCCTTTCGGCAACACCATTGTGTTGTGGTGTATAAGGTGCAATGCACTCATGAATTATACCATTTTCTTCACAAAATGTATTGAATTCATTAGAGAAGTACTCTCCTCCTCTATCACTTTTTAGCACCTTAATCTTTTTATTTAGTTGATTTTCAACTTCTAATTTATACAATTTAAAAGCATCAAAAGTTTCATCTTTATGCTTTAAAAGAAACACATAGGTATATCTACTAAAATCATCTATAAAAGTAAGAAAATACCTTTTACCACCTCTAGTTAAAACACTATTTAATTCACAAAGATCACTATGGATTAAATCTAGTAAATTAGATGGTCTTTCTACACTAGGAAATGGTTTCTTAATCATTTTTTCCTTAACACATGTTTCACATTTACCATAGTTTTTAATATTGCATGCAATCATACCACATTTTACTACTCTTTTCATGGTTGAAAAACCTATATGCGATAGTCTAAGATGCCACAAAAATAAAGAATCATACTCAACAATATAGGCGGAATTAGCATTTTTATTGATAACATTGAAAGTTACATCATTGGTGCACAATTTAACCATACTCTCACAAGAGTACCCTTTCCCAAAAATACATTTGATTTGGTAAGTATAAGTTTATCGGACTCAAAAACGGCTTTAATGCCGGGCTTGCCAAGAAAATCACCACTTACCAAGTTTCTACTCATTTCGGGATCATAAAGTACATTCACTAATGTAACTTTCTTGCCGGAGGTGAAGTAGAAATCAATAGTACCTTTGCCAAGTACCTTGGATTTTCCCCCATTTCCCATTTGTATCTCATGGTTGCCCTTTGACTCTTCAAAGGTCTTGAACAATGATTTGTCATAGGTGGCATGGACGGTGGCACATGTATCATACCACCACCCTTTCACCTTGCCTTGGATCGCATTCACCTCACTAAGGGTAGCAACTATGTTTTCCTCTTGAGTTGCGTTCACCTTAGGTCCTTGTTGGTATTTTCTATGCCTACACTCTCTAGCATAGTGACCCTTTTTCCCACACACAAAGCAAGGACCTTTCTCGCCCTTAAACTTGTTTGGGTTGGTTTTTGGACCCAAAGGTTTCTCATTACCCTTTTTCCTTTTGTTTTTGGGATGTTTTGGTTGTGACACCACATTTTCTTTGGAAGTCTCTCCATTAGACCCCTCCACAAGTTTATCTCTACATATCGATTCCTCTTCGATTCGAATATGTTTTTGGATTTCCTCCAAAGAATAATCCTCATTTTTATGAAGGATTCTTTTCCCATAGCTCTTCCAAGTTGGTGGTAATTTAGCCACTATAGCACCAACTTGAAAGGCCTTGGGAAGCTCAATCAGTTTGTTAACAATTATTTGCAATTCATGAATTTGAGGAAGAATAGGTTTATCACCAAAAAATTTGAAATCAAAGTATTGAGATATCAAAAACTTTTTGGTACCTTCCTCTTCCGCCTTAAACTTTTTCTCAAGTGTATCCCATATCTCCCTGGCCGATTTGGTCTCGGTGTAGAGGTCATAGAGCCTATCGCATAGGGCATTGAGGATATGACCCCTATAAAGAAGGTTGTCCTCCTCCCTCTTCCTTCTCTTCTCCACCTCCTCGGGAGTGTCTTTGTCGGATGGCTCGGCTAGAGATGCCAAGGATGACTCAAGGATGTAGGCGATTTTAAGAGTGGTTAAAAGAAACCTCACCTTGTCTTGCCACCTAGTAAAATTGGATCCATCAAACCTATCCAATCTCACTAGGTCTTGGTTCATGATCTTGATTGTCTCCCCTTCCATTGAAGCAAAAAAGGGATAAGCTTATTTCCCCCTAACTCAAGCACTAAGGGATCTCTCTAAGATATTGGAAAAGCTTTCTAGAATTATCAAGCCTCAAGGTGTTTCTAGCCAAGTGCTCTAATGGATAGAAATGTTGTGTCTTTCAAGTGAGCTATAGTCTCCTATTTATAGAGTTTAGAGACACCCTTTGAATTTCAAATTCCACCAACCCCCATGGCTGTTACCAATGTTTAATTGGATTAATATGGAATTAAAAATGAGATTTGGGAGTTATTTGGGTTTTTTGAGCCGTTCAACAAAGATTGAAAAAACTGAAAAATTGGTCAGTTTTGGCCTATGGCCGCGGCCAGAGACATTAGTGGCCACGGCCACTGGTCTCTGATCCACTGGCCACGGCCACTGGTCTCTGATCCACTGGCCACGGCCACCGACCAATTTCATCACAAAAAATGTGATGTTTTTCCAAACGGTTCCAAACCCTCCCAAATGATTTTGTAACTCCCAAAACACATTATTGGGGTTAAAATCATATCTCTAACAGTCATATCACATATGGCATTATGAAATTTATCTCAATATTGTGTAACAACAAATTTACACAATAAAGGGTAATATTTGGAAGTTACAAATTTGTAACACCAAATATGTTACATTATTTGGATATATCTTATATATCTAAATATTGTAACTCTCTATTATATGTTACAATATGTGACACACTTTGTCACATTTATTTAATCTAAAACATTATAATATAATATAATATAATATTACATTATATTATAAAATAATATAATAGTAGGAACACTCCCGAGGCCTATAACTAAGTTCCCAGGGTCAAAACGTGCAAACGGGGTGAAAATTGGGCAAGGGCTGCGGCCCTAGCACCTTGAGCCGCGACCCCCAGAATTTTCTGAGCCAAGGGTCACGGCGCCCTTCATCAAGGGCTGCGGCGCCCAGTAGGTTCCTCTTCCCCACCTGCTTCTTCATGCCAGGGCCGCGACACCCCAAGAACAGGGCCGCGACCCCCAACCCTGAGCCATTCCCAAACTCATTTTTAACACTCCAAAGCCTCCAAAATCATACCTAAACATTCCCCAATCATCAAATCAAATTTCCCAAGCTTCCCAATGCTCCAAAACCCTCAAAACCCAAGGTTCAATCGAACCAAAAACTCAACAATTCACAAAATCTAATTCTAAGCTTAAAACTTTAAAAACATAAAACTTAAACTTAGATTACCTTCAATTGGGTTGTTTTGCGCCGAATCCTTCGGTTAAGAAGCTTCTAATGTTTCCTAAGATCGCTATGCCTCGATCCTCGCTTGATTCCGACTCCTAGAACTTGAGATTTCTTCAAAAAGGCTCCGAACGATAAAATGAGTTAACGAGGGAGAGAGGAAATGTTTTCTAATGTACGTTCTATCTGACAAGCTACTTCATGCTTAAGTAACCTCAAATAAAACCTAGTGCTCGGGGTTCCGAAAACACCCCCGGGGACATTATAGTCAAAACTTCCAGAATTTCCTCCTGGCCTCAAATACTCCCAATTCATCATCAAATAAACATTCTTATTACCCAATAATCGACCCCGTTATGACAAAACTGCTAACTCATAATATAAGATCGTTTCATGCCGAATAGCTCGAATATATCTCTATAATAATGGAGTCTCATTCACAAATTACAATATGCACCCAAATATACAATTATGCCCTCAGTGGGCCAAATTACCAAAATGCCCTTATAATTATAAATACCCCCATATGCATGCATTTAACATCATATTATAATATAATTCACATAAACATGCATATAATCATTTAATATCATAATACTTTAATTATGGCCCTCCCAGCCTCCTAATCAAGGTCCTAACCCTTATTAGGAAATTCGGGGCATTACACCAGCCCCTCCTATCAGGACCTATAGTGGTCGAGGTGTCAAGGGTCTTCCTCTTATGATCACTAGGGCCCACGCCCCTACCAGATTCTACAAATGGAGGCACTACCCTCCGAACATCACGTTGTGCAACACTCTCCCTCTATATATTGTTCTCTGCCTCCTCAGCTGTGATGGCTTTCTCAACCACGTGAGAATAAGTAGTTTCCCCAAGTACTGATGTAACATGGACATCCCGGGCTATCATAACATTCAACCCCCGAACAAATCTTTCTTGCTTAGCTGCATCTGTAGGCACTAGGTTAGGTGCAAATTTAGCCAATATGTCGAATTTCAAAGCATACTCAGTGACTGTCATACTGCCCTACACCAAAATGGTAAACTCGTTCACCTTCGCCGTTCTAACTACATTACCGTATTACTTCTGATTGAAAAGATCTATAAACTCATCCCAACTCATGGTAAGAACATCTTGGGTTTGGGATGCCACCTCCCACCATATACAGGCATCGTCCCAGAACATAAAGGTGGCACATGCCACTTTGTCATTACCTACCACCCTCATAAAATTCAAGACGGAGGTAGTTAGGCTCATCCATTGCTTAGCCTTGAGCGGATCTGGTCCTCCCTAAAAGGTTGGAGGATGTTGCTTCCTGGATCTTTTGTACAATGGCTCCCATCTGTTTTCAATCTCAGGCTGCTGTACGGCTGGTGCCACGACAGGTGGCAGGTCTGGTGCAACGTTCCTTGGTGGAACCTCCAGTCTCAGTAAACAAATCTCTTCCTCTTGACTCTGAGATCTAGATTGCATGTCAGCAAGCATCTGTTGCCAGTTCTCAGGGACTGGCTGAGGGTTCTAACTCTGGTTATCATTCCTATCCTTGATCTCAGCATCGGCTAGTCGAACTGATCGCCTTGGAGGCATACTCTTCAAGTATATCTGCAATCAATGACTCGACTAATCAGGCAATGATAACAAGTCACCCCATGATCCAACATCAACAATTACGCAATTACATGCAACCACAATGCTAACAGGCATTCCAATAGTACCAACATACAGTAACAATGCTAATAGGCATGCCTTTTCATATACACATAGCAGTCAAGGGCCATACCCTATCAGTATTTCTCATGCTCCCTAATAGATAGGTAGATAAGGCATTTATATCTTATTTAAGCAGCTAAACACACAAATAACCACATAAATATTTACCAAACCCTGAGTTGAGCTTGTCTTTAGCAGCGAGTGTACATGCCCAACCAGCCTTTAGGAACCCTTAAACCTAGACGACTCTGATACAGAGGTGTAATGCCTTGGGTAGCCAATATCATTACAATGTGTATTTTAAATAGTGCTAGACTTGCTAATCAAGTCATTTGGATGTAAATGTGCAACTAAGGGTAACTAACAAATTAAAGTTTTAAAATTTTGATAAGAGGAATAATGATTTTCATTTAAAAGTTGGAGTCTGTACATGGGATCCCAAAATAAATATTTACAGGGCATTTACAACTCCCAAAAGTAATTACAAAGTAAGTCGGCCTAAGTGGAAAAATTAAGGTTTGACTTTAGTTCCTCATGAACCCTCGGCCATGGCAGTCGAGCAGCTGTAAATGTACATGCCACCCTTAAAGCTTTCTAACTCATGGCTGGTCTAGCTTCTATTTTCCCTTAGCTGCACCACATAGGACCCGTGAGCCAAGGCTCAACAAGAAAACTTAAATCAACATATTCGAATAAGCAACAAAATATAAAAAATAATCTTAGTAATAACAACCCTGCTCAAACAAACACATAGTTCAACTTAAACAATCAACAAGTTAGAAAAATGCATCCATCACTTCTAATTATTTAGGTGGTGTTCGGGCTAGCCAAGCGCGTATCACACACCTAGGTTGCCCTAGCCAAATGGTCTGCATTCCTCACGCTTATCGCCGTCCCCAACACCTTTGGGTCGATCTTTCAGATTAGATATAATCAAACATATAGATTGCATAACACACAATTATATGCAGCATATACAAGCCTGCCTAATCATATAGTCATGAGTACAATCATAGTCATATTCATTAACAGGGGCCGAGCCTCGAGTACAACCAGGGTGTAGTTTTCTTACCTCGAGTCCATAGCAGATAGCGTATGGTGATCCCGAGCACGATCCCTACTTTCGAGCCCTAACAGTATAACCTAATCACAACAAAATAATGGACAACCATCAAGAACTTAGACTATTTAAGAGCTCCAGGGTAAATTTCTATCCTTTGGGAACCAGGTAGTAGAATCCTTCTCGAGCATTTAGGTTTGAGTTTAGGAGCATAAAAACCTCATTTGGCCAAAATCCTCCATTTGAGTTGCGGTGCGCTCCATAAGCATCGCATCCCTCTACAAGTCAGAGAGCAAAATCCCTAAGTTCCCTAGAAAGCTAAGGCTATTCAGAGAACCTCCATTAACCTCTGAGTTCATGCGGGCCACGACGCTCCAAGAATAGCGTCGCGACGCGACCCCACAAACCCAAAAATTCTGGGTTTTTCCTATGTTTTCCCCAAGCCAAAACCCCTAAAATCAGTCCCCAAACTTCAACCAAACTCAGAATTAATTCGTAATCTCATAACAACACAATATAATCAACATATAAACATTAATAACTAAGCTAAATCCTCAGCATAACTTAAAATCCCAATCCTTGAGTTCAAAACTCTAGAGCACCCTAAAATCAAATCAAAACCCAATCAAAACAAGATTTAAAGCTTACCTCAACTGAGAATCGCGACCTCTGAGTTGAAAATCAACAAATCCTAGCCACAAGCTTCAATTCAATGCAAGCTCCTCCAAAATTCAGTGATTTTACACAAGGCAGGGAGAGAAAAGAGAGAAAATGTGAGGGAGAGAAGTGTGAGCTGCTGAGTGTTTCCTTAGTTCTTTTATAGGCTTCTAGTCTAACTAAGTCCAACCAAGGCTAGGAAAAGACCTCAATGCCCCTAACCCAAGTGCTTTCCCTTTAATGCCCCCAAGTGCAAAACGGTCATTTGCCACATTTCCTGCTATTCCTCAAATATCACAATAAATTCCCAATTAGTTCCGACATACCCAAATAATCATCTAATAACTATCCATCACCCGCTAAATCCCGACTATGCACTAAATTACTAAGATACCCCTAGGCTCACCCTTGACCCCGTTGTGACTTTTCTGCTAACTCGCTCACTAGGATCGCCTCGAGCCAAATATCGCTAATATATCCACATAACGCATATAATTACATTTATACCATCAACAGGTCAAAATTACAAATATGTCTTTATTAACAAAAACAGACCCACATGAATATCTAATACACATAACACATGCATACATATTCATATCACAATATAATTCACAAATGCCACTTAATAACACATATATTCAATAAATTTCATATAATTCACATATAAATCTAATTATGCCCTATCGGCATCCTAATCAAGGCACTAAGCCTTATTAGCAATTTGAGACGTTACAACTACCATTTTTTTAAAATTAATATAAAAAAGATACTCCTTGAACGCAATTTGATCAAATTTATTTTCAATATTAACGAAATATCTATATTTTAATGTTGACCATAGAAATAGATAACAACAATTTTAATTAAAGACGACAATAATCAAAGAACTTTGAATCTCAAGAAAATTAAATAGAAAGAGACACAAATGATTTTTACGTGGTTCGACCCCAAGAATTGGTGATGACCTACGTCTACAAGACACTTTTATTGAATACTACTCAAACTCAAGACAAGATAAATTAGAATCTATTGAGTTTAGCCAAAGCCTTGTTTACAATTTAGCAAAGTTTTCTCTATACAAAAGTGTACGTAAAATAAATTGCACAGTAAGACCTTTATTTATAGGCTCATTGGCATTACAAATTCAATGTTGAAGCCCTAAAAGCTTGTAAGACCTTTTAATCATAAAAATATACTACTAAATGACATAAAATACCTATATATCAACCAACTATACATCGAGTAGCTTCACTTGGTCGCTCTCTTTTAGTTACAAGAACACTAGTAATTTTGTAATATATATCAACCAACACATTGTGTTCTCATTAGTGATAGGTGTTCATTATGCTTGCTACATCATCATGTTGAAAATTAAAAATAACATTAAATTACATAATATTTATAATATATTAAAAAAATTAATATTAGTTTTCTTTAAATTATTATTCAATTTTTAAAATAGAAAATATATAAAGATTTTATTTAATTAAAAAACCTAAAAAAAAAATTGTTTATTTTTTTTTCTCATAAAATTTTAATTATTTAAGTAAAAATTACTTTAAATTTTCCAAAAAACCTTTTAGAAAATTAATTATTTTTTAGTGTCTATATTTTTACTTGTTGTACCCTAAAAATTAGCACGAGTTTAATCACTCAATTATGGATATAGTTGATAGGTGAATACATGGAAAAGCAGACAAGTAGAAAATCTAGCTAATGATGATGTGAGCAGCTCGAGTTAAGACTTGCCAATACGACATTCAGGTAATTATCAGGCCGCCTCTTAAGTTGACGGTCCAGCTCGAGACATACAGTGGCTAGATCATCTTTAGGGCGCTATGAAGTTAATCCGAACTAAGGTTCATGTATTCTTCAATCACCAGCTTGATGAAGATATTCAACCCATGGAAACCTGGTCATGCCACATACTGAAGGATCCCGAGAGACTCGGAGGCTCTTTATACGCTCATTAATGCCCAGGCTGTATTGCACATTCATCATTTATTATCCGAGATAATAGGAGTATATTATGTTATTCAATCATATCTATATTAAATGTACACCATATTTATGCACACGGTTACCCAAATCTGTCTAGGAAATTCCGCTATAAATATCAGCGATAATGGACAGGAAATGGGACGACCTTTTTGTATTACTTAAACTCTGCAGAAGTTGTGAGAGAAGAACAATAATATTGTCTCGTGGACTATGTGGATTTTAACCATTGAACCACGTAAAATTGTGTGTGTACGAAATGGTTCTTATAAGTTCATTATGGTTTGCAAATAAGCACTAATACTCTTATTAGATTTCTAAAACTACTGTTGGCGAAAAAATTGTGTCAACAGTTTGGTACCTTCGTTGAGAGAAAATTAGTGTTTTACAAGTTTCATTCGACGTTCATCATGGTGGTTACTCGATCGATGCATGACAACAAAATGGAACAACATTGTGGGAAGGAGGCACATCATTCAACCATTCCCAATAAAATGGGGCCATATGTTCAACAACGTCCTGGGAAGCAACCGGTGGGCCAAGACGACGTTGGGAGTTCAGCGTCGCTCCAACCAAATCCTAATCCAGGATATCTAACAGCCATCGAGATGTAGAATACCCATTTAAGGAGCCATCTCGCTAGGGAAAATAGACAGATAAAGGAGGTCCTAGCTCGGTTACCCCTCTTGCAACCGACACTAATGTCGGAAAGGAGCAAAGTGGGTCCCATAAGTCCCACAGGAATAACTGGTCCAAACCCAGTCTTTCTGTCAGGATCACCACTCCGAGCTCTGTACCCTCAGAGCAAAATCACCGAAGTTCTCAGCCCACTAGTCATCACAGGAACCATCATTCGCATGTTAGTCGGTCAGAATCGCAACCCCCACCTCTATGCCTTTTGCACAGATTCCTAGGAATGCCCATAACAACCCACCAAGGCGAGCTGGGACAAGTTCACGGAGACAAAATCCTTCTGCGCCACGATCAGAACCCCAAGCACAGAGAACTCAAGAAATTGGTGTAGAACCGAGGCGAGTTAATTTAGTTAGTCATGATAGAACGAGGATAGCCTCACCAATGAGACATTTTCCATCACCGGTTATACATCCTACACCACCGCGCCCACAAAGAGATGCTCCAACTTATGGAAATAGTAGGAGAAATCCTCCCCCGTCAGTAGACACTTACGTCCCATGGGCACTTGCTGATAATCCAGGTCCTCGATCTCAGCTGCGAGCTGTAAGTTTTGCAAATGGAAGTTACTAGATGGGGAGCCAGCGCGGAGGCAAGTATAAGAGTGACCTGAGGAATCATCTTAGCTCAGCACAAAGTCCTCATTTTGATGCACATCCCGACCTGTGTGGTCATCTGAATTCAGAAAGGAGGTATTCAGCTCACAATGATAATATGAGTTATACTCAACACGAGTGATGTTCGTCTATTGTATGGGACAATGGGAATGTCCCATCAAAAGCATCCAATAGGATGGGAGCTGGTGAACTCCTCCAAGCAAACCTAGAGACCAAAGACCCATCCCTCGAGTGACTGGCCTTGATGGAGGAATAGATGAAGATGCTCTTATCTGGAAAAAGGGTTGATGATTGTGACTCATATGAGGAGCTCGAACCTTTCGTCGCGAGCATCGTAGCAGCTGTGTATCCTATTAGCTTCAAGATGTCGAACATGCCAACATTTGATGGAAACACATTCCATCCGACCACCTCAGGATATTCAATACGTTGATGATGGCCCACAATGTTGGGTTCGACCTAAGGTGTATTTTGTTCCCCACGACTCTGATCAGACCTGCTAGAGAGTGGTTCAAGAAGTACAAAAAACATTCGATAAGCTCTTGGAAGAAGCTGTCTTCTGAGTTCAAGAAAGCGTTCCAAGCTTCAAACGAAACTTGCGCAGAGGCCGACTCATTGGCCAACATAAAACAGCAACCTGATTAGTCCTTGAAAGTATATCTGAGAAAAATTTCCAACGTTGTAGCACGAGCTAGAGACACTGATGATAGCTCCAAGCTTATGGCGACGAGAACAGAAATCCTGGTGGGAGGCGATCTATGGCAAGAGCTCCAGCGAAAAGGAGTTAAAAGTGTAGATAAGTTCTTTGCCCAGGAACTATTGTAGGAACCAACCAGACCCTATCCACACCGCTGGAGCGAGGACATGTGTTGCAGCTACGGCTCAACCAGCTACCTAGAATGACCAAGTGGGAAACAATAAGAGAAAGGGAATGTTCGCTAACCAGTTTGGGAGAAACATGGAGGTGTATGTCAATGATATGCTCTTTAAATTATAGACTACCAGTAACCATGTATCCTACCTAGAAGAATATTTTGGCGTACTAAGGAGGTCTGACAAGAAGTTAAATCCCTAGAAGTGCACTTTCAGAGTTTCGTTGAGAAATTTTTTTTGAGTTTATAGTCAACACAAGGGGGATAGAGGCAAATCTAGAGAAAATCAGATCGTTGTTGGAAATTCCAAACCTTTTCACCCCTTTCCATGGCGAGACTCTAAGGAAAACATAGTCTCCCACTTGGAACTCCACGTTCCTGCGCTTGGGATCTGCATAGCTCTTCTGTCTACTATGAGAAGCGAGCATCCAAGCTCTAATCTTCTCAATGGCCTCACTGGTCCTCTGAACTGCCTCAGGACCTAAGTATCTCCTTTCACCTGTTTCATCCTAATGAATGGGAAATATCCACTTCCTACCATACAGCATCTCATAAGGTGCAACTCCAATTGTAGATTGATAACTATTGTTGTAGGAGAACTCTATCAAAGGCAGATACTTACTCCAAGATCCACCAAAGTCCAGCACACATGCCCGCAGCATGTCTTCCAATATCTGGATCGTCCTCTCAGATTGCCCATCTGTCTGAGGAATATAAGCAGTACTGAACTTCAACTGTGTCCCCATGTTCTTCTATAAACTCCCCCAAAACATGGAAGTAAAGGTAGGGTCTCGATCCGACACGATCGACCTAGGTGCTCCATGGAGTCGCACGATCTCTCTCACATAGAGATCTGCATATTGGTCAACTGTATATGTAGTCCTCACTGGCAGAAAGTGAGTTGACTTGGTGTAGCGATCCCCTATCACCCAAATAGAATCATGCTGACCAACAGTCCTGGGTAAGCCCACCACAAAATCCATTGTGATGTCTTCCCATTTCCACTCTGGGATATCCAGAGGCTGCAATAACCCTGCCGGTCTCTGATGCTCAGCCTTGACTTGTTGACATGTCAAGCACTTAGCCACATACTCTACTACATCTCTCTTCATCCCTGGCCACCAATACAACGATCTCACATCCTGATACATCTTCGTGGTGCCTGGATGCAACGAGTAAGGTGTAGTATGAGATTCATCCAGAATCTCTCGCCTCAAAGAAGTGTCTAGCGGAACACATATCTGCCCCTTGTATCTCAACAAGCCTAACTCAAACACTGTATCATCTCTGGATGCTCCAGCCAGAACATCCTCTCTGATCTTGATCAGCTGTGGATCACTCACTGACCTTCCTTGATTATCTCCAACAGCGTAGACTGTAGTGTAATGTTAGCCAACTAGCCCACCAACAACTCTATACCAGCTCTGGTCATATCATCTGCTAACTCTCTGGCTATCAGCCTCATACCATGAATTTTCCCTGGACCTTTCCAGCTTAAAGCATCAGCTACCACGTTGGCTTTTCCTCGATGATACAAAATCTCACAATCATAATCTTTTACTAACTCCAGCCAACGCCTTTGCCTCATATTCAAGTCATTCTGGGTGAAGAAGTACTTTAGGCTCTTATGGTCTGTATAAATCTCGGACTTCTCTCCATAGAGATAATGCCTCCATATCTTTAAAGCAAAAACCACAGCCGCCAACTCTAAATCATGAGTGGGATATCTCTTTTCATACTCCTTCAACTGGCGAGAAGCATTAGCAATTACTTTCTCTGACTGCATCAGAACACAGCCCAAACCCTGATGATAAGCATCACAGTAAATCACAAACTTCTCCTGATCTGTCGGAAGGCTCAGAATCAGAGCTGTAATCAACCTTTGCTTCAATTCCTGGAAGTTGTTCTCACACTTAATAGACCACACAAATTTCTGACTCTTGCGTGTCACCTCAGTCAATGCAGTAGCAATTTTTGAGAACCCTTCCACAAAATGCCTATAATAACCTGCCAATCCAAGGAAACTTCTAACCTCAGAAGCATTCTTTGGCCTTGGCCAATCTCTGACCGCTTCGATCTTCGCTGGATCTACTTTAATCCCCTCCTTACTGACAATGTGCCCAAGAAAGGATACCTGAGATAACTAGAACTCACATTTCTTGAACTTGGCAAACAATCTGTGTTCCCTCAGTCTCGGTAGAACCAACCTCAGATGCTGCTCATGCTCTGACTCAGTCTGAGAATATACCAGAATATCATCGATGAAGACGATCACAAACTGGTCCAGATAATCCTTGAATACTTTGTTCATCAGATCCATAAAAGCTGCAGGGGCATTAGTCAATCCAAATGACATAACTAAGAACTCATAATTCCCATACCTGGTATGAAAAGTAGTCTTCGGCATGTCTCCCTCCTTGACCCTCAACTGATGATAACCAGAACGAAGGTCGATCTTAGAGAATACCTTCTTACCTTGCAACTGATCAAACAGATCATCTATCCTTGGCAAAGGATACTTGTTCTTAATTGTCAACTTATTCAGTTCTCTGTAATCAATACACATTCTCAGAGAACCATCCTTCTTCTTTACAAACAGAACTGGCGCACCCCAAGGTGAGAAGCTAGGTCTGATAAAACCTAAATCCAACAGCTCTTGCAATTGTACCTTTAATTCTTTCAACTCAGCTGGGGCCATTCTGTAAGGCGCTCTAGACACTGGCTCCGTCCCTGATGCTAGTTCTATAACGAACTCAATTTCTCTGTGTGGTGGCAACCCTGGCAAATCTTTTGGAAACACATCCAGAAACTCACATACAAGTCTAGTATCTTCTGGTTTCACTGGCATGACCTGAGTGGTATCAACCACACTGGCTAAGAATCCAATGCAACCTCTTTGCAATAAATGCCTAGCCCTCAACACAAAAATCATAAGGATACGGGGTCCATGCACAGCAGCAACAAACACAAAAGGATCCTCACCTTCAGGCTCAAAGGTGACCATCTTCCTTCTGCAATCAATGGTTGCCCCATACTTCGCCAACCAATCCATACCCAATATCATATCAAAGTCAGCCATAACCAACTCTATCAAGTCCACTAATAACTCTCTGCCCCTTACTGTCACTGGCAAAGATCTGACCCATCTCCTGGATACAACTAACTCTCTAGTGGGTAACAAGGTTCCAAACCCCACAACGTAGAAATCACAAGGTCTACACAGTCTATCAATAATGCTACTAGCAACAAAAGAATGTGTAGCACCAGAATCAATCAATACATTATAAGGGGTTCTAGCACTAAGAAGCTGACCTGTAACAATTGAGGGAGAAGCCTCAGCTTCTGCTTGAGTCAATGTGAACACTTGAGCTGGGGTCAAGCTGTCCGCCTTTCTGGGTTCTTCTTTCTTACCTAAGGGAAATCTTTTTTAAAATGACCCACTGCTCCACACAAGTAGCAGGCCTTTGCCCTACACTCACCCAAATGACGCCTCTTGCATCTAGGGCATTCAGGATGAGTCTTCCAGGCTTCACTACCCCCTGGACGACCCATTGTAATACCACGGGGCCGCTTATCAGGACCTGGAACTGGGAAGGTGTCAGGAACCTTCCTCTTCTGATCACTAGGGCCTATACCCCTACCAGAACCCACAAATGGAGGAACTGTCCTCCTAAAATCCTTTCTGGCTGCACTGTCACGCCAGATCTTGTTCTCTGCACTCTCAGCTGTGAGTGCCTTCTTAACCACCTGTGCATAGGTAGTAACCCCAGCCACAGTGGTAATACGTACATCACGGGCTAATCTGGGCTGTAGCCTTTGAAGAAATCTCTCTCTCCTGGTCCCATCAGTGGGCACCAGCTGCATGGCAAACTTTGCCAAACGATCAAATTTTAAGGCATACTCAGTGACTGACAAACTTCCCTGAAGTAGCCTGATGAATTCCTCAGCTTTAGCTTCCCTGATGGAATCATTGTAGTATTTTTCATTAAACAGAGTTTGAAACGCCTCCCAACTCAGCGCATTTACATTCTTGGTCTGGGTAATCACCTCCCACCAAATCCGGGCATCCTTCCGAAACATATAGGTGGCACAGACCACCCTCTCATTACCAGTTACACTCATAAAGTCAAGGATAGTGGTAATCATACTCATCCATTGTTCTGCCTTGGCAAGATCTGCACTGCCCTCAAAAACTGGAGGTTGTTGCTTCCTGAATCTTTCATAAAGAGGTTCCCATTTATTTCCTACCTTAGGCAGCTGCTCTGCTACTGGCACCGACACAAGAGGTGCCTCTGATACACTAACCACTGCAGTCGCTTGCTGCTGTCTCCAGAGATGAAGCTCCTCTCCCTGTTTCAACACTATTGCCTGTAAATCATTAAACAACTGCTGCCAATTTGCAGGAGCCGGCTCTGGAATCTGAGACTGGTCATTTTCCTGACCCTGACTGTTATTATTATTCTGGCCCTGATCACTCTGGCCAGCTGAAGTATCTGTCTGCCTGGATTCATTCTTATTTCTGATACCTTGCTGAAACATTGATCAATACGGCCAGTCAGGTAGTAATAACTAAACCTCTTGCCGCCTCACGGTCCAAGAACAAGCAGACAATTATCATATTCCACAATCATTCAATTATACAGGCAGATACATGTTTATAGCATTTAGCACTCATCATGTATCACATAATAATTCATTACCAACAATACTGATGAGTATGTTCCAGCAATTTCAATACTAATTAGCACACAGTTGCTGAGGATATCATATTTCAGGGCGCAGGTTTAACATAGTGTCTCATGCATACAGGTAAAGCATATATACTATATTTAAGCAGTTATACATATAACTACATAAATAGTTACCAAACCATGAGTCGAGCTTGACTTCAGTGATGTGTGTGCATGCCCAACTAGTCTACAGGAACCTTATCCTTGGCACGCTCTGATACCAAGTTGTAATGCCCAGGTTACCCCCAAAACCGTTACAGTGAACAGTGAAACAGAAATTTGACCCGTTACCCGAGTCCTTTGGTTAAAAATGTGTTCTAAGTGTTATTAACAGGCTAAGGTGGAAAATCAATAAAAAGGGAAAGGATATGTTTTATTTAATACATAAAACTGTTCATGGGCCCACAAGAACATTTACAACTCAAAATGGTCATTACTGTTTCAAAATTACAAACTTGCCAACCTAAGCGGAAAAAATAAGGTAAACCCCCTAGTTCCTCTGAGAACTCCTTGGCCGTGGTGGTCAAGCGGTCGCATATGTACACATCACAACCTAAGCTCTCCACTCAAGGCTGGGTGAGTTTTTCTTTCCCTTTACCTGCACCACATAGCACCCATGAGCCAAAGCCCAGCAAGAAAACACAGTATTGAATATAAACATTATCAAATGATTATCATTATAATCACACAGAGCTTATAGCTCTTAAAAAGATGAGTGAATATCACTTGAGGTTCTAGAAAACCATACTAAGTGACTGACAAGCAAGTCACTAACTTAAACAGAAGAATGGCTGCTAGGTAAGCCACTAGCCTTGAACAGATGAAAGACTGATGGGTAAGTCTCTAACTTAACAGATGAGTGACTGATTGGTAAGTCACACAAGCACTTATAGTATTCATCAAACTTGAGGTCGGTCCGGCATTAATGCTGTTTGAGTCATCCAATGCAGATATCGATTAGATCTAATCTTTATTGGCTTGCGTTGAACACGCTAAGGCCGTTCCTGACTTATGAGTCAGCACTGTGTGACCAGTGCCCAATACCACTGCCGAACTTGACTAATGAGTCACAGCTTCACAGTTGATACTAACACCTTTGCCAATTTTGACTAATGAGCCAGTACCATGCACAAGTGAGCAAGATTTGCTAAGCATTAAATAATCAATCCATGTCCACATTTACACAATCAACATGCCTCAAGAATAACCATGCATGTCACATATGGGGTGCAGTTTTCTTACCTCTAATTCGAGCTAGAATGAATAGAAGAACGACCCTTGAGAACAGTCTATCTTTTATTCCTTTAGCAGTCACCTAATCATAACCAAATATGAGACACCATCAATAAAATGATAATCAAGGGTTCCCAAACCAAGATCTAGCCTCCGGAACATCAATCCCTACTAATCTGGGTAGTAGGAACAATCTCGAGGCCTAAAACCATGTTCTCGGGGCCAAAACACTCAAACGGGCTCAACCCTGCTCAAGGGCTGCGGCCCTGGCACCTTGGGCCGCGGCCCCCAGCCACCACTAAAGCAAGGGCGACGGTGCCCAGCAAGCACAAATCCTCCCATCTGCTTCTTCGAGCTAAGGTCGCGGCACTCCAAGAACAGGGTCGCGGCCCCCAACCCAGAACATGCCCAAACTCATTTTCCAACATCCCAAATCCTCCAAAATCATGCCTAAACATTACCAAATCATCAAATCAAAGTTCCCAAGCTTACCAATGCTCCAAAACCATCAAAACCCAAGGCTCAATCGAACCAAAAACTCAACGATTCACAAAAGTCAATTCAAAGCTTAAAAACTCTAAAAACTCAAAACTATAAACTTAGATTACCTTTGATTAGGTTGTTTCTCATCAAATCCTTTGATCAAGAAGCTTCTAATTTTTCCTAGGATCGCTATGCCTCGATCCTCGCTTGATTCCGACTCCTAGAACTCGAGATATCTTCGAAAACGCTTCGAACGGTAAAAATGAACTGACGGGGAAGAACGAGAGGTTTTCTAACATACATTCTATCTGACAAGCTACTTCAAGCTTAAGTAACCTCAAATAAAACCTAGTGCTCGGGGTCCCTAAAACACCCCCGGGGACATTATAGTCAAAACTTCCAGAATTTCATCCTGATCTCAATAACTCCCAATTTATCATCAAATAAACATTCTTATTACCCAATAATTGACCCCGTTATGAAAAAACCGCTAATCCATTATATAGGACCCTCTCATGCTGAATAGCTCGAATATATCTCCATAATAATGGAATCTCATTCACAAATTACATTATGCATCCAAATACACAAATTTTCCCTCAATGGGCCAAATTATCAAAACATCATAATATTCAAATGTGGACCCACATGCATGCATATAACAACATATTATAATATAATTCACATAAACATGCATATATTCATTTAATGGCATAATTAAACAGTTATGGCTCTCCCGGCCTACTAATCCAGCCACTAAACTGCATTAGGGATTCGGGGCATTACAATATCCTACTCATTGGGAATGATGTAGAGACATTATCAAATGTAAAGAAATGGTTGGCTGACAATTTCCAAATGAAAGATGTGGGAGAAGCGAGCTATGTTCTAGGCGTTAAAATTCTAAGAGATAGAAAGAACAAGCTCTTGGCACTTTTACAAGCAAATTATATTGATAAAGTGCTTGAAAGATTCTCTATGGAAAATTCCAAAAAGGGTCAATTTCCGACCAGACATGGAATTACTCTTTACAAAGATCAGTGTCCAAAGACACCACAAGAGCAAGAGGACATGAGAAAGTATCCCTATGCATCAGCTGTAGGGAGCCTAATGTATGCAATGTTATGTACTAGACCTGACATAAGTTATGCAGTAGGGATTTTCCATCGTTATTAGTCAAATCCACGTTTAGAACACTAGATTGTGGTGAAACATATTCTCATGTATCTCAGAAGAACAAGAAACTATATGCTAGTATATTCGGGTAGTGACCTTGCACCTACTGGATACACTGACTCAGGTTTTCAATCAGACAAAGATAGTAGAAAATCTACATCTAGGTCAGTATTCACTCTTGGTGGTGGAGCAGTTGTCTGGAGAAGCATTAAGCAATCCAGTATAGTTGATTCAACTATGGAAGCTGAATACATAACAGCTTGTGAAGCAGCTAAAGAAGAAGTTTGGCTGAAAAAGTTCTACATGGATTTGGAGGTGGTTCCAGAAGTGGAGAAACCACTTGTTCTTTACTGTGACAACAGTGGAGCAGTGGCTAATTCTAAAGAACCAAGAAGCCACAAGAGGGGAAAGCATATAAAGCGCAAATACCACTTAGTCAGAGAAATCGTACATAGAGGAGATGTGTCCATTATGAAAATCACATCAGAACACAACCTGGCAGACCCGTTTACAAAGACGCTTCCTGCAAAGCAATTCGAAGGTCATGTACGTAATATGGGATTGAGAGAAGGGTTTATACCTTTTTGGACCCTGTGTTTTTTCCCATTACCTGTTTGGACCCTGTATTTTGAAAAATTACTTTTTGGACCCTATGTTTTGTAAAATGATTAAAATATAACCCTAAACTTGATTTTGGTCAATGTTTTCTCAACTAAAATCACAAATAATTTACTAAACTAACAATTCAGAACAAAAATAAAATCGTTCTGCTTAAAAACAGTGTTGTTATATTAAATTTTTTCTTCATCAAAATTGAGTTTATGATTCTATTTTAACCAATTTAAAAAACATGGGGTCTAAAAAGTAATTTGTCAAAACACAGGGTCCAAACAGGTAATGAGATAAAACACAGGGTCCAAAAAGGTATAAGCCCTTGAGAGAAATGTCTTACTTGCTTTAAGTACAAGTGGGAGATTGTTAGGAGTATGTCCTAAAAGCATGTAAAAAACATTTATTATTTCAATGAATAAATAAATACAATGGTCTATTATTTTTATATTTAGATTATTAAATTATTGTTTGAATAATTTTTTGTAAATATCAGAAAAATTCCATATTCATCATTGAGAATGTGATCTTGTATTAGTACGAGAGAATTAAGAACACATGAATGAATAAAAATAGTCAACAACAAATTGAAGTTATGGAATTCTTTAATTAGGGTTGTAAGTACGGTTTACTAAGTATCATGTTGATACAAATAATCTAGATTCGGATTATTGATGTGGTAAGACATCTCGGTAAAGGTGCTTTATATAATATTATTATATATGACAAGGACCGATATGAATAAAAGTCTTTATCCAAAAACTATTTAATAATAAAGAGTTGTAATTCATATCATAACTGATGATCATTTATAGATCAACCTAAATCCTGAGTGTTCTTGAACTCCTGTTTATGTTTATTAAATCTTTTGATTCATTCGTTAAGGTCTCTTCATAGATTGAGGCTAATGACTTTTGTTTTGGAGATTTAATATCGTGGATGGCTGGGAACATGTATCAACAATATGGAATCTAATCTTTCCTAACAAATCATATATTGGTTCCCTTAAGGGTTAATTCTGGAACTGAATGATTTTGAGCTCAAATCTATAATTAGATTATAGATTAATTATTCACTAGTGAATTAATGGTACTTAAGGAATAAGAAGTAAATTAGAAAGGTAAAATGGTAATTCTTCCATTCTAATTTATGAACTAATTACTTAGAGGGTTGAACTATTGTAAGATGGTTATATCAATGGACAACTTAAAAGAAGATTTCTGTAAAAGTATATCTATAACATAAAGAGTTCAATTATGAATTTATAGTGGAGAAATATCATAATTAATAAATTAACTATTATGATTAAAGAGTTTGATTATTTAGTTTTAATTTATTGGAGCTTAATGTTATAGGTCCATGGTCCCCGAAATGGCTCAAATAAACACTGACAAAGATAAATACAAAAATGGGCAAAATGACTTAATATTTTTTCTATGCACTAAACATAGTTATTGTATAAATATGTGTAATTAATTAATTATTTGATTTAACAAAAATATAATTAATTTTGAATTAATTTAATTTTGGGAATTCTGGCATTTAAATAATGATGAAAAATTGGGAAAATCACATGTCCTCCTTGACATGGGTTGGGCGTGTAGCACAGTGCACAGACACTGTGCTACAACCACAAGAAGATTCTAGAAGAATATTGGTTCAACAATTTTAGTTATTTAAATATTAAATAAATAATGAGATATTTTAATATGATTAAAATATTATTATTTAAACAAAAATATGATAACTGATTAGTTGTTTTAAATTGTTTAAAATAACTAATATTATTTATTTTAATATATATATTAGATATATTAAATATAGGAAATCAGTTTTTTAGAGCGATTTGTTTCAGAAATTAAAAATATATCGTGAAATCTCACTGAGAGAATGAGAACAGTGCTACAAGCATAGGTCGCTGTTCTTCACAAATTTAGGTCCAAACTTTATCAGATCTCATGTGTTGAAAACATCTGATAAATAGATTTTGCCTAATGTTTTGTATAACGAACCCACACTCGTTCTTTGTGTGTTGATAACATTTTGGAAGATCTTGGTGTGAGATCTCAAGAATTTTCCATACAAAAAGATAGCTGCAAGGAAGGACTTGAGGTAATTTTTTAATTCATCTCTTTGATTCAATGCATATATATATATATATATATGTATGTGAAGAAGTAGATCTTGAAATCTTGTGGGATTAAATTAACAATTTTGATTGTTGTTCCACTGCGTATAATCTCTGATTTGATCTATAAAAACCATCAGGATGGCCCAGCGTGGTGTGCAGGCAGTGGCAAGTGAGCATAGAGACCACGAAGTCTGTTGTTAAAATTGACAAGTTGTTCCTGAATGTCACGCATGTAGGACATGGTCAGAGATTGGAAAATTTGGCGGCTGATGTAGAGATTAGGCTCCTCCATCGAGCACTCTTCAAATATGGAATCAGCGTCGGAGTCGGTTGAACTGCAACAACCCTTTCGAATCACCTTTTTCTTGTGTCCATTGTCTTGCATGTACAAAAATTACAGGGGAATTAGATAAGCCCAATTTTTCATGTGTAAAAATAAACATCACCTCATTAAGAATCAACAAAATACAAAAAAAAAATTAAATGATTCTCGAAATGAGTCAATAGAAATCATCAATGGGTACCTCACTTATCCTTTCGGTTGTGAGTAGTTGCCTTGGTTTGTCTTTTCTTATTGTGTTGTGGGAGGTCCTCCTCACCATCATTACAGCCAAAGCTCACAGAGATCAACACACTTTTACCAGACCTCTATCGAATCATGCAATCTGGAGATCTGTTGACTCGTCCTCCCACCTTGTTACTAGATTTTTGCATCGGCCTTTCACGACCCTATGTCTCATTGGAAAAGTGTGTTGAGGAATTGTTCCATTCACTCCCATCAGCATAATGTGTTTGGATGTCCCCTTCCTTGTTCGTAGAGGTCCGTTTTGAATTCATGATTTGGTACAAAATGAAAGAGGTTTTTGGAATATGAACAAGGTTTTTCTTCTTAAGAGTTTAGTAGCACAAGGAAGATTTATTGCAAAATATGGAAAGAAGTGTAGAAGAACTCGAGTACATGAGTCGGCGTACCATATTCATAAAGCAACTATCCAATCCGGCTGCAGTATGTGTCAGACAATTCAGCGCGAATAATTGATTTTTTCGTGTCCAATATTTTCGAGAAGAGAATCGTCAGTTGCAACCCAAGGACCAAATTATTTTAATATTAAAATCATAATAATTAATCACTTGGACACAATGAATTGGGTAACTTGAATAATAATTACCGCTTCTAGTAACGGTGCAAAATTAAAACGAAAAAATTACACCTACATGATTGGAAATTTAAAAATCGTAATCCCATATATAGTAAGGGTGGGATGTGCAAAAATTGTTCAATCTAGTTATAACCAACCAATCCAATTACAACTACCTGCTCAAAATTGGATATCTAATTATGATTGGTTTGGATTAGATCAGATTTTGAATATCCAAATTGAATGTGATCGATTATTGAATGATATATACAAAAATACTATAAAACCGAACCGATACGATTTGAAGGGGATTTATCAAGTCCCTCGCCTCCTTTAGAGGTGTGAGATACCTTAAATGGGACAAAAATAATTTACTTTAGATTTTTAGATTTTAATGGGTTTCGCAACTAGCTTTTCCAGAGTATATATATGTGAAAATAATAATTTTATATTTTTTGTGTAATTTTTTTATATAGTATATAATATTTAGGGACAATTTTGTAACTTTGCTTGTTTTATTTTTTTTGTTGATATGTATCTAACGTGAATTATTCACATGGAAGAGGATTGTATCCTCATATTTTAGTGAGTGTTAACATTTTCAAGTTTTTAATTTTTGTTAATATAATTATAAATTACATTAACCCATTTAGTTAGATAAACTAACCACTTGATATTTCATTTATATCATTATTTTAAAAAAACAGTTCTTTACTTTTTACAAAATTCATAAATAATTTTTATAAGTAAAAAAAATTAATTAAATTATTTAGTTAGTTAGACTCGTTACTAAATAATATTTCATTTTACCTTAATGCTTTTAAGTGTTTTCTTTTCTTTGATTTAATAAAACTAACAATTTTTCTGTAGGTCAATAAATGATAACCTACCTGTGTAGATATATTTTTCTCTCTTTCTCAAAATATTATTATTTATTAAGTAAATTTCCCATTTAAAATTATGCTTTTTATTTCCAATTTTTAATTTTATATTAAAAAATAAAATTACCAAAAATTTAGCTCAGAAATGATGAACTAACAAGTTTTTTGTGATATCAAATGCTTAAAATAAATTAAATTTTTGCTATCTTATCTATCAAAATAATCATCATGATTCATTTAGATATTATTAGAGCTATTTTTTTAAAATTAGCATGAATACTACATTATTCCCATTAATTTATTCATTTATGTTAATTAATGAAATAAAAAAACTAAGAAAATGAGCAAAATTAGTGCCACAATTTTTTTCTTTATTTGATTGACACAGTTTAATGATATTTTTAAATAGTAATTATCATGGCCTATTACCATTTCACAATATTATAACAATTTATTTATATAATTTAGATGTATTTTTCAAATATGAAAGTAATATTAGATCACGAATAATTTTGATTAAGATTATTTTATTTTCTACATCAATTTTTACATTGCAACCTTATAAACTAAAATTTACTATAATATTTTTGTTTGAAAAAAATCAAGGTAAATTATGAATTTTATATATAATAGAAAGTACATTTATGTTATTAACCCTTATTTTTTTTGACATTATTAATAATAACAAATTCAAATTTAATGTTTATATATTAATATGAGATGTAACAAAATTAAAAACATAAAAAGACACTGTTCTTTAATCTTCATGAGTTATTTCACAATTACATTTACTGACAAATATGCTTTATTTTTTCTTTTGAAGGAACTAAATAAAAATAATTAAACCTAAGTAACTAAGCTTTCATTACAAATTTACAATTTTTAAAAAAAAAATTATAATGTATAAAAATCTCATACAAAAAACTTTTATATAATGGTTTATGTAGTGCATCGAAATTTTACTTAGTTAGATAATATTATCTTATGTTGTAGTACTTTAATTTTCGTGATATTGGTTGAAGGCGAGAATTATTGGGAAACTTGTAGAGCTAGTTATAGATTTGATAAATTTAGCCTATAGTTTAGAAATATTGATTTTATTCTAAGGTTTAATTATTGTAGTTGGTCCTAGAAATATTATTTATTATAACATAAGATTTAAATTGAATAATTAAGAATGTGACATTTGTCACATGTATATTTATTAAGGATTTTAGATGAATAAATTAATCAAAGGACAAATATAAAGGAAAGGATAAGTCTAGGAAGTCAAACTGATTTAAATGCTTTAAGTGTGCTTAAAACGTGCAAAAACGTGGTTTAGTACGTAAGCGTAAGCCGATATATCGTAGCTATAGGGGTCGATATATTGTCTATGCTAATACGAAAAAACACGTCAACTTTGCATGATCGAAACCACGGGGCCTCGATTTGTTATCAAGGGAGTCGATATATCGCCTATAGTGGGTGATAAATTGGCTGCATGTGTCACATTTCAATCTTCATGAAATTTGAAGCTACAATCAATCCTCAACATCTTGCACTTGTTCTTAAACGATTTTGCTCGAGTTCTGGGCTTTCGATGAGCAGAAAGTGTCATTTTTATTCATTTTAATGGAAGTTAGTTTCACTCCTTCAACCCTATAAATAGGACCCTTCACTCAGTCATTTGCTTCATTTTTCAAACACTTCTCAGAGTCTCCAAGCTACCATTTTCGTTGTAGAGAGAAACAATAGGGTTTTGGGGTTAAAGCTTTCAAATCTAAAATTTTCTAAACACTTGGGAAGCAAGTTTTAGTGTGATTTCGGTGTTTGTGGTATAGATCGAATCTCTAGCTATATAAGGTACTCTTAATCCTCAAATCTATTGTATTTCTATTCTTCTTATTCTTTTCTTTTAATTCAAATCCTAATTCGTCATAATGAGTTTTGGCTAGGTACTCAATTTCTTTGAAACTTAAGATTTTTGGGGAAGGTTTATTCTGATGGTTTAGATCTTATCTTCATCTTCTTTTCTCCAGGAAACTTATGGTTCTTAATGTTTTGTTTTAGGAGTTTCCAATCCCGCACTTGTCTCCAATATCTCGATTTTGGTAAGGATAATAAGTTAGATTATATGTACCATGTGTTTGTATGTCTTTTTTAATGTCTTTAGTCACTTAGGAAATATGGTTACTTAGATAACAAATCTCGCGATTTTTATTGTTATCGTAGACTATAGTTGTGTCTAAACCTACCTATAAAATAATAGTTAAATAAGAGGACTATAGCGGTTTTTATCACATACTACAATAATGAGTTAATGACTATTAATATTGAAGTCTATTTCATGTTTTATGTTTGTAGTAGTTTTTTCCTTGCTGGGCATCGACTCATTCCTTTGTATTTTAGATTGTGCAGGAAAATGAACATGGAAAGCGGGACGAATTCGAGGCGGCTTTGGCTTGTGTATCAATCGAGGAAACTAAAACATACTTTTGAGATTTCGCACCCTTCAAAATTAAATGAAGGACTTAATAATTGGCCTACATATAAAAAAAATATATATTTGCGATAAGTACAAAAAATTTTACTTTTACTATTCTTACACTTAAATACCAATTTTTTTTTGTGGTGAAAGTACCAAAATGTTACTTTTTCTTGCACTTTGGTACCAACTGTTAAGTTTTTTTTTACCAGTTAATATCCACGTGTCAACTAAAGGTCGATCCATGTTTTGGTACTTTCACCACAAAAAGAACAAAGTTTTGGTATTTATCCAAAAGTAAACACAAAATTTAAGTATTTTAGCCTCAAATTTCTCTTATTTATTTTTAGAAGACAAAAATAAATTTTAGGATTTTATTTTTATTTTTAAAACTTATTTAAAATATATTTTAATTTAAAAATATATATTAACATATAGTTTATATTTTAAACTATACTTTCATTATTTTAAAATAAAAATTACTAAAGGATTTGAAAAATGAAGAAACCAAAATAAAAATAAATGATGCTTGATTACGCTAAAAAAAGACATCTAATATGGAGTTCAAAACGTGATTAAACTTATTGTTTTTTTTTTCTATTTTGTTTTTCATAGAATCATTTATTTTCATAGCATAATTAATGTTGACTCGTTTTTTTGTCGACTTGCACAAAGCATTAAATGAAGAGTTGTTTTGTGTGTAAAATTTCAAAGTGAGCCAAAGAAAAGAGAGAGAAAAGCAGTAATAAATGAATGAGACAAAGATTTATAGTAGTTGTGCCCAAAAAAAGATGATATACGTCCACTTTAGTCAATATTATTTATAATGAACTTTGAACCCTAAAAAGCAAGCACACTGAGTTTGATTTTGTTGCTGGGGCAGTTACAGTAATGGAGAGTAGGAGTTCTCTCAGAAAATGAACGAGTACAGACTTATTTTTTGACCCTTGTTACATTTCGATTTTCACTATTTATAGTCACGGAGATGGGAAAGGTTGAAATTGGCACATTGTTTCTCGATCAGGTTAAATTTCGGTACATTTGGATGAAGGCAGGTATCTGTCTCACCAAAAATGGTAATCCGACGGTATCCGATTCATTTAAAGGTATTGTATCTTAAGATAGTAGTTTGTATATACCCAAATGTATTTTTATATATTGTATTATGACTTGGTAGTATCTTCTTGAAATTGTATAAATACTATTTTTTTGTATAAATGTCAAATATGGTTACACATTTAAAATTATTTTTAAAATACATTTTTGTAACAAAAAATTAATAAAAAAACATCTGCAATCCAATACAATGTTCAAATCAACTAAAAAATAAAAAGATAAATTTAAAACTACAACAAGTCAAAGGACTTAGTAATTAATTTATTAAACATTCCTCGGTGTATCATTAATTTATTAAATTGGAAACATTGTTAAAAATAGTGACTGCTATATTTTCATACAAAACAATTGCTTTGTTATCAAATATTTACATCAATATTGGTGATACACCAATAAAGTGTGGT
Organism: Humulus lupulus; assembly: GCF_963169125.1. Taxonomy (NCBI): domain Eukaryota; kingdom Viridiplantae; phylum Streptophyta; class Magnoliopsida; order Rosales; family Cannabaceae; genus Humulus; species Humulus lupulus. The sequence goes on along the minus strand of NC_084798.1, from coordinate 82,062,338 downwards.
AGTGTATATAGAATACATATAAGGTTTATAATTGTGTTATACTAAGGAGTCGTTCAGTATACATGAATCTGGAAACGGGAATGAGAATCTGAACATTTGTTCATGTTTGATACTGAGTTTGAATTTTTCTAACTTGGGAAACTATACTCCAAGGATTTTAACTCTTCCTGATTCTGGGTTCAAGTGAAACCCACCTGACAAGTGATTTTAAGAGAAGCAGGAATGTGAAACACTTCAAAATTATTATTATTTTTTAAAAACAAAAATTAAACTAATAATTTATTAAATAATGACTTATTTTATTTTTGAAGCTTATAACATTAAAAAAATACATATACACATATCCAAACCATCCATATATAAATAATATTTGTTTATTTAAAGAAATTCATATGTAAAGCATTTCTATCATTATTTTAGTTTAATATAACAAATGAAATAATATTACAAATAAAATAAGAGTATTTTTATATTTTTAAAAATTATACTTGGTAATTTTTTAAAATGTCATTTGCAATTTATAATTATATTATTTATTATGTTGATAAAATATATTATTATATTAATTTTATGAAAATATGAAAACTTGACAGATTTTTATGCACAACCAATCACAGAAAATGATATTCTTAGGATTCATAGATAAGATTATAGTACACAACCAAACAGTGATGTAAGTTTCTGATACCGTAATATTGTTGGGTACACATATACTCGTACCCTACCCTATAACTGCATCGAGTACATGTATTGTACCCTCACTATACCCTAAACCATAATTTATTAGTCAATACCCTACCCATCAATTCATGGTACCCATAAATAAATGGGTTTCCTAGTAAAATGTCATATATATATATATATATGGATTCAAAAAGTCCAGTAATTTAAGCAATGAAATAATTATTTACAAAAAATAGGCCTTGTATTAATCAATTGAATTAAATTGAGAGAAGGGTTTTCACACAACATATATACGACAACGCATGTATGATTGTTTCACTTTTAATAAAAAAATCATTATGTCCCTCATTAGATCACTTGTAGAGGTGTTATAGCTTAACCACATATGACATTGCAAATAGTATGTGGTTGAGCTAAAGACAAAATTTAAGATGCAAGTTACACAATTTGTGTGTCGGTGTTCAATTCTTATTGTCTTTTTGGTATGGTAGGTGTAATATGATAAGTAAACAATAAAAGACATGCTTATTTTCCATGAAGTGTGATTGGTTGTACAATAGTTTATATTTTCTACATTAATGAAGTTCTATTTTGAACAGCCTTTTGTACAAAGGTTTAAAAAGTGATGGAATACTAGGATTAACAAGAAGTTGTATATTCACAAAATACAAATGTATACTTTAGATGGATTTATAATTTAAAATGGTATTAACCTTTACATTCTTCTTTCAACTGGGTACATATATAATATTAATCATGCCACGACTAACAATAAAATTACTATATGATCTTAATGTGATTTTATAATTTCACAAATAAAAAATACAAGCTATATAATTTGTTCTCATCTATACCATAAACCAAATATAAGTACAAAAAGCAAACATAATTAATCATAATCAGAAAAGGAAGCACACAAACATGGTGTAATATTACTGAAACTCAAATTGAAAGTCAATATAACTTGGCTCTGGAGTAGGTGTGTAGATTTGTATGTACTGGTCGAGCATTGTTAGGGTTGATATGATGTCGGTGAAGTCGCACATGTTGGAACAAATCTTAGGTTAGATGGAGGAGTGTTCAAGTGAGGAAATGGCTAAATCAAAGAATGACAGTCTAGTATATGGTAGGGATTCATAGGTGGGATATGATTGTTTATTACCTACCACTTTTGGGATACAATGCCCTTTTAAATGTAGGGTATGGTAGGGGCATAGTGGAATTCGAACACAAAATCTTTCCATTTTAACTGAGGAGTTTCGAATAAAGTAGATGTATTCCTAATAGTTAAGGAATGGTTTGTTATTTAACTTTGTCTTTTCTTTTATATTAAGTCACACTCCACTTAATTAGCAAACAAAAGAGAATTGACATGAACTTTTTCCAATAAGATGAAGATACTTGATTGTACAGTAGGTTCAAAGTAAAGACAACATGACTCTTAACAAGTTTACATTGCCCTAGGACCTTAGACACACATACAAACATAAAGATGACTTCAAATACTGTAAAACAAGATACTCTGTAAACAAGATGCAAAACTCCGAAAGTCATTAAACATGATGGAATACTGAAATCTAGGCAGGCACCCTATATGCTAAGAAAAAAAAAAGAAAAATAACATGCTGACAAAACACAAATGTGTTGTAAGAATACAAAAAAAAATATCCATTGAGGACTTTTGGGATTCAACTTTCGAAGGAGGTGGTTAATGTAATAAATCATTATCTGTGCTACCTCTTCCATTTGTTCAAGGTCTGGGATGTTCATTCCATTAATGACAATGTTGCTCCATCCCACTGTGATAGCATCAATTGTGTCGTCCAGGGCATCAAAATTTTAAACCCTAGGGTCTATCATATAGTCTTCATCAGTCATATATAGATTCATGCTGAAGCTGGGTTCCATTACCTTTGGTTTGTCCAACAAAGTCGAAGATCCAAAATGAACTGGTGTTTGGCTGTCATCAAGAGATACTAAATCTTGTTGTGGGGTGGCCCCCTTTTCTGAGGTAGAGTCCTTTGCGAGTCCTCTATATTTTGATCCATTTCACCTGAGTTCGTATTCTTGCTGGCCATGAACTTTTCTTCAACAAAGAAAACCATATCCTTAACACCTATCTAACGTTTGTAATTAGCAATATAATAATTTAATCAATTGTAGTATAGAAATGTAAGAAGTATTGTCAAGTTTATAGTGCCATTGCATCTCACCAGGACTTTTTTTTTCAGTGAAGCACTGTTTGATATGACAATTCAGTGTAATGCTTGCCCTGCTACACAATAAGACCGCATGGGCCATAACTGACTAAACCATGAACAATGATTAAGGGGTCAGGATTTAATGGTATTCTGACTTCTACCATTTATGTATAAAAAGGAAAACTATTAGTCGAGGGATAAGTGGAGAGTGGTAATAGTAGAGATTGTTGAAGTAGTCAATGTAACTTCCTGTTGACGGTAAGAACTCATCAACGATTATAGGTTAGAAAACTTTGATCTCTATACTACAGAAAGCTTTGAATCAGATAGAAAGAACTCGAATCAACATAAGAAAACCAAAGCAACAATGAAACCAGGATCATATATTTCTTTAGTCTCTTTCATACACTCAGTTTTCCAACCCCTTAACCTGAGGGGTTGGGGCCTATTTATAGGGGGGCTCTATTGGCCCCTGATACAAACAAGTCCCAGACGACAGGGACGTACGCAGGTACTCTGATAGTGTAGTGGCTCAGGGTGTAGTGGTGTCTACCCTGATAATGCCAGAGTCGTGGCCTAGGACATAGTACTGTCGGCTCTGGCGTATGGTCGGAGGTGTCCGAGTGGTACCACTACTCTTCGTACAGGTTCGTACCGCCATTACTCCTCAGATGCAGATGACAGGGTCGTGCCTCTGTTCTCTCCACAACCGTACGCCTCGTGTCAGTACACGTGTCCTGTACCCGGTCGTCTTCATCAATCCCCGTTTGATACCCAATGTTGGCTTGGCAATCCCATTAAGTGTCTCTAAGTGCTCCTCATCCCAATGTCAAGGAGGCTTCAACATGTATGTGTCATGTGAAGCCAAGGCGCTAGGAGTTGAGGCTGGCCTGCGCAGGTCACATGGAGGCAAGGCTGAAGACATGGGCAGCGCAACATGGCCGCACCCTCGCATAGCGAGGCTGCCTCTCTTCCCCCCGGGTGCAGGCGTGGTGAGGCTCGGGGCACGGGCGCCACAACAAGGCCTCACCCTCACACAGCGAGGGTGTCTCGCGTAGCGAGGCTGACCTTCTTCTCCCGAGTGCAGGCGAGGCTCGATGTTTGATGGGACGGGGCGCACGCAGATGGCCAGCCGGGGACCCTCGCATAGCGAGGGTAACGTTCGGATTGGCAAGTGGCCGAGGGCCCTCGCATAGCGAGGGTGGCCCTCTTAGCCCAATTCCCTCACCATCATGTGACGTCCTTATCCCCTTGTGCGGACAATGAGTAGCTTTTAGGATGTCTCGTAGTATAGAGCTTCACTTGTGAATAGAATTCACAAGGGAAAAATTTCCACATTTACACTTCCCCCCGAGTCTATAAGTACACTTTTAAGTGTGTTTGTAGACTCTCTCTATTTCTCCTGCTTGACATGTACGGCCAATGCTTGGGGGACTTAGCCTTGGAAAGTTTCCCAACGTCGCTCGAAGAAATACGAGGTGAGGCTTGGAGTTGTGTTTCTTTATAGTGTCCAAAGAAACACAACAACCACCTAACTCTTGGGGGATCCATGAAAATTCCTAAGATTGCATAAGGACCAATCATCCTCAATTGCGGATCCCAAGGTTACCCATACTCTTGATCTCCACCATTCATAGGGAGACAGATCCAATGGCTAGGGAGCCTTGGCTTTCCTTATAAATACCCCAAGGCTTGAAGCCACTTCTCCACACCAAGACTTGCCTAGCCTAGTGGCATGCTCTCCAACTTATTTTCAAGAGTTCAAGGGTTCTATCCTCCTCCAAAGCATTCTTGAGGTACCCTTTCTTTTATTTTCGTTATTCATCCTTTTTTTTTTACATAATAATTTTTTTTGTTTCCTTTTCTTTTTTAGCTTCGTGGTGACGCTAGGCATTCCCTTGCTCCTACGGTCTTGCCCCTGCTCCTTTGCAAGTCTATCCTTGCACCCCTTCAGCTTCGTATTCCCACAGGTATGACTCCTTCCTCTCTTCTCCCTTTTGTTTTGCATTGATTACGCGAGGGTAGAATTGATGGTTGCACGACACTCATTCTTCAGAGTTTAACATTCTCTTCGTATAGCCTTTCCAATACCCATACATAGGCCCTTTTCTTATACCCTCACACTCATGTTGTAGATATAGAGTCACCCTTAGGCATACACGCCTTCGAGTCTTAGCTGGTCCATGGCGTCTAGGCGATGTCCCGAAGGTCCGTCCAATGTCGAATTTATTGAATTGTCATCCTCCGACTCAGGGGTCGACGCACGTAGACCCTCTAACCGCGGGGGTGTGCGGGCGCTATACCTTAGGAGACTGTCTTACCTCAGACATAAAGCGTGCGGCCTGGAGAGGGAGCTAGAATCCCATCCCAGGGTCGCGGGTTCTGGTCTCTTCCCCCAGCAAGTGACATACATTTCCCAGCTACAATCAATCCTCCAGGATTGCCTTTCTGAAATTGCTTGCCTAGAAGAAAACTTGCCCCCTGAGCCTTTTTTTTTTGTCTTGACGAGTCTCCCGATCGTAGGGATTCCTCTTTCGAAGGCGGTAGACGTGAATGGGTTGAACCGGAGTTCCTTTCCATGGTTCCGCCCGTGCTTCCTCTCCTATCCCATGTCTTGCGCCCTAGGGTCAAGCAAAGCGCTAGTAGACATAGGACATGTGGGGGATCTTCCAGGGCCCTCAGAAAGTCTGTTGCTCATAAACTGCCTATCTTTGTCCAGGTACCCGAGATGTTGAAGAGAGCCTTGGACACTTCCGATGAAACCGACAGGTCCACAGTTACCCTGAAGAAACTGGGCAACATGCTGAAAGCTCATAAGTTAGCCTTGAATCTCAAGTTCGTTATACCAGAATGTAAGGAACGCACGTCCGCACCGCCAAAAGGGTTCGTGGCGTTCAACGATTCCATAATCCGATCTGGTGGAGCTTTGCCACTTCACTCTTTCTTCATCAAAGTGCTGGACTACTTTGAATTGGCGCCACTACAAATGTCCCCCAACTCCTGGGTGATGCTTAGCTGCCTATATGTGTTGTATCGTCAGGTGTACTCTAGGGGGCCTTCGATAAGCGAGGTTCATTACTTCTTCACCCTGAGGGAGAATACATCGACCCCCGGGTTCTACCAACTCCAGAAAGTCGCAGCCCTTAAAGGGAGTTCCCTTGTGGAGGGATCTATTTCCAATAGGGGGTCGTGGAAGTCAGACTACTTCTTTACTTATAGCAGGCAGACCCGACACTCTAGCTTCAACACCCCACGTAAGGCTATTCTCACTTCGATCCCACATATCAGAGGTTTATCTTATTATTCGACTTCTCTCTTTTTTTTTATAGCTTTTCTAACTGTGGTTATTTCTTTTCGTTTGATGGCAGGTCTCTTAGGGGTTGTTGGTCCTAACTTGAAATGGTCGGCTCATGACCGAGTAATACAAATCCTGGCCATGTCGAAGGGATGCAAACAAGCCAGCGCCCTTTTCACAGAGAGCAATCTCCACTTGTACGGGTTGCTGACCCCGAACCAAAAAGTTACCCTATGCTCCATTTCCTCTGAATTTGAGAATCCATGCCCCGCGTCACCTGACCCCGCGTCACCCGTCCCTCACCTCCCACTCTTCATCGGCCCAATGGTTGCAACACGAGCTTGAGGAGGCACTGGGGAACCTATCGGTGGCCGAGACTGCAAAGGATGCCTAGTCAAGTCAACTGGCCGAGGCGGTGTGCCAGAGGGATACTGCCTTGGCCCGGGCTGCATCAACCTCTCATACCAACATTCAGCGGGAGGCTACCATCAAAACTCTAAACAGGAGGATCGCTGTGCTCGAGGCCGAGCTTGTGAACGTTGAGGATCGCATAATCGAGAAAACGTTGCATGCTGTCTGGAGGACTAACCCCACCGTTGACCTATCTCCTTTTGGGGACTATGCCGTAGAGAAGATTTCTGAGTGGAAAGGTCGAGGTGGAGATTTGTAGGTTCCTTTGTGCTCAGTCTATGTATGCTTTTGCTATGTAATCCCTCGCACCACTTCTTCTCTTTTTCTCTTTTATTTTTTATCAAACTTAAGGGGCTCTGGTAAGTCCCTCTTATTACTATTGTTCGTGGATTACATATTTTTCTTTGATCTGATTGCGATAATCTTTCTGGTGCACCTTGATTATACTTGTAAGGACACGTTAACCCGTTGGGCAGTTGGGGTCCTTTTATATTCGTTGCGCGCGCTTGTTACTTTTTGCGAGAAGCGTCCTTCTCGTCCTTATACATAGTACTATTTTTTCAAGGGTCCCTTGTAAGACCCTTTTTGGCTAGCCGGCTTAATGGCCGATCTAGACTTATCGGGTGATTCCCTCCTTACGGCCTCACCTCTTGGGGTGTCGGCCTTTAGTTAGAGGTCGTCCTTTTAAACTGTTCCCTTGATATTCATAAGGGTAGCTAATCCTTTTGAATATAAGAGATTTTTTTTTTTTTTACTCATGCCTCCTGTCCTACCCCCCAAGTGCTTGGTGGGATTTATTTCAGCAGGCAGTTCGGTTGATGCTCGCATGAAAAATAAAAATCACATGTGAAGTTGTGAACATTTTCATTCATAGTAGTCAGATTACAACGATATACATATAAAAGGCCTACATCTACTTGGGAGGTTATATAGGCCACCCCTTTGATTCTCGTCTACTAGGCTAACATAACATGCAACAAATTAAACACAGATACTACTTGCATCAGACGTGGGAGTCTTACTGCTAGTCTTACCCGGTTGGGCCCTCCATGATTCTGGGGTCTGTGCCCCCATGCACCACCATTGCCATCGGTTCTCGCGGTTTCGCAGACGTGTGAAGGGAGGTGTTATAACACTCCCTCGCCTCTCTTTGTTCTCCCTTCATACTTGCTACCCCACCAGGAGTTGGGAACATGACGGTGAGGTGATATATTGAAGTGATTGCTTTCAATTCTCTTCGGGATGGTCTCCCCAATACCGCATTGAAAGCTGAAGCACAATCTACTACGACGAAGTTTGCCATGATTGTGGTCTGTCGGGGTTGTTCTCCAATGGTGAGTGCTAATTCGATCACCCCTAAACGTTGTATTGAGTCCCCCGCGAACCCGTATAAGGAGGATCGACAAGGTTTCAAGTGGCTGATGCCCAAACCCATCTTCTCCAAGGCGGGGCGATATAAGATATCTACGGAACTTCCATTGTCTACGAGGACCCGATGCACCCACAGGTTGGCCAACTGAATTGTCAACACCAAAGGATCATTATGGGGAAAGTGCACCCCTCGTGCATCCTCCTCTGTAAAAGTGATTGAGTCATTTTCTCCCTTAAAGCTTTTCGGGGGGCGCTGTTCCAAACTCATGACACAGGGTGGTGGACTGCGCCTGGCTTCTCTAGCGTACCTATCTCGTCCTTTCCGGGAGTCTCCCCCAAACCCCGGACCTCCGAAAATAGTTCTCACTTCTCCCTGGATCTCTGGAGCTCCTGTTTGCGTCTTAGATATCACTGGTTCGTCCTCCGACTTCGGCCTTTCTCTCCTGACATATCGGCCGAGGTGCCCCCTGCGGATGAGCTCCTCAATTTCTTCTTTCAAATGAATACACTCTGCTGTGGTGTGACCAATATCCTTGTGGTATTGACAGTATCTATTGGGATCCCTCTGGGACTGATCCTTTCTCATTGGTGGGGGCTTCTTGAAGGGGACCCGTTTCTCGTTGGTGAGGTAGATATGCTCCCTGGTATCCGTCAGGTTCGTATAGAAAGTATAGGCCGCTTTCCTATGGTCGCTTCCCCGCTTGGCCTTTCTATGTTGATCATCCCTCGGCCCTTCATACGCCCTCTTCTTCTTTGCTCCATTCGACCCTTTATTAGTTGGGGGCTTTGCAGTGAACTCACACTTTCCCGCCTTTAAGTTCGCGTGGCCATCCTCTACACGAATATACTTCTGCGCTCTCTCGTAGAAGTCATCTAGGTCTGTGACTTCCCTTTTGAGCATATTATCCCACAATTTGCTTCCTGGACGCACCCCAGCGGTGATGGCCATTTTTAACTCCCTGTGGGTCAAGCTCCCCACTTTGGCTGCTTCCATGTTAAACCTGTGGATGTAGCTTTTTAGGCTCTCATTTTCGCCCTGTTTTACATTGGCGAGGCTGGTGCCCGACATTGTCTAATCACGCACGGCATGATGTTGTTGGAGAAATTCATCTGAAAACTGTTGCCAAGACCTGACGGATCCCGGTCGAAGTCTTTTAAACCATTTGTATGCAGGTCCTTTCAATGTGACCGCGAAATAGTGGCATCTAGCCCCGCTACTAATCCCCCTCAACTTCATCAAGTCATTGAATGCGTCTAGATGGTATTTGGGGTCGGTGCTTCCTTCATACGGGGTCATATGAGGCTCCTTGAAGTTGGCTGGGAGTTGGTTGGCTTGGATCTCTTTGGTGAAGGGTGATTCATGGTCGAATTCCTCCTCAAGGCTTTGCCCTCCAGACGCGGTGACAATCTTACTCCGCAGGCACCTCATCTCTATATCGAGGTCTTGCCTCCTCTTCTTCAGGGAGTCTCGCAGAATGGACGGGTTGACATCTTCCTTTCCTTTGCCGTCCCGGGGGACAGTAGGAGGGGTAGTCCTCTTATCCGCCCTCTTCTTGTTGAGCTCTTCTCGTAGATCCGAGGGCGTCCTCTTTGAGGTGACCTCGATGTCGTTGCGAGAGCCAACATTGTTCCCTTGCCTTGGCCCCTGGGGTGGCCTTGATGGTCCGGGATGCTCATGCGGCTTCTCCCTGGGGGTGTTACTGGTGGAGTGTCTGGTCCTCCCGTCGTCTACCGGGACAGTGGTTTCCTGACCTTTCTCTTTCCTCTTGGGCAGGGTCACGTTCGACTTACCTTGCAACAGGCCATTCAGCACCTCCTGCATGTTCTCCAGGGTGGTCTCCAGCCTTTGGTTCTTACGGTGCAGCTCACGAATCTCCTCTTCATAGAAACGAGATTTAGAACTCGAGCTCATGGAATGGACCCGGGGTTGTTTATCACGTCTATGCCCCGAGGGGCCCAGATCCTGCTGGCCGGAGTTCGGTACCTGCGGTGGTTTGGGAGGCGGGAACTCGTTGGCATTCCCGGGTGGTGCGGTAGTTTTCCTTGGAGGATTCTCACCGAGCGGGATGGCTGGTGATGAGACCTCCCTGTCATTCTCGCGAACCTCAGGGTCCCTTGGGGCTCCACGTCTCGGGGTGGAGGTGGATCCTTCATGGAGGCCTTCAGCTGGACTCCGTTAAGGTGGACCTCCACCTCTCGTGGCTCCCTGAGTCGCTTTGAACGTCTTGGCATTTCCTCTTGCCGAAAGTAATGGTAGAACAATAGCTTGGTGCTTAAGTTCCCACAAACGGTGCCAAACTGTTGACGGTAGGAACTCGTCAACGGTTATAGGTTAGAAAACTTTGATCTCTATACTATAGAAAGCTTTGAATCAGATGGAAAGAACTCGAATCAACATAAGAAAACCAAAGCAACAATGAAACCAGGATCATATATTTCTTAAGTCTCTTTCATACACTCAGTTTTCCAACCCCTTAACCTGAGGGGTTGGGGCCTATTTATAGAGGGGCTCTATTGGCCCCTGATATAAACAAGTCACAGACGACAGGGACGTACGTAGGTACTCTGATAGTGTAGTGGCCTAGGGCGTAGTGGTGTTTACCCTGATAATGCCAGAGTCGTGGCCTAGGACATAGTACTGTCGGCTCTGGCGTATGGTCGGAGGTGTCCGAGTGGTACCACTACTCTTCGTACAGGTCCATACCGCCACTACTCCTCAGATGCAAATGACAGGGTCGTGCCTCTATTCTCTCCACAACCGTACGCCCCTTGTCAGTACACGTGTCCTGTACCCGGTCGTCCTCATCAATCCCCGTTTGATACCCAATGCTGGCTTGGCAATCCCATTAAGTGTCTCTAAGTGCTTCTCATGCCAATGTCAAGGAGGCTTCAACCTGTATGTGTCATGTGAAGCCAAGGCGCTAGAAGTCGAGGCTGGCCTGCGCAGGTCACATGGAGGCGAGGCTGAAGACATGGGCCGCGTAACATGGCCGCACCCTCGCATAGCGAGGCTACCCCTCTTCCCCCCGGGTGCAGGCGTGGTGAGGCTCGGGGCACGGGCGCCACAACAAGGCCTCACCCTCGCACAACGAGGGTGTCTCGCGTAGCGAGGCTGACCTTCTTCTTCCGAGTGCAGGCGAGGCTCGATGCTTGATGGGACGGGGCACACGCAGATGGCCAGCCGAGGACCCTCGCATAGCGAGGGTAACGTTCGGATTGGCAAGCGGCCGAGGGCCCTCGCATGGCGAGGGTGGCCCTCTTAGCCCAATTCCCTCACCATCATGTGACGTCCTTATCCCCTTGTGCGGACAATGAGTAGCTTTTAGGATGCCTCGTAGTATAGAGCTTCACTTGTGAATAGAATTCAGAAGGGAAAATTTTCCACATTTACACTTCCCTATAATTCATTACATGTAGACGTGTTCAGATATATATGAAAAGGCCAAAATGAAATAAACATATCACATTGGGAGATTAGTTTTTGGTTTAACAAATTGGAAAAATTTTGGTTACAAATATATTAATTATCTTTAAATGTAAAAATGACTTTATTAATATGTTTTCCTCCATGATTTTAGCAACCATAGCATCCTCTCTTATTTACTATAGTATACTATATAGTGCGGGAAAGTAATTCCTAACTAAATTCCAAAGTAATATTTACATTTGAAGTGGAAAACCAAGTTCTAGTTGGATGATAAAATACCTAACCTTGTACTTTTGATTACCAAATTGCCAAAACGATTCATTTTATATAGTGTATTGGATTAACTGTAGTTTCCAAGATAAAAGCTTTACCTATTCTCTAGCTAGTGGTATATATATGTCCACTGAGGGATCACTAACACATCACAACCCACAGCTACTTCATATACAAATCTACCAGTTTTTCCAAGCCATAAACTTCAACAACACTGGAACTCCTACATACCCTCGTCAGAGTCCTACCTCTCCGATTAGTGATGGTCATAGTTCCATTTCTGCTTACCACACCGTATTCCCTATACAAAGTGATGGCCTTGATGTCATTAACTTTCTTTGTGAAGCATCTGAATGAAGCAAACACACATATAACCATGTTTACCAAGCTTTGGAATCATTTTTACATGACCACAAAGAACTGTGTTCGTATGGTTGGTGAACTGGAGGCAGATTTAGAATATCAATGGAGGCTATTCACTCAGACAACCTACAACCTTTCCACACAACAAACCAGAAAAATACATCAGGTCTAGCATCTTGCAGCTGCTCAGCAGGAGTTGAAGATGTTGTTCCACATAATGTTGTCGATGGATGCTGATACCACCATTGTCGAGGGTGATCCTGTTGTTACTCCAGGTACTGTGCTGGGGGTCGATTGGCCATATAGACTCGATGAAACTCATACAACCGTATTATGTATATGTATATAAATATATATATATATATATATATGTAAGTCTATATAGGGGAGGTTATCCAAGTGAAGTATGAAAAATGTCATTTTGAGAATCAATTTTTGCATAATATGGCAATCTTCATGTTGTGACATTCTGTAGAAATTGGAATCTCGTTTTGTGGTATTATCACACTGAATCTTCATCTTTTGGCCACATCCAATACTTCTTATTGAGACTCCTATTTTATTACGTCATCATCTCACATATGAACCCGTCAAAGTACTTGTCTAAGATGGGGTTTAGTGGTAATTTGCACAATTTGGTCATGGGTTGTAATCGATGAAGTAACATGGGAAATCATAATGTGGTAGCTAGTTTGAAAGTTTGCTTATGAGTGAGTGTAATATGGTTTATGTCAACTTGTAAGCCTATCATAGTTGTCTGTAACCATATTCTCTTAATATATATAATAGAATATTTATATAGTCAATGAGTTTCTTTGTCTAATTTTACCAATCTTAACTACTTTATATGTTAATGCATTAAATATTCCTGGTCATGGATTAAAAATTAATTCGAATTAACTAAGATGTCAATCACAAATTGCAACAAAAAAATTATTACTTCTTCCATTAAGTGTTAGTATCTTCAAATTGAAATAAAGCCAAACAAAAAATTGAGGTATATTGCTTATTTAATTGATGAATTGTGGCTATATGTCTAAACTACAATAATTGGTTTACTCGATCATTAACCAACATATGGCCTTGCAGTGACTGGCTAATGAAGGTACAAGGCCATATGGCTTTGCCGTGTTAAATACTTGACCTGGGAAAGTTAGTAATCATGTTTGGTAACAAGTTATTACTAAGTTATACCTAATTTTGCTTGTTATAATTATATTAAAATTTATATGCTATATGCATTCATAAACGTATACAATATAACACTTTTAAAAATGAAAAACAAAAAAATAAGGTATGTATTGTCTTTTTTTTCCACAACTTATATTTAGTTAACCCTACTCATATAATTGGTATATCATTAGTATTAATTTTGCACCAATAAATTAATGTAAACACAACATACCCTAATGAAAATTTTGAATTTTTAAAGTTTTATTAAACAGAGGGCTATGCTTAAGAAGAAGGTCATAGTTTGGTTGAGTTCTTTATTGTCGATTCTATATTATAGTCCTGCTTCCCTAGTACGTACAATTTAAATAAAATTTGTACTCAAAGGGACTACGATACTTACTCACTTAAGTTGGGTTCTTTCTATAGGCAGTAATTGTTTCTCTAACAAGGACCGCTCACACTCGTACGATTGGACGACCACTTTCCTCATATCAGTGCGAATACTATGCTCCATTGATTATAGTGCAATTTTGCATTTCCTCTGCATCAAGAACACTAAAAACGTCAACCTGCATATCAGCAACCAATAACGATAATTGCTCTTCACAAACACTAACCTTATTCTTCAACACAATAAAATAATGAGATGGTAGGGTATTCATATCTTTCGAGGGAGTGAATGTGAGGTAGAAGCCATATTCCAGTGGGTCTTCTCATAGAATCTTCATCCATTTTATTGAATCAAGTATTTATCATGGAATAAACCAGTGCTATTAATCCAAGCTAAAATAACCTTTCGAAAATAAATGTTTTCATTAATTTGTGGCTTGGTTTGTACAACTACCACGGTTATTATATAGTCTACTAAACCAATTAAACATTAAAACTAAAAATGTTGAAGAAGGTTACAAACCATAACCACTTTTTTAATTTCATATAGTAGTCATGGTTAAAAATGTACGTAATATTCTTTAAAAAAATCAGTAATTGTTTATCCCATATCTCAACTATGTCCATATTTGAGGTTTTAATACACATAAAGATCAACTACTTAATTATTTGGTAATTAATAAGATAGCAACTCATCCAAATAATTACTAGCTTATTTCGCTATAAAATTGAAATGCCACATCTTTAAGAACGTTTTAAAACCCTATGAAATGCCACACCTTTCCTCAATAGGAAAGTCATTCTCACAAGAAATTCCAATTATTAGCATGTTTTCCGGGGGACTAAAAAAGGGTACTGACACAACCATATATTTGGTCGTACCTTTTATGCAAAATTTGTGGTGTAGGTCACTCGTACCTCATCCTCCTAGTTTACAGAGAAGACCGTTTTCTCGGGAAATAAATAGGGAAATAAGTACCACAACTTAGGGTTCTTAGTGTAGGAGTAAGGTAGCAATAAATTAGTCCACATAATGAGTGTCCATGGTTGGATTCAGACATGAACAGTGGAAATATATACTAACATAAGTTAGTGATAAGGGTAGACAATCACATTTAACACCGTAAACATTTGGAATACGATTGGGATTTCGAGTTAACACACTTTTACAAACCATACAATTGGGATCCAACAATCGCATGTACAGACACGCAATTTATTATATTAAATTAGAAGGGGACACATGTTTCTCATAGTACATACATCTATAGCCAATGAAATGACTAATACATCCAATCAGGGAGTTAAAATACACGAGGACATGAATATGAGAAGTGACTTTACTATTTGTATAGACACACTATAAATACCAGTGCACTACTAATCGAAACATCACACACACCCATATCAAATCATCCCATATACACACATTAATCATAATTCCACAAAGAAATTTCTAACTCATCAAGAGTACTTTTTCCCCTTGAATTACATAAGGTCAAGCAAGAGTCATCTGACTCTGAAGAAGTTTTACCAAATGAATATCTCACTTTGTATCCCCCATATAGAGTATTTAAGAGGTCCTCTTCCCCGGTTACACTAGCCTCTGTCAAATAAACCCTCACACCTCATTCCACCTCTTATAATGAAAAAAATAAATCACCCACCTCATAAGGTGGGAGTAAGTCCACAAAAAGAAAATCACCTAGAAAGGGGAAGGGAAAGTGCAGAAATTGTGTTTCCAAAGACTCTGAGATTTTAAAGTTGAAATTCCTAAGGCGTAATGTGTCCACTAAGTTTGAGAAGTTGTGGTACTTTGCTTGTGATGTTCGCACAATCATTTTCAAGCTCCGTCAACTACTGGATCAAGCTAGTATTATACTGAATGGAATGCAAACTATAAGTGGAGTTTTATAGATATATATTCATGTTGTCCATACTAAAGAGCCAAGGGAGTTGAACCCTATTCTAGTTGACTAAGTGCATATGAAACCTATGTATAATGTAATATGGTAATATCTAACTTAAGAAATTATTATATTAACAAATCCAGCTTATAATATAACTAGTATATGTTATGATGGATGTAAGGTAGCAAAAGTGGAATGTTTTCTGTCATTCTTGTTTGGTTTTCTGCAATATTGTTGTAACCTTCTTCTTTGTACGTATTTGATTTTTAATATCTATAGTATCTCTTATGTTTCTCCATACATATCATGTGATATGTAATGGTCTATCTAGAGAGTCAGATATGGATTATTATGAATGGACTTTCCCAGTTTATTGAACATGGTTGGTAGCACTGCAAGAATATGTAAACAGTGAAAGTACATGTTGACTATTGAAGACACTAGATCGCACAGATGTATATTAATAAAGTCACTAATTTATATTTAAAGCATGTGTTATCAAAAAACAGACGATCACTTGCCAACCTAAAACCTCAATTGCATGTGACACCAATTCCTAGGATCACATGTACAGTATCAAGCTAGATTTGCAACTTATAAAATCGATATAATCAATTAGAGTATGGTGTTAAAAAATAATCACTGTATATACCCAAATGTCTCCACCTATAAATTTGAGTAATAAAAACTTTTAGCCTAGCAGATTCAAATCTTTTAACTGTTAAGAGCACTACGTAGGAATGAACAGGGATAAACTTAAACTATATAAAATTCTTTTATTCTCTTGCGAAAGGAGTTGGAGTACGAATTATCAGAAAAACAAAATGGAATTATAAATAATAAAAGTGTACCTAAGCACATTATATATAACACTTGATGTTGTGTTATACTAACATATACTAACAAGGCATTGTATTTAACTAGTCGAAAAAAATAGAAGGGGAAACCACTGAACTAAAAAAATTATGGGGAAACCATTGGACTAAAAAATTTATGGGGAAACTACTGCAAAAGTTTTACAAGGAAACATGGCCTAGCTTGATTGAAACTACTTTGTACAGTGACAGTAGGGGACCCACAGTTGATGATGGAAAAGTTTTAAGGGGCTGCTAGACTAGGAGAGTCAGAAGAAGGTGACCCCACTCATCTCCAAAAGTGGAGATCCTACTTATAGTGGCATCAAGGTATTCTTACTCTAAGAAAACATAAATACTTCGTGAGGAGCAAAACTGCCACATTTCACCATAAGAATGCTATGGAGAGTGAGGGCTACTTTTGTATCCCCCAAATGGATTTAATCGTTGCTTGTCATTATTATGGTTGGTGAAACCACATTTCATATTTTGATACTCTGTAAATATTCGTGAAAGGTTAGAAGTTCACAGATTTTCCTCTTTCAATTTTTATATGTGTCTTGTACATTTCATGCTTCACACTTCACTCATTAGTTCCAAGGATGTTCCTATATTTGGGAAATCTAGTTTAATTTATTGTTTAATTAACTTGTTCTACGTTAGTTTTCCTACAAATACCTGTTTCAGGCTCTTTTTGTATTTACTTCTCTCACACATTACTTACTAAAATCAATAGTGATCCACCAACTAGATTTAATTGGAACATTTATAAATCCTTGCAAATGGTTGTTAACCTATAAGATATTGTGTGCTAAAGAAAAATGACAGAGACTCAACCTGTTAAATTTATGTAGGTCTATAAAATTTCAGAATGGACAACTCATTTTAAATGACTATGCTTGCTGAGATGAATGATGACTGGGAAAGCTTAATGAATGAGCTAGAATTGGATAAACCCCCACAGGAACTCAGTAGAGGAGATTTGATGGACAAATCTCTAGGTCTACAATTACTCAAGGTGGATTGGATTTAGTGTTAGGAAATATGATGTCAGAAAGGACATCAAAAACAAGAAATTCCAGCGTAAATGGGTTTGCTCAAGAGAGGGAACGTGAAGCGAGAAGTTGATAAACTTGGAAAATCGAAAAAAATTACCAAAGCCTTTAACAAGAGTTGGTTGTCCTGCACGACTGAGGGTTAATTTAGATAGGTCTACAAACTTGTGGGTTGTGCGAGACTTTGAGGCAAAGCATAATCACAATTTAGCTTTGCCCCATGAAATCCAATTCCTCAGATCAAACAGGAAGGTCACACAAGTAATTGGTCAACAAATTATGCCAATGAGAAGATCGGGAATACGAAATTGCCACGTAATGAATCACTTGTTCAGGAAGAAGGTTATGATTATGTTCCATTATGAAAAATGGACCTTTACAATTGGATTGGTTGAAATGGATGACCCAATGAAACAAAAACAAAATTTGAGGGAGCATTGGAATACTTAGAATGTCTAGCAAATTGAGATATCAAGTTTTATGGCATTTATATCACAGACAACGAGACAAGGCTAGCTAATCGCTTTTGGTGCGATGGGGTGTCAAGGCAGGATTACCAAACTTTTGGAGATGTTTTGGTTTTCGACACCACGTATAAGACAAATGCCAACAACAAGCCCTTACTCATGCTTATTGGTGTCAACCATCACTTTCAAACTATTATGTTTGGTTACACTTTGTTATGCGATGAGAGTGCCCCAACATTTATCTGGGTTCTTTGATGCTTCTTGAATGTGATTAACAAAAAACATCCTAAGGTAGTTGTCACCAATGGAGATAAAGCAATGAGAGAAGCAATAACATAAGTAAAGCCAGATATAGTGCACCGTCTTTGTGGTTGGCATCTATCGACCAATGCATCTACTAATTGCACCAATTCTACATTCATGCAAGCATTTACCCACCTAATGTATCATTATTACATTGATGAACAAGAATGGGAGAACCAGGGGAAATCATTCATTGAAGCTTTTCGATTGGAAGACAATGGCTGGATGAAGACTCAATACAAAAGGGAAAAAAACTGGGCAGAAACTTTTCTTCGAGGTAAATTTGTTGCCAGATTAAGAACAACATAGAGATGTGAGTCAACAAATTCTTATCTGAATCAACTCTTGACGCATAAGCTGCGACTAAGTGACTTTATTGGAAAAATAGATGCGACATTGCAGACTTTACGTCATTAAGAGATGCAAGATGACTTTCGGAGCAATCACACATCACCACAGCGTCCCAACCATGTCTTGTGCCCATACCATGAACAATTAGCTACATTCTATACTAGAAGTATGTATGATAAGGTGGCAGTACAAATCACAGATGGACTACCGTACAAAGTCAAGGAAGAAGTCCTGAACAATGACCATCATCTGTTTCCTTTGGCATGGTTTCCTCGTGGAGAGGTACCCAACACTATGAGCTTCTACGAATTAAATACCCTCTTAAGGTGTACCTGTTTTCTTTTTGAGACAGATGGGATACCTTGTTGTCACTTGTTCGTAGTTATGATGCATGAAAATATGCAAGTTATTCCAACATCACTAATGAAAGATTGTTGGCGAAAGGACGCAAAGTCTAGAATAGATCTAAACAACACCCCACATTCAAGAATCCCTACAAACATGTTGCAAACAACTAGGTGGGGCAGTTTGACTACTACATTCACAGCTATTGATCATTATGCAACAAAACAGAATGACACTTATGAGGAGGCAAAAAAAGAAATAGTGGCCATGACATCAAGATTCCAAACACTCTTTCAAGAACGTGAAACACCCGCTGATGATGAACACATGGAAGCCTCCGCAGATCAAGGACAACAAAGAATCATTAGAGACCCACTCATAGTGAAGACTAAAGGTCGTGAGGCAACAAAAGGGAAAGAAAAGGACAAGGACAAAAATGGTGCTCAACAAATGTCTAGAAAGCAAAAAAGGTGTAAGTTATGCTAACAATTAGGCCACAACAGATCAACATGCAAATACAACAAAGAAGGTGTACCGACTGGGAATGAGGCAACTCAATCATTTATTGAAACACCGCAACCAAATCTTACAAAACACATTGACAACAATCAACTCCCTCCCCATATTTTGGAAACACTTTCAAAACAAAACAATGATGGCTCAAATGCACATGCAACAGAGAACCGACATTCCTCGACTACATTCGACTTATGGGATGATAACCAATTGACATAAATGAATGACAGATTCACCACCATCAATTGAACATGGTACAATGTACACTAATAAGTACAATAAAGGTTGGAAGTCTACTAAAAGAATATGTGAAGTTGGAATTCCACAAATTTATGGTACTTTATGTTACAATCTATAGTGACAATTACTGCCTATATCAGTAATGGTTATGATCAACCATTGAGAACCAAAATGCTAAAAAAATTATTAACAAATCTATTATATATTGCTATGCTAAAATTCTACTTTCTAATTTGATTTGCACTTTCTCATTCCATTTCACTAATCTTATTTTCCCAAAAATTCAAAATTACTAACTTTATCATCTCAACCTACAACTCATTAACAAACAAGTCGTTAAGCAAACAACTCAATAAGGAAGAAGTTGTAGACTTCTTAGACAAGTACAAGCTCTGGCATGCCTATTGATAAAGGGCACAAATAGTACCAATCCATGTTACTTTCTCAAAGGACTATGGTGCTATTTTGTGTTTTCATTTGGAATAAAATGTGCCTAGTAATTGTAAACAAAAAAATTAAAAAATAAAAACCAAGTATTACATACTTGAGTACCCAGTTATACTTCTATCACTTTTGATCATTGTATTTTTGGTGAAAATAATACTTGTATCATGCTTTCTAGATGTTTTGAAATTTTATTACATAATAGATTTACGATTGTTATTGTGATTATTATTATGGGTGTATATTCTAGTATTACACATTCTCTATTTGAGTTCTCCAATGTACATCACAAAACAATTATAATTAGTTTATGATATTATTTCTAAGTTGATCACATGTCATCATGTTAAAAGTGTAACAACCCAAATCTACTAATGAGGCTTAAGGGCCTTGATTAGTGTGCTGGGAGGGCATAATCGGAATATATGTGATTTAATGATTAAAATCATGTTGTATGGCTATTTGAATAATTGCGATGCATGACTATGTGTATTAGTATGCATGTAGGCCCTGATTAAGGTAGAAAGGGCATAATTGTAATTTTGGCCCATTGAGGGCATAACTGTATATATATGCGATAATTGTTGAGACCACATTATTATGTGGATATATCTGTGATCTGTGAGTCAAGTTGATCTTAGTGAGCGAGTTAGCGAAAAAGTCACGGTGGGGATTTATACCCAGCTCGGGGCGAGCCAGGGGGTATTTCTGGAAATGTAGGTAACATATTGGCAATTATTTGGTATAGAGGAATATAATTGGAGATGAGTTAGGTGTCGGGAATTAAGCGGTGAATACTAGAGACATTCGAGGAATAAGCGGGAGTTGGGGTGAAATGACCAAAATGCCCTAGATGCACTTAAAGGTTTAAAATTAAAGGGAGGGCACTATGGTCATTTGGCTTGCAAGAGATAAGTATGCTGAGGCTTTATACTTAGTGGAAATGGTAGAATAATATAGAAGTCTGAGAAAAGAAGGAAAAGAAAGAAAAAGAAAGGGAAGAAAACATAGCTGTTTTTCTAAGGGTCGGTTGGTGATCTCCTTCACCATTTCCTTGTGTTTTGTTGGAGAAAAACTCAGAGGGGAGCTAGGTTAGGCTGAGCAACAAGAATTCTGAGCTAAGCTTGAAGGGGTGGCAAGGGATTAGCAGGAACACACTAATACCTAAGGTAAGACTTTGGAGTTTTTAGTTTCTGGTTTGGCTTGTTTATGCTATGGGGTCTAAGCTGAGCAGATGGGAACTTTAGGGGAATTCAAGCCAAGGAATTGAGGAAGAACAAGCTAAGGATGGCTAGAGGCTAACTTGAAATCGAATTTCCATCAAAGGTATAAAATTCTAAGCTTTAAATTTTGAAGTTTTGATTGTGTTTTGCTAAATTCTGAAGTCCAGGAGCAGCTATGGTGGATTTTGGGATTAGGGGTGCATGTGGTTAGATTTTGTATGGTTGTGATGCTTTGGATGAGTTAGACATGTTAGTGAGCTTGATTTTGAGTTTGGTGAAAGTTTGGGGAAGTTTTGGTTAAGTCTGGCTCGGGAGAAATCGCAGGAAGAAATTGAGCAGTTTGGCAGTCTGTGGCTAGCGCTACAGTGCTAGCTTTTGGGCGCTGTAGCGCTAGGCCAAGTTTTCTGAGGGCATTTTGGTTCTGTTTGTAGCGCTGTAGCACCCTCCAATGAGCGTTGTAGGGCTACCCTATGTTCAGAAAGGGATTTTAGGGTTATCTTCAAGGGTTTTTGACCAAGGGTTCGGGGTTGGATTCCACCACCTTGATTGGTGGAACTAGGACTTCCCGAGGGCTCGAGATAGGTTCCGAGGCTAGGTTATGGACTTGAGGGTTGGTAATGACTTTGGTCTATGCTTGTGGCTAGGTTCGCGCTAGTGCTCGGGAAGGATCGTGCTTGAGGATTTCATTGAACAAAGCTAGCAAATTCAAATGTAAGAAAACTGCACCTGGTTATATGTGTGTGACAGGACTAAGAGCTCCCGATATCTGTATAATGTCCATGATGGTATTATGCCATGGAGACATGTGATAGCGGCCTAAGTGTGCCATACAAAATATTTGCGCACAGGGCGCGGCTTGGCCACTGGTAGCCGAGGACAGTTTAATATTCACTGAGCTTGGTTTAAGCGGGCCGGAGTCAGTGGGATAACGGAGGGTGTGGCCTGAGGGCGCTAACCCTAGTTATCATTTGTGAATTGGTGTATGTTATGAGTTGATATGTTTAGTATGCTGAATACTTGGTTATTCTGAATATTTATATGGTTGAGAACATGTTTATGAAATATTGGATTGCCTGTTGATTGATTACGCTCTATTATTATGTTTTCTTGCTGGGCCTTGGCTCACAGGTGCTACGTGGTGCAGGTAAAGGCAAAGACAAGTTAGACCAGTCCTGAGATGGAGAGCTGCGG
Organism: Humulus lupulus; assembly: GCF_963169125.1. Lineage (NCBI taxonomy): Eukaryota > Viridiplantae > Streptophyta > Magnoliopsida > Rosales > Cannabaceae > Humulus > Humulus lupulus. The sequence goes on along the minus strand of NC_084798.1, from coordinate 82,039,851 downwards.
GGCTGAATGTACATGGTCAGCTGTTCGGTCGCCTTGGCTGAGGAGTGGATCAGGACAGGGGTCGCTGAACTGTCTATTTTACCTTAATATGGCTAATATTGTATTTAAATCGTGAATCTTTTGTAAATGATTTTAATCTGATTATTTTTGGGATCCCGTGTAAACAAAGATATTTATTTACAAAGAGAATGCTGCTTTTAAGACCAAAATATTTTAACCCTAGTTCCATTATAGTTTCAGTAACACGTTTTCAACTTAATGACTTGATTAGCAAGTCTAGCACTTTTATAAGCACACAGTGTAGCGGTCTTGGCTATCCAGGGCATTACAACTTAGTATCAGAGCGTCCTAGGTTTATGGGTTCCTGAAGACTGGCTGGACATGTACATTCGCCGCGAGAGACAAGCTCGACTCAGGGTTTTGTAATTGTGTACATCTGATTATGTGCTTAAATGATTTGAGTGGGATATGACTGTTGATATCTGTTTGATTAATAGGGAGCATGAGATACTGATAGGGCCTGACCCTTGACTATTGCATGATGTTATTAAAGCGTGCTTATTAGCACTGCTATGTATTTGGATGAATATCTGGATGAATTGTCATAAATTGATTGCTTGTGAATGATTGGAGTTCCAGTGATGGATCATGAAAGGATTATTACCCTGTCATTATAGCCTGATTGCCGAGTCATCGATTGCAGATTGACTTGGATAATTATGTGTCCAAGAAAGTCTATGCGAATAGCCAGCAGGTCCGGGACTAGAGATGATGATCAGGGCCAGACCCCTCCGCCAGTCCCTGAGAACTGGCAGCAACTGATGGCAGATATGCAGGCTCGGCTTCAGAGCCAAGATGAACAGATTCGAATTCTGTGGCAGCAGGCTCCATCAGGGAGTGTTACCCCTATTATGCCACCTGCAGTGGTACCTGTTGTGCAGCCAGTTGAGGTTGGGAATAAGTGGGAACCGTTGTATGAGCGGTTCAGGAAGCAGCAACCCCCAATCTTTGAGGGAGGACCAGATCCACTGAAAGCTGAGCAGTGGATGACTATGATCACTACCATTCTTGATTTTATGAGGGTAGAGGGACATGATAGAGTGGCCTGTGCCACATATATGTTAAGAGAGGATGCCCAAATCTAGTGGGAGGTGGCATCATAGACCAGGGATGTTATTGCTTTGACTTGGGAAGGATTTAAGGATCTATTCAGTCAGAAGTATTATAATGTTGCCATCAGGGCAGCGAAGATAAATGAGTTCGTGGGGTTAGTTCAGGGCAGCATGACAGTTACAGAGTATGCCCTAAAGTTTGACAGACTTGCGAAATTTGCACCATATCTTGTGCCTACTGATGCAGCTAGGCAGGACAGATTCATTAGAGGGCTTAATGCTATGATAGCCTGAGATGTGAGAATTACAACAGTTCCTGGAGCGACAACTTATGCCCAGGCTGTGGAGAAGGCTCTTACTGCTGAGGAAGCGGAGAATAAGATATGGAGAGAGAGTGCAGTGAGGAGGGAGGTTCGTAGGGCGGTGCCTCCATATTCTGGTTCTGGTAGGGGCGGAGGCCCCAGTGATTTGAAGTGGAAGACTCCTGATGCTTCGATCGCTCCCGATCCTGATAGGAGAGGTCGGGGTACTCAGGATGGCCGTCAGGGAGGCGGTGATACATGGAGGACCTATCCTGAGTGCACGAGGTGTAGTAGACTTGATTGAATTGAGTATGGGGGATTTTGATATGATTTTAGGTATGGATTGGTTAGTTAGATAAGGAGCTACCATTGACTGTAGGAAGAAGATGGTGACCTTTGAGCCAGAGGGAGAGGATCCCTTTGTTTTTGTGGGAGCAGTGCATAGACCCCGTGTGCCCAGGATATCGGCGTTGAGAGCCAGAGACTTGTTACAGGGTGGATGTATAGGTTTCCTGGCAAGTGTGGTTGATACCACCAGAGTTTCACCAGTAGGACCGGAGGAAACTAGATTGGTTTGCGAGTTCCTGGATTAGTTTCCTGAGGATTTTCCTGGGTTGTCGCCGCATAGAGAGATTCAGTTTGTTATTGAATTGGCACCAGGGATAGAGCCATTGTCGAGGGCACCATATAGGATGGCACCAGTGGATCTGAAAGAATTGAAGATACAGTTGCAGGAGCTTCTGGATTTGGGGTTTATCAGGCCTAGTTACTCGCCATGGTGTGCTCCAGTTTTGTTTGTGAAAAAGAAGGATGGGACTTTAAGAATGTGTATAGACTACCGGGAATTGAACAAGTTGACTATTAAGAATAAGTATCCCCTACCAAGGATTGATGACTTGTTCGATCAGCTGCAGGGTAAGACGGTGTTCTCAAAGATTGATCTTCGATCTGGTTATCACCAGCTGAGGATCAAGGATGAGGATATACCGAAGACGGCCTTCCGAACGCAGTATGGGCACTATGAGTTTTTGATCATGTCATTTGGTTTGACCAATGCCCCAGCAGCCTTTATTGATCTAATGAACAGGGTGTTCAAGGACTTTCTGGATTAGTTTGTTATTGTCTTCATCAATGACATCTTGGTGTACTCCATTTCAGAGACAGAGCACGAGCTTCATCTTCGACAGGATTTTCAGAGATTGAGGGAGCATCAGTTGTATGCCAAGTTTAAGAAATGTGAATTTTGGTTACCAGCAGTGACATTCCTTGGACATATCGTGGGTGCAGATGGGAATAAAGTGGATCCATCTAAGGTAGAGGCAGTTAGGGATTGGCCGAGTCCAAGGAACGCCTCGGAGGTGCGAATTTTTCTTGGTTTGGTGGGTTACTACAAACGGTTTGTTGAGGGCTTCTCAAAGATAGCAGCACCAATGACAGAGTTGACACGGAAGAATCTGAAGTTTATCTGGTCAGACAAGTGCGAAGAAAATTTTCAAGAGTTGAAGCGATGGCTTATTACAGCGCCAGTGTTGAGTCTTTGTAACAACCCAAATTCGCTAATAAGGCTTAAGGGCCTTGATTAGTGTGCCAGGAGGGCAATATTGGATTATTATGTGATTTAAATGTGTAATTATATGTTTAGTAATGTTTTTATGATAATATGAAATAAATATGTGATATATGTAAGAACCACATTATTATGTGGGCGAGTCCGCAGAGCACGACTCGAGACGATCCTAGGGTCAGATAGCGGGAAAAGTCACAACGGGACTTAAAATATGACTTTGGACAAGTCAGGGGTACTTTAGGTATCGGGTAGTGATTTGGACTATCGGGTTATGAAAATAAATATATGGAGATATATTTGAGGTTAGGATGTCTAGGTGGGAATATTGGGGGATTTTAATGTTTTGGTCTTGGGGACGGTTCCGGCACCCCGAGCCTTGGGATTAACTTAACAAGTAAGACAAAAGTTAGGAAGCCTTTAGGAAAAATATAAACGGACTTAATTTCCTACTCAGCTGGTTATTCTCTCTCTCACTCTCAAGGAAAAATAAAGGAAACTAAACTAGAAGCACTCAAGGGAAAGATAGAGGGAATTGGGGAATTGGAGCTGAAGAATTGCTGGAACTTAGAGGAAATCAGGGGCAACTTAGAGGTTTAGCTTAGCAAACAATCAAGGATTAAATCAAGGCTAAGGTAAGCATGAATTTCCTTCTTTCTGTGGTTAGAACTTGAGTTTCAGCTGGGTATTGAGGTATTGTTCAATTGATGATTAGAGTGGAATTGAGGTGGGGAAATCCTTGGAATCAGCTGGGTTTTGGCTAGAGGAAGGGTTCAATCAAGAAGGTAAGATTTGTTTCATGAATTGATGATTTGAGTTTGAGTTTTGACTGATTAAAATTGCGTGTTTAAGTTCTTAGAGTTTCAAGAGTTGAAAGTGAGTTTTCTATGGGTTATTGAGCTGAATTTATGTTGAATTGTGTAGCATAAGTTGTAGAAATGTTGGGTGTTGGAGTAGGGAGCTTAGGAGTGGTTTTAGCTGAGGTTTTGAGCTTTAAAATGATGGGTTTTCTGGGCATGAAGGGAAGGGTCGTGGCTCTATTCTAGAGCGCTGCGGCCCTAGGATGAAGAAAGGCCAAGGAGGCTCAGCCAAGGGTGGGTGCCGCGGCGCCCAAAGCAAGGGCCGCAGCGCGTGTCTTTGTTCAGGGTGGCCTTGGTTCTGTTTCGAGGCTAGGGCCACGACTAAGCTTCAAGGGCCGCAGCCCTTGGTTGTGCACATGAAATTTTGAGGATTTTAGGCATGGGAATGTGGTCTAGCTTGCTTGGGATTGGTTTCACCACCGTGCTTGGTGGAATTCGGATCCCCGGGATTTAGTTTTGTAACCGGAAACCTATATTTGAATATTAATGGAACCCTAAACTTTGGTTGTGACTAGGTGATAAAGGCTTAGGCTCGGGAACGGATCGTGCTTGAGGGGCGTTGCTCGTAACTCAATAACTGTAAAGATTAAAGGTAAGAAAACTGTACCTGGTTGAATATATGTGATGGGACTAAGGGTTCCCTATTTTAAATGCTTGAAAAGATGGTATTATGCCATGCAAGCCATTTAGTGAACCAACGGCCTAAGGGTGCCAAGGGTTTCGCTAGCGCACAGGGCGCGGCTCGATCACTGGTAGCCGAGGACAACTTATTATGCACTGAGCTCGGTTTAAGCGAGCCGGAGTTAGTGGGTTAAGCAGAGGGTGCGGCCTAAGTCGTCGGCTCTGAATATTATGTGATATGAGTGAAATATGTGATTGATTGTATCTTGAATCTAAATATATGTGCTGAATGTTTATTGTGGATTATATGATGGGTGTACTTGCGTAATGAATTAACTGTCTGTTATCGTTGATTGTGTTGTATATGATGTTTTCTTGCTGGGCCTTGGCTCACGGGTGCTATGTGGTGCAGGTAAAGGCAAGGGAAGTTGGATCAGCCTTGATTGGAGAGCTCAGCAAGTGGAATGTACATAACCAGTTGCTCAGCCGCCACGGTTGAAGTTTAGGCAGGGACGCGAGACCCAAAGACTGTCTGTTTTTTCTTAGTATGGCTAATGATTACTCTTGTACCTTTGGGAGTCTGTAAACTTACTTTTAACTCCGTTTCTTTTGGGATCCCATGTATATAACAGTTTAATTATATAAAATGAGTCTTTTGAGACCAAAACCTTTTTAACCATAGCACTTACATGTTTAATGACATGTTTTCTTAAAATTGATGACTTGATTAGCAAGTCTTGCACCTTTATAAGTACACAGTGTAGCGGTCTTGGCTATCTAGGGCGTTACAGTCTTCCTTCAGGAGAAGGGAAGTTTGTTGTTTATTGCGATGCGTCGAGGTTGGGCTTAGGCTGTGTGTTGATGCAGAATGAGAAGGTTATAGCTTATGCATTATGGCAGCTAAAGGAGTATGAGCAGCGGTATCCTACCAATGATTTAGAGCTAGCAACGGTGGTATTCACACTGAAGATTTGGAGACATTATTTGTATGGGGAGAAGTGCGAGGTATACACTGACCATAAGAGTCTGAAGTATTTCTTTACGCAGAATGACCTAAACATGGGACAGAGGCGTTGGCTGGAGTTGGTAAAGGACTATGATTGTGATATTCTTTACCATCCAGGGAAAGCCAATGTGGTGGCAGATGCATTGAGCTGGAGAGGTCCAGGTCAGTTGTATAGTTCTATTCAGATCTCAAGGGAGTTAGCTGATGAGATGGTCAGAGCAGGGATAGAGTTTGTGGTAGGCTGGTTGGCCAATATTACTCTGCAGTCGACCCTGCTAGAGCGGATCAGAGAAGGATAGTTGGTAGATGATCAGTTACAGAGGATTAGGAAGGATGTCTTAGCCAGAGTAGCTAAGGACTATTCTGTTTCTGAGGTTGGTTTGCTTCGGTATCAGGGACGGTTATGTGTTCCAGCTGATGAGGGGATCCGACGAGAGACACTAGATGAGTCTCATACGACGCCGTACTCGCTTCATCCGGGTACCACGAAGATGTACCAAGATTTACGGACGTTGTATTGGTGGCTTGGGGTGAAGAAGGATGTGGTGGAGTATGTTGCCAGATGCTTAACCTGTCAGCAAGTGAAAGCTGAGCATCAGCGACTAGCAGGGTTGCTTCATCTTTTGGGTATTCCTGAATGGAAATGGGAGGACATTACTATGGATTTTGTGGGAGGTTTACCCAGGACAGTGGGGCTTCATGACTCGGTGTGGGTGATAGTAGACAGGTACACCAAGTCAGCCCATTTCCTTTTGGTGAGATCGACATATACTGTGGATCAGTATGCTGAATTGTACGTGAGGGAGATCGTACGTCTCCATGGGGTTCCTTAGTCTATAGTGTCAGACTGGGATCCTATCTTCACTTCCAAGTTTTGGGGTAGTCTGTAGAAGGCTTTGGGGACTCAGTTGAAGTTTAGTACAGCCTTTCATCCTCAGACTGACGGACAGTCTGAGAGGATGATTCAGGTATTGGAGAATATGCTTAGAGCTTGTGTGATTGATTTTGAAGGTTCATGGAGTAAGTATCTTCTGTTGATTGAATTTTCATATAACAATAGTTATCAGTCAACAATTGGAGTGGCTCCCTATGAAATTTTGTATGGGAGGAAGTGTAGATCACCCATTCATTGGGACGAGATGGGTGAGAGGAGATATTTGGGGCCAGATATGGAACAGAGAACAAGTGAAGCTATAGAGAAGATTCAGGCTAGAATGCTCGCCTCTCAGAGCAGATAGAAAAGCTACGCTGATCCTAAGCGTAGGGACGTGGAGTTTCAGGTTGGGGACCACGTGTTTCTTTGAGTTTCACCTCTGCAGGGGTGAGGAGATTTGGAAAGAAGGGCAAGCTAAGCCCTAGATTCATTGGACCTTTTGAGATCCTGGAAAGGATTGGTCAGGTGGCTTACAGATTAGTTTTGTCACCATCGTTGTCTGGAGTTCATGAAGTATTCCATGTTCTATGCTTCAGAAGTACGTCTCAGATGTCACTCATGTGTTGAGATATGAAGACTTGGAGTTACAGACAGATTTGGCTTATGAAGAGCAACCGGTTCAGATCTTGGATCGGAAAGATAAAGTATTGCGGAATAAGACAATTCCTCTTGTTAAAGTGTTGTGGAGGAATAGTAAGGTCGAGGAAGCGACCTGGGAGCTTGAGACAGTGGTGCGGGATCAGTATCCCGAGTTATTCAGGTAAATTTCGAGGACGAAATTCTCATAAGGAGGGGATAGTTGTAACGACCCAAATCTACTAATGAGGATTAAGGCCCTTGATTAGTGTGCCGGGAGGGCATAATCTGAATATATATGATTAAATGATTAAAAGCATGTTGTATGGCTATTTGAATAATTGAGATGCATGACTATGTGTATTAGTATGCATGTAGGCCCTAATTAGGGTAGAAATGGCATAATTGTAATTTTGGCCCATTGAGGGCATAGCTGTATATATATGCGATAATTGTTGAGACCACATTATTATGTGGAAATATCTGTGATCTGTGAGTCAAGACGATCCTAGTGAGCGAGTTAGCGAAAAAGTCACGGTGGGGATTTATACCCAGCTCGGGGCGAGCCAGGGGATATTTCTGGAAATGTAGGTAACATATTGGCAATTATTTGGTATAGAGGAATATAATTGGAGATGAGTTAGGTGTCGGGAATTAAGCGGTGAATACTAGAGACATTCGAGGAATAAGCGGGAGTTGGGGTGAAATGGCCAAAATTCCCTAGATGCACTTAAAGGTTTAAAATTAAAGGGAGGGCACTATGGTCATTTGGCTTGCAAGAGATAAGTATGCTGAGGCTTTATACTTAGTGGAAATGGTAGAATAATATAGAAGTCTGAGAAAAGAAGGAAAAGAAAGGGAAGAAAACAGAGCTGTTTTTCTAAGGGTCGGTTGGTGATCTCCTTCACCATTTCCTTGTGTTTTGTTGGAGCAAAACTCAGAGGGGAGCTAGGTTAGGCTGAGCAACAAGAATTCTGAGCTAAGCTTGAAGGGGTGGCAAGGGATTAGCAGGAACACACTAATACCTAAGGTAAGACTTTGGAGTTTTTAGTTTCTGGTTTGGCTTGTTTATGCTATGGGGTCTAAAACCCAAGATCATCCAAATGAAAACTACTAGACATGAATTAGTGTTTAATCTGTCAGAACAATAAAACCAAAGTCTCTGATAACCACCATGTTTAAAGTCAGTACAAGAAGCCTGCTATAAAAAAAAAAAAAAAAAAGCTAAGATAAGAAAAGACCTGATACAAGCAAGCTCAATGACCATAACAGCTGTCCAACATCACAAAACGCCAGAAGCAGAGAACCTGCAAAACAAGAGACATAAGCAAGAGAAAGCCTATCTCACCAAAATATCTTCCCTTCGATGCTTACCATAAGTTTGGGTTAAATCTTCTTCCTCACAACCACATAGGGTATCAATGCTCTTAAAGTGAAAATGTTCATAACCTAGTTGTTCTGTCAGATCACCATTACGTAAAAAAACTAAAATATAAGTCAACATAACCAATAGGTATCACAATCACAATGACATCACAAACAAATTGGTCACAGGCATTGTAAAAACAAGGATCCCAACCCAATGATATAATACACAAAATTAATTGAATTGAAGAATAACCAAAAAGAAAATTGTTTCAGAGTAACAACAATGAGATCATAATAAATAAATAAAAATTAAGATGTGCTGGTCATCACAAGAACTACAACCTTAAACATTGAGGGAACAAGCCCTGTAACAGCGTTATAGACAAATGTCGAAGCATTACATATTGCTATGCAACTAACAAGGATAAACTTCTATTTTAAAGTTTAAAAATTAATAACTCCTCTATGCAAAGAATCTGCTTATTATAAGTAATCTTTACTAATGACAAAGCATGGCATATAGGGAAAAATTATCATCCTAGAAAATGTATCATACCCTAACAAACTATAATCATAAGCAAATTCTAACAAACTTATCACAGTTTTTGCTTATATCACAACTTTTCAATATCCTATTTAAGTAAGTAATTATAACCTCTAGTGATAGGAAATGGACTAAAAAAATTAAAAATGTTACAGCATTTCAATGTTAAAATAAAAAATTTAAAAATTATTGAAAATAATCAATCAAACTTAATGTGAAACTAAGCTGTACAGAGCAAATAAAATAACTTATCTTAATATCCAAGCATGATACAAAGAGCACACATGTACACTAACAACCTAAGCCAAAAAGAAAATGTCAATGTGACAAACCTCTAATCGATATTAATAGTTCATCAACGATCTACAATAATTAACATTTATATATAATGCAACCCATGATAATATTAAAATCTGAAATCAGACAATCTTAACATTAATAATTATACCGATCCAAATGTTTAATAGTCATTTTATACAGGTAAATGGAGAACAAAAGAAAACTCAAGAGAATACATCAAATAATTTCAACAGTTCTACAAAATAAGCAAAAAGAAATATACTTATGACTAATGTTTTGTGTCAAATTAATTCAATCAATAATATTTGACACAATTTTATTTCATTACAGTACACCATATAAATCACATTGAATCCACATTGTCACCCACATCACAATTCCACCAATTTTCCAATCTGGTTCTACTCAATGTAAATATTTCAACCAAATATTAATTTCACTATATATCTAAAGTTTCAAGATAATAACACAATTAATCGTCGACCACGTAGAACTGCAAAACGAAAATAAAAATAACCATCCAGAAGATATAATTGCAACAAAATAACTCGGCTAACCATCGACTACTCATCTACTATTTTTTTTTAATAAAAGACTACTACTTCACTATTAACACAATACAAGCAAGAAAAAATTTAGGGATTAATTTTTGACTTAATTGTAAAAATGGTCAATGGTTTCACCTAAAAAAGATTAATTTTATTATTTCTCTAATCAGAGAAGGGTTCAGTTCAAAACGTAAACATATAAAAATCAATTTCGCTAGAGTCACAGATAAATTCCACTCTACTCACCCTCAAGATACTTACATATCCTCGCCATAACCTCTACACCCTTTAAGCTTCTCTCTGATAATTTTGCAAAATAGACAAAAGAAGATTTGAGAGAGAATCAAAAGGGAGGCTAGGTTTTCATTATAACGAAAGAGATAAAAATAAGAGTACAAGAGCAACAAAATATATAGCCAAAATAATGAGAGGCTAAAAAACTAAACTACCCTTACATATTAATAAAACTTATATTATTAACATCCCCTCAAACTCATGATGCATTTGCGGGAAGCATCGAGAGTTTGCTAACTAAGAAACGAAAATGAGAAATAGTATGAGCCTTCGTAAACAAGTCGGCAATCTGCATAGCGTAAGTGACAAATGGTAAAGTAATGGTCCCATTCTGATAGTGGTGACGAGTAAGATGACAATCTATCTCAATATGTTTCGTGCGCTCATGAAAAACGGAGTTGCGAGTAATCTGAATAGCACTAACATTGTCACAATGCATCGGAGTGGGATCTGAGAGAATAACACCCATATCAGCAAGTACCCAACGCAACCAAACAATTTCAGCGGTAGTGGAGGCCATGGCACGATATTCTGCTTCTGTAGATGATCGAGAGACAACGGTCTATTTTTTACTCTTCCAAGAAATAAGAGAATCTCCCAAAAATATGCAAAAACCAGTGGTAGATTTGCGATCAGTACAATCACCACCCTAATCTGCATCTGAGTAGGCACGTAACTCTAAAGTAGACGTAGATGGAAAAAGCAGACTCTGAAATTGAGTTCCCTGAAGATATCGAAGAATATGAAGCACAGCTGCCCAATGAACGGTAGTGGGAGATACAACAAACTGACTAACAATGTGAACTGCATAAGCGATGTCTGGCCTGGTGATAGTAAGGTACACTAAGCTACCAACTAGAGTGCGATATAGAGAGGGATCTGACAAGGCAACACCATCAGATGAAGAATACCTGACATTAAGCTCAAGAGGGGTATCAACAATGCGAGCATCAGAGAGACGAGCCTGATCGAGAATGTCAACAATGTACTTAGATTGAGAAAGAAGATAACCACGAGGAGAGTAAGCTACTTCTATCCCTAAAAAGTACCGTAGGTAACCCAAATCTTTCACCTCAAATTCACGAGTCAAGTGTGTTTTCAACTATGTTATCCCATTCGCATCATCACCGGTGATAATCATATCATCAACATATAAAGAGAATAAAGTGCGGCCAGAAGAAGTACACCTAATAAAGAGAGATGAATCATGTGCACTGGGGTGGAAGCCGAGAGAAGTAATCACGATGGAGAATTTTTCAAACCAGGCTCGGGGAGCTTGTTTAAGCCCATAAAGAGCCTTCTTCAATCTGCAAACTTCTCCTGAATTATGAGGAACACCTGGTGGAGGAACCATGTAAACTTCTTCTTGAAGAGTCCCGTTCAAGAAGGCGTTTTTAACGTCCATTTGAGAAATGGACCATTGTCGAGCAGACGCAACAGCAATGAGAGTACGAATAGTGGTATGTTTGGAAACAGGAGAAAAAGTTTCCTCATAATCCATCCCATACTCCTGAGCAAAGCCTTTAGCAACCAAACGAGCTTTGTACCGCTCTACTGACCCATCAGACTTAGTCTTGATCTTGTAAACCCAACGGGAACTGTTTACCGAGATTTTCGGCAACTATCTTAATGAAGGTTATTTACTGATAATAATAATGAAAATGGAAGATCGACGCAAGGGTTTTACGTGGTTGGGGCGTTAACTAGCCTTTGTCCATGAGTCCATGTATAAATCTGTATTAGAGCTAGGATAAGCTTTTACAATGGAGTTTTCTAATTATATTTGAACAGGGGTTCTGCCTTCTCTCCCTTTTCTACGTTGTATTACAACTTGTATTTATAGGATGAGGGGGACATCAGGTTTGGGCCGGATCCAACCAGGACCCATCCGAGGAATGTGCACAAGGGACCTCCCTAGTGGGGGCCCCAGCTAAAAAGATATACAACACACCAAATCCAAACCAGCTCAGGCCCAATTAGTTGCCCTGAGACGCAAGCATTCCCCCGACAAAACGGCGCTTTGGCTCTGACCACTTCGAGTCACGAGGCCGATTTGGGAGACAAGACCGGTCAGAGTACTTGGCTGCGCAGTCCTGACACGCCAGCAGATAATCCCAAGGTGACCCTTTCTGCAGGTGAAAAGTGGGGGGACAAGGCTCACGCGAAATGAGGCGGTTTCAGTGTCCTGGACGCTTGGGGAAGAAGCGGTCCAGGTTCGTTTACTCCTGGCCCGCTACGTTTACTCTAAGCCCAGACCATTCCAGGGCCGGGACGGGGATGCGATGGCCGCGACAGTCCGGGCACTCCGAACATTGCCGGGACCGTTCAAGCTGGAGACGAACCCGGAGGAACGTCCCGGACCCATATATCCAGGCCCAATCCGGAGTCCTCGGGCAAGGCCCAAATACCGAGTTGGTCCCCTGACCGTGGGCCGGGGCGAAGGCCCAAAACCCTGACAGGAAATGGGGATAACATTTACCCCCCAAGCCTTCACCCGGGCTAGCCGGGGGGAGGGTTGCACCACCCTCGCGGTTCTTGCCAAGTTGCCTCCCCAATTTCTGTCAAGGGAAGGAGGCTTGGAGGGAAGGCCGTGGTTGTGGCAGGCTACCCAGCCTGGAACATTTGATGTACTCCGGGGTCGTTTACCCTTGGGCTGCTTCAAGAATAGTGACACACGTGTCGCCACGTAACTGCAGCAAGGGCCTCGAAGAGTCGCCTAAGCCTCCCAAAGTCCGCTAGGCCTAGGTTAGGGTGTCAGCGCACGTCACGAGGCGTCCCATCCGCACGGGGAGAGTTATCATTAATTTCCTTGGAATGAGGTGGACCGTAGGATGGGGCGTCCTTTGGCATCCGCCACTCCTGGACCGTCGGATTGGAGGTGCTGAGGATCCAGGCCAAATAGGGCTCATAAATGTCTTCTGCGCGATCCTTGGTCGTCGGATGAAGAGGCACCTGACCGTTGGATCGGGGGCCAGGATTTGGGGGCTGATATATAGACTCAGACTACGAACATTCGACACTTTTACACTTCCGAACCAGCTTAAGAAAAAGAAAAACCAGAACGCTCGCTAGAGATTTGCATGTCCGACCTCGCCGACGAAATACTTCGTTGTTTGCTAGTCCTACGCCACCGCCTGTTTCCCAGGGCCTCAACCTTCGTTCTGCAACCTGACGGCGCTTCTCGAACTTGCCCCGCCGACGAACTGCTGCACCGGCTGTGCCACTTCAAGAAAGAGGTCCTGCCGTCCTTACGATCGGACAACCGCCAGCCTCAACCGTCGACACCACACAGTAAGTATCTTTTAATTCTATTGCCAACTTTGTGAATTTAGGCTTTCTAGACGCATGTACCTAGGCTCCGTGCCTTATAATCTGCTAGGAAGGCTGCCCGGTTTGGGTTGCACCATTCCGGATGTTCCCTGGACAACGGACGGACCTTAGTAGCCTTTCCTCCCGATCAGGGTCCCGGGGCTTTTCGGAGTCCCGGACCTGATCCGTCGGGACTCCAAGCAGTCCTTAGGAGACTCCCTGTACCTCGACCGACTCTCTTGGGTTTAGGTACTGACTGCTTGGCCTTTCTTTCTTTGTTCCCAGATCGTCAACCATGGCCAAGGGCGTCACACTTCACTCCAAAGAGGAGGTTAATAGGGCTCCTATAGTCATTCCCGGCTCCAAGACGCCCAAAGGCAACAGGTGGGAGATGGACGTAACGCCCAACCTGTTCCGGAACTACCGGATGATGTAGCTCCTGGAGACGGGGCTGGGCATCGAATCGACTCCGGGCCTATTCCACAATCGTATGGCCAGGTTAGAGGAGCGGGCGCATACGTCCGTGGATGGATTCGGGGCCTGGAGTGCCGGCCACATCAGCGCGGGAGCTACGCTCCCGCTTCATGACTACTTCGTGCGGTTCCTGACGTATGTGGGGATCGCACCATTCCAACTGTTGCCACAAGCATATCGCCTGCTTGCTGGGTGGAAGGTGTTCTGTGTCGCGAAAGAGATCGCGGAGCCTACCCCGACGGAAGTCTTGTACTTCTACAAGTTGGTGTCGCAGGTCAGCGTCAAAGACAAGAGCCTGGACGGCTTTTACAGGCTGCAGCCGCGGAGTGGCTGTCCTGCTCTTACCAGCACCTGGAAGCACCCCCCGGATGTCACGCATTACTGGTTTATGACATCCGGGTTCCTTATTGACAAGAATCCCACGCTGCTGCTAGACTTCCAGCGAGTGGGTAAGTATTCCCCCGGACCCTCTATTTTACTCATCTTTCGCTTTCCATCTCTCATCGTATCTTCCGGGTCGCAGGTCCCTTCACCCAAACCCCCCTCACCGACTTTCTCCTGGAAAGGAGGAGACTCTACGCCAAGCTGACCGCGGAGGAGCTGGACGTTGGGGGCTATGTCAATGATAGAAACCTCCGGCTAGTAGGGTTACTCGCGGCCACCCAGACCATCATTGTCCCTAGCCTCCGGGGCATCCCGTTTGAGAAGAACGTCGAGGCCCGGGAGCGGCTAGCCCTTGACCACATTGCTGAGGTGGTGAGAGCGGCGCGGGCCACCGCAGCCCAGCGTAAGAAGAATCAACTTTCGGTGGAAGAGGCCACCTCGGAAGAGCTGGAGGAGCTGTTCGAAGATGCCCTACCAAACGTTGGGACTCCCGGGGCTAGCGTATCGGGGCGAGGTAACTCCCCTTTAGTCTTAACTTATGCTCCTCAAGTCGGGGACTTAGCTAGGGATAGGCGAGAGCCGCCGGGCCCCGCTTTTGGGGCTGATGGGGGGATGAGGCCTTCATCTCCCATCCCTGTAGGATCAGAGACCCTAATGTTCCTGTCCGGGTTCCTCCAGTACGGGGGGTTTCTAACCCCGGACGACTATGGAGACTGGATACACTCATTTGCTTTAAGGGAATTGAGTCTCGCCCCGGGCTTAGATGAGGGTTTGTCCCCGGCTATACTTTCTTGTTTCTGTTGTGCTTTCCCGCTTGGCTTATCACACTAACTTCGTTTTCTTGTATTTTTGCAGAGGATTCCAACATGTCTGACCCGGCCAGCGAGATGAGGAGGCTCAAAGGTCGACCTTGAAGGCGGCCAGAAGGCCAAAGGTCGCGGCCGGCACGGAGCACCTCCCCGCCAGCGAAAAACCCGGGGCAGCGCCCGGCCCAGGCGAGACATTGGCCGTGGTTCCTCTCCGGGCCGTGGAGCCGGCCGCAGACGACCCCTCGGACCAGCCCCCGGTAATCGATTTGGAAGCGGGCGAGGCTGCAAGCTGGAGCTCAGGGAAGAGAGGCCCGGTAGATGATGCCCAGGAGGGCAACCTCGGGAAGAGGCCTCGGACGACGCTGCCAGAGACAGCCGAGGAATCACATGGGGAGAGTAGGCTAACCGCGAAGGAGATCCCTGCTCCGCCTGTTCTTCCCCTCCGCCCAACCCTCCTCGAGGAGGGGGAGTCCGCTCAGCGGGACGAGCAGTCCCGGCTGGTCAACCGGACCTGGGAGAGCGGCCGATGCTGGAGAGACGATGCTTACAAGGCCCTGACGATCTGTCGTCAGGTCGAGTTTTCGGATCGTCCTGCCGAGTTCAGCGCTCCTCAGCCGATCGTGGATCGGCTAGCTGCCGAGATGGGCTTCCGCCCCAAGCTGGGCCAGGACATTGCCCCCATGGCTGCTGATCTGCTCGATCAGGTCGGGAGCACTATGTCCAACCTCCAGCTGAAGAGGTACACCACGATAGCCAATCCGGACGGGCTGTTCATCTCTCAGGCTCTCCGCCACCAGGCTACCGCGGTAATTTTCAAATCATGTTCCTTAGTCATTTGTCGGTGGTGATTTCTTTTTCTGATTTTCGTATGCTCTAGGTTGCCTTGCTATCTCAAAGGAGTGCCGATTTGATGGCCGAGCTTTCCCTTAAGATGGAGACGGCCAAGCTGGAAATAGAGGCGGCCGTGAACCAGAGGGAGGCCGTCAAGGAAAATCTCAGAAAGGAGACAGCCCACCTCCAAGAAGAGTTGGCCCGCGTGAAGGCGGAGCGCGAGGAAATCAGCCGTGCCAAGACCGGGTTGGAAGAGGAGTTGTCCCGGACGACAAAAATAGCTGACGAAAGGGCGACTCTCTTGGAGACGGCTGCGGCACAGTCCGTCCAGGACAAGGAGGAGATCCGGATCCTGAAAGCCCGAGTCCTTGAGCTGGGCGACACCCTTCTTCAGGAGAAGGCGGCACACGAATCCACCCGTCAGGAGAAGGAGGAGGCTGACAACTTAGTGGATGTCACCTTTGACGAGGCCATTTATATGGCCTGGTGCAAGGACAAGAACATGAACCTCCTTGTCTTCCCTGATCCCGACTCGAAGCGTGCCGAGTATGAGGCCAAGGAGAGGGAGGATGCGGACCTCCAGGCGGACGCGCTGTAGGCCCTTGTCTCGGCCTCGTTCTTTTGTTAATGTGTTTAGCTTGTAATTAAATTTTAAACATTGCTTCTTCCTTTGGTTTTTAAGAGATTTTTCCTTTCACCGTTCAGTAAGAAGCTGTTGTCGCGACTAACTGATTGCAGGGGGTTTTGTCCGGGTTCCAACGGCCGGGACTGGACCCCACGACTAGCCTCGGCACTGCTTGGGGCCCTTGGGTCTTTGTTTACCCCGGAGTGCCTAGGGTCGATCGGATGCTTTTGCACTCCGAAGACCAATTTGTTCGGGTTGCATGTTGTTCGCCCGGGGCGGGACAGGCCCTAGTCCGATCCTCTTTTATACATACCCCCGGACGTCGTTCGTCCGGGGTGGGACCGGCCTCGGGCTCTGTCCTCTTATTTTTAACCCCGAACATCGTTCGTTCGGGGTGGGACCGGCCTTTGGCTCGGTCCTCTTATTTTTACACCCGGACATCGTTCGTCCGGGGTGGGACCGGCCTTTGGCTCGGTCCTCTTTTATACATACCCCCGGACGCCGTTCGTCCGGGGTGGGACCGGCCTCGGGCTCTGTCCTCTTATTTTTACTCCCGGACATCGTTCGTCCGGGGTGGGACCGGCCTTTGGCTCGGTCCTCTTTTATACATACCCCCGGACGTCGTTCGTCCGGGGTGGGACCGGCCTCAGGCTCGGTCCTATTATTTTTACTCCCGGACATCATTCGTCCGGGGTGGGACCGGCCTTTGGCTCGCTCCTCTTTTATACATACCCCCGGACGTCGTTCGTCCGGGGTGGGACCGGCCTCGGGCTCGGTCCTCTTATTTTTACTCCCGGACATCGTTCGTTCGGGGTGGGACCGGCCTTTGGCTCGGTCCTCTTATTTTTACTCCCGGACATCGTTCGTTCGGGGTGGGACCGGCCTTTGGCTCGGTCCTCTTATTTTCACTCCCAGACATCGTTCGTCCGGGGTGGGACCGGCCTTTGGCTCGGTCCTTTTTTATATATACCCTCGGACGTCGTTCGTCCGGGGTGGGACCGACCTCGGGCTCGGTCCTCTTATTTTTACTCCCAGACATCGTTCGTCCGGGGTGGGATCGGCCTTTGGCTCGGTCCTCTTTTATATATACCCCCGGACGTCGTTCGTCCGAGGTGGGACCGGCCTCGGGGTCGGTCCTCTTATTTTTACTCCGAGACATCGTTCGTCCGGGGTGGGACCGGCCTTGGGCTCGGTCCTCTTATTTTTACTCCCGGACATCGTTCGTCCGGGGTGGGATCGGCCTTTGGCTCGGTCCTCTTTTATATATACCCCCGGACGTCGTTCGTCCGGGGTGGGACCGGCCTCGGGCTCGGTCCTCTTATTTTTACTCCCGGACATCGTTCGTCCGGGGTGGGACCGGCCTTTGGCTCGGTTCTCTTTTATATATACCCCCGGATGTCGTTCGTCCGGGGTGGGACCGGCCTCGGGCTCGGTCCTCTTATTTTTACTCCCGGACATCGTTCGTCCAGGGTGGGACCGGCCTTTGGCTCGGTCCTCTTATTTTTACTCCCGCACACCGTTCGTCCGGGGTGGGACCGGCCTTTGGCTCGGTTCCATTTGTTATTTTTGCGCCTGGGATGACACCCCCCGCAAGTGAGCGGAGATTGGTCTGGGGTCACTTGAGAAAGGAATTCAAAAAAGATTTTGCCCTAAGGCACACATTTTCATGGAAATAATAGCCCTTTATGACGTTTTGCACACGTCATTTTCATTGTTCAACAAAGGGAATTAGCCCTGAGGCGTACATGCTACAGTGTAAACATTAAACTAGGTCGAGCCCTTGGGCTACTGGTAGTATTTACGGAGGTGTTCCGCGTTCCAGGCTCGCGGAACCTCGGAGCCATCGAGCCGCTTCAAGCGGTAGGTTCCGGGGCAGATCTCTTGCTGAATCTCATACGGCCCTTCCCAATTCGGGCCCAGAACCTCTACTCCGGGATCCTGAGTGGCAGGGAAGACCCTCCGCATGACCAGATCGCCGGTTTCAAACTTACGGCTCTTGACTCTGGAGTTGAAATGCCGAGCGATCTTGCCCTGGTACATCTTCAACTGTATTGAGAATCTTCCTGAATGTCCTCGATGAGGTCCAGAGATTCCTGGAGTAAGGCGTGGTTCTGGGCGGGATCATATGTGTCGCGACGATGGGACGGGATGGTCGTTTCAATTGGGATGACGACTTCGCATCCGTACGTCATTGAGTATGGGGTATGCCCGGTCGACGTCCGTTCGGTTGTCCGGTAGGCCCACAACACGCGGGGGAGCTCTTCGGGCCACTTGCTCTTACAGGCCTGAAGCTTTTTCTTCAGTCTTCCTTTTAGGATTTTGTTCACGGCTTCTGCCTGTCCATTCGCCTGGGGCCTGGCCACGGCGGAGAAACTCTTCACTATACCATACCTCTCGCAGAAATCCGTGAAATGGAGGCCGTCAAATTGCTTCCCGTTGTCGAATACGATTTTGTAGGGGAGGCCATACCGACACACTATGTTGTTAATGACGAAATCTAAGGCCTTCTTGGACGTGATCGCGTTCATAGGCTCCGCCTCAACCCATTTTGTGAAATAGTGTACCGCCACAATGGCATACTTCACCCCTCCTTTCCCGGTCGGGAGGGATTCCACAAGATCGATCCCCCATACAGCAAAGGGCATGGGGCTGTTCATCAGAGTTATCTCTGTGGGGGGGGGGGGGGGGGGGGGGCCCGAGGGATCTTCGCGTACCTCTGGCACTGTTCACACTTGCGGACGTAGTCTATGCAGTCTCTTTTCATGGTGGGCCAAAAGTATCCTTGGCGCAGAATCTTCTTGGACAAACTGGGCCCAGCTGTGTGATCTCCGCAAAAGCCTTCGTGGATCTCATGCATGATGGCGCCCAGCTCAGTTCCAGACACGAACCTGAGGTAGGGCATAGACAGTCCCTGGCGATAGAGTTTCCCATCCATCATGACGTATCGGGGGGCCTGGTACAGGAGCTTCCTGGCCGCAGCCCGCTCGTTCGGAACCTCCCCGGTGGACAGGTAGCGGAGCAGCGGCCCCATCCAGGAATTGGAGTGGTCGACGGCGTGGACGGGGGAAGCCCCAACGCTTGGGAAGGGAAGATGGTTGACGGGGACCAGCCCGGCCAACTCGGCCTCTGCGTCTGTTGCCAGCTTCACTAATGTGTCCGCGAACACGTTCTTCTCCCGGGGAATTTGGCAGATGGAATGCGCCGCGAACGTCTGGAGCATCTCCCTCGCTTGGGTCACGTAAGCCGCCATTCGCTTTCCCTTGGTCTGATATTCCCCCGAAATCTGTCTGACTACCAGCTGAGAATCGCTGTATATTTCGAGGTTTGTTGCCCCTACTTCTCGGGCCAGACACAGGCCGGCTATGACAGCCTCATGCTCCGCCTCGTTGTTCGATGCTTTGAACTGGAAACGGAGGGCGTTTTGTAGCTGATGCCCCTGCGGGGACACCAGGATGATCCCGGAGCCGGCCCCGTTCTCGTTCGAGGCTCCGTCCACGAAGATTTTCCAAACGGGAGCGGTGGAAACTGCGGGGACACTCTCTTCTGGGGTGATCCCGGAACATTCGACGATGAAATCGGCCAGGGCCTGTCCCTTAATGGACACCCGAGGTATGTAAGATATATCAAATTGGCTTAGCTCCATTGCCCATTTCAGGAGTCTCCCCGACGACTCAGGTTTCTGCAACACCTGCCGCAGGGGGTGGTTGGTTAAGACCCTTATTGTGTGGGCCTGAAAGTAACGTCGGAGCTTCCGGGATGCCGTCAGCAGGCAGAAAGTCAGCTTTTCGATCAGCGGGTACCTGGACTCGGCGTCTAGCAACCGTTTGCTCACGTAGTACACCGGGAGTTGGGTTCTTTCCTCTTCGCGCACCAACGCGGCGCTGATGGCGTGCTCGGTCACGGCCAGGTATAAATACAAAGGCTCTCCTTCAACTGGCTTCGCCAGGATGGGGGCCTTGGCCAAGTGCTCTTTCAGCTTTTGGAAGGCTTCTTCGCACTCGGGTGACCATTCAAACCGCTGGCTTCCCCGGAGGATGTTGAAAAAAGGGACGCACTTGTCCGTGGCCTTGGAGACAAAACGGCTGAGGGCGGCCACTCGCCCCGTCAGGCTTTGAACGTCTTTGTGCTTCTGGGGAGAGGCCATGTTGACCAGGGCCTTGATCTTCTCTGGGTTGGCTTCGATTCCTCGGGAACTCACTATGAATCCCAGGAACTTCCCGGATGCGACGCCGAAGGTGCACTTCTTAGGGTTTAGCTTCATCCCGTACTTTCGGATAACCGCGAAAGCCTCCGCCAAATCGTTCGAATGTTCTCGCGACGTCTTGGACTTGACCAGCATATCGTCGATATATACTTCCATGTTTTGCCCCAGCTGGGCCCTAAACATTCGATTGACGAGCCTCTTGTAAGTTGCTCCAGCATTCGACATAGCAGTAGATGCCCTTGTCAGTTTGGAAACTGGTGTGCTCCTGATCTGCCACGTGCATGGAGATCTGGTTGTAGCCCGAGTAGGCATCCATGAAACTCAAGATCTCGTAACCGGACGTAGCATCCACCATTTGGTCTATCCGGGGGAGTGGGAAACAGTCCTTCGGGCATGCTTTGTTGAGGTCCGTGAAGTCGATGCAGGTCCTCCAGGTTCCGTTAGGTTTCTGCACCAAGACCGAGTTGGCCAGCCATACGGGGTATACGGCTTCGCGGATGAAGTTAATAGAAGACAGCTTCTCTACCTCCAGTTTGAGGGCCTCGGCCCTTTCCGGCCCCAAAGGTCTGCGCTTCTGGCGGACCGGAGTCGCGTTTGGGTCAATACTTAACGCGTGACATATGATATTGCGGTCGATCCCGGCCATATCAGAGTGTGACCATGCCAAGAGATCCTGGTTTTCCTTGACTTGGGCGATAATGGCGGCCCGAATGTCTCCCGGCAGGCTCTTTCCCACTTGGATGACCCTGGCGGGGTCGGAGTCGCTGATGCATACCTCTTCTACTTCGTCCATTGGCTCAAGGGAGCGCTCATCTCCCAATCGTGGGTCCAGATCGTCCTCGTCCTGGACAGCTTGCTCGGCCGGGCGGAGTTCCGGCCCGACGGGCTCATCCCGGACCATACAAACGGGACGAGCAGAGATATGGTAACAATTCCGCGCGCTTTTCTGGTCTCCGCAGACCGTTCCTATCCCCCCGTTGCTGCACGGGAACTTCATACATAGATGGCGGATGGAGGTGATGGCTCCGAACTCAACCAGGGCGGGCCGGCCAAAGATGACGTTGTAAGCGGTCGGGCAATCCACCACCACAAAGGTGCAGAACTTGAACGATTGCTGCAACTCGCCCCCCAGAGTTACGGGCAGCTGGACCTTTCCCATGGGGAGGATCGCATCCCCATTGAAGCCGTAGATTTGGGTCGGGCAGGACACCAGATCAGCCTCCGTCAGGCCAATGGCGGCAAAGGCGGGTTTGAACAATAAGTTGACGGAGCTTCCGTCATCCACCAACACTCGGGACACCATCTTGTTGGAAATTTGAGCATCTATGACCAGTGGGTCGTGGTGCGGGAAATGGACGTTGCGGGCGTCGTCTTCCGTGAACGTGATGGGGAGGTTCATCAGTTTGGGGCGCTGAGCAGGGGCCTGGACGAGGGCGCAAACTTCTTGGTCATGGTCCAGCTCGCTCAGATAGCGCTTTTGATCATTCTTCGAAGGTCCTCCTAGGTGGGGTCCGCCTGATATGGTCGACACGTGCCCGTCCACTCGAGGGGGCACTGCCCTGGAAGGGTAGGGCATTCCAGGACCGGGGGCTTGCGTGGCGACGGCCCCCTGAGGGGCCTGTGCCGGGGGCCCCGGCGCATACCCTCCCTGGGGCGGGTATGCACGAGTCGTTGCCGGCGCTGTAGACTGCCCGGGGTTCGCTGACATGCCCGGGACGCCTACGGGCATTCTTACCCACTGATGGAGGTGTCCCAGCTTGATGAGGTTTTCAATTTCATCTTTGAGCTGCCGACACTCGTCGGTGGTGTGGCCCACATCTTTGTGATAGGCGCACCGTTTTTTGGTGTCTCTGGGGTTCCTCCCCCCCCCTAAACATGGGGCTAGGTTTTTGGTAGTGGACCGCTCTTTCTGTTGCCAGGTAGATGTTTTCCCGGGTGTCCACCAAGTTAGTGTATTCTGAATATTGGGGCTCATAGCCCCTTTTCCCTTTTTTGGCCAACTCTGGCCAGTTCTGGCCTTTGCCGGCCCGCTTACCCCGGGAGGGATTCACGCTTGCCTCGGTTACTCTGGTCTGCGATTGCTGGGCCACGACAGGGGCCATACTATGCCCTGCTGGCGCGATACCATACCCGGAGAATTGCGTTGATTGAGCCGGGGCGTATCCGGAAGCGGCAGGACCGTACACCGTAGGCGTGTAATTAACGCCGGGTGCGACAACCGTCCCCAGGATGATGGGGGGCGTTGTGTAGGACTGCGCGGGGAAATGTCCCGCACCTCCTGGAATCGTCTGAGGGACTGGATGAGGAGCCGAGGGCCATCCAAAGGCCTAGATCTGAGCCTCCTCCCAGTTGATGAATCCTTGGGTCCTCCTGATAAATTATTCTAGGGTGGCGGCTTTATTGCGCTGCATGTCGTCCCAGAGCGGGGACCCGGCCCGGATTCCAGACTGTAGTGCCACCAGGCGCTGCCCGTCATCAACCTTCGTCTTGGAGGCTTCCTCAGTGAAGCGCTGGATGTAGGCCCTCAACGTTTCCGCGGGCATTTGCTTAATATTGGCGAGGGCGCTGATCTGCATGTCCATCCTCATGGCGGCCACGAACTGCTTTCGGAAAGCCGACTATAGCCCGGACCATGTTTGGATGGACCCTGGTTTAAGACTTTTCCACCACTCTTCGGCGGGACCGCACAACGTGATGGAAAAGCAGAGGCATTTTCCGTCGTCACTGACGTGAGCCACGGTCATGAGTCGGTTGTATCGGGACAAATGATCCCTAGGATCCGTGCTTCCAGTGTAGGCGGCGAGGCTTGGCATCTTGAACCTCTTGGGCAATACGGCGTCCAGGATATGTCTCGCGCACGGCTCTTTGTCCTCTTCGTCAGAGTCAGTGTCCACGCCTTCCTGCTTGCGGACCAAGCGGTCGGTGACCTTCTGTAATGGTGCCATTTGTTCCATGAGCTGCCTGGCCACGCTATCCCCCAGGGGGATTCTCTCGTTCCGCCTGTCGTTTATGTCGTTCCTGAGGTCACCGTTTCGAGGAAGGATTTTTTGCTTGCGGGCCCGCTCTTTCCGGGCATTCAGTCCGTCACGTAAATCTACCCGGGAAGTGTCGTCCCCGGAGCTGAGAGCGTTACGATCCTCACGGCGGGATCGTTCCCGATGGTTCTTGTTGACCGAGGCACTCGGGTGCAAAGACTTTTCCCCCCATTCGCCCTTGGGGCGGGCCGGGGCTGACCGTCCCGCGGCCGTACTCCCTGCGGATCGATTGGGTGGCCTCGTCCTGGAACAGGGCGTACCTTCTCTTTCCTAGGTAACGGCCGCGAACGTGCCCCGGCTTTATTGACGGGGGTAGTCTTTTTCCGAGTCGTCCGTCGCTCCTTGTCCGGGACTTTCGGAGCCGTGTCGGGGAGATGCTCTGGGGGACGGATCGGGCTGGCACCCCTGGGGCCCCCGGCTTGCGCTTGGGGAGCGGGTTGTTGCGTTTCTGGCTGCGGGCCAGCTGTGGGGTTGGCTGCCGGGCCCTGCGCGGCCATCAGTGCTTGCAGGGCTCGCAGAGACTCCTGCACCCGGCAGTGCGCCTCCGCCTGTTCAGCCATCCTGGCTTCCTGGTCCAGGATCTGCTGCCTTAGCCTAGTCACCTCCGAGTCTTGCTGATCGTCGCGAGGGACCCCGGGGTCCGCGGCTTCATCGTGATACTCCCCCTCGTTCTCCTCCTCGTAGTACTCTTCTTTGTTTTCTACTTCGTACTCTGCCTCACCTTCGTAATCTTGCGACTCGCCTTGGTGGGAGGTCTAAGGAGGCACGTCTTCAGGCGGGTCTTGAGGGATGTGCTGAGAAGGCAGTGGGTCTCCGTTGCCCTGTTCTGGGTTGGTAGGGTCGAAGGTGGTGTGACGCGTGTTCACCATCGTAGTAAAGGCCTGACGTCGGCGCTAGCTTTCCTTCAGCTCTCAATGAAAGCACCAAACTGTTTACCGAGATTTTCGGCAACTATCTTAATGAAGGTTATTTACTGATAATAATAATGAAAATGGAAGATCGACGCAAGGGTTTTACGTGGTTGGGGCGTTAACTAGCCTTAGTCCACGAGTCCATGTATAAATCTGTATTAGAGCTAGGATAAGCTTTTACAATGGAGTTTTCTAATTATATTTGAACAGGGGTTCTGCCTTCTCTCCCTTTTCTACGTTGTATTACAACTTGTATTTATAGGACGAGGGGGACATCAGGTTTGGGTCGGATCCGACCAGGACCCATCCGAGGAATGTGCACAAGGGACCTCCCTAGTGGGGGCCCCAGCTAAAAAGATATACAGCACACCAAATCCAAACCAGCTCAGGCCCAATTAGTTGCCCTGAGACGCAAGCATTCCCCCGACAAAACGACGCTTTGGCTCTGACCACTTCGAGTCACGAGGCCGATTTGGGAGACAAGACCGGTCAGAGTACTTGGCTGCGCAGTCCTGACACGCCAGCAGATAATCCCAAGGTGACCCTTTCTGCAGGTGAAAAGTGGGGGGACAAGGCTCACGCGAAATGAGGCGGTTTCAGTGTCTTGGACGCTTGGGGAAGAAGCGGTCCAGGTTCGTTTACTCCTGGCCCGCTACGTTTACTCTGAGCCCGGACCATTCCAGGGCCGGGACGGGGATGCGATGGCCGCGACAGTCCGGGCACTCCGGACATTGCCGGGACCGTTCAAGCTGGAGACGAACCCGGAGGAACGTCCCGGACCCATATATCCAGGCCCAATCCGGAGTCCTCGGGCAAGGCCCAAATACCGAGTTGGTCCCCTGACCGTGGGCCGGGGCGAAGGCCCAAAACCCTGACAAGAAATGGGGATAACAGGAACCAATAGCACGCTTCCCCACAGGAAGAGGAACAATATCCCAAGTACATGTCTTGTACAACACAGAGATTTCTTCAGCCATTGCCTGCTGCCAAAGAGGGTCAAGAATAACCTCTTTATAGGAAGAGGGCTCAGAGAGTTGGTGAATAGAAGTCAAAAAAGAAGAGAAAGAATCAGAATAAGTGGAGTAGACAAAATCAGGTAACTGTGTGGACTTACGAATTCTTTGAGGGTAGCGAGGAGGAGGAGCAGGATCCACAATCTCAGAAGCATCTTGGGCAGTAGTAGGGACTGAAGGGACTTCGACAGGCTGAGAACCGACATCTGCAGAGTTAAGAGTATCAACAGTACAAGAATCAAATGGATCAATACGAGTGAGATTAGATTTGTATAGATTGGGGGTGTCCGATGGAATAGAGTAGAAATGTATATGCTCAAGAAACACAACATGACGAGAAACATAGAGTTTTTGACTAACAGGATCATAACATCGATATCCTTTTTGACCTTCACCATAACCAAGAAATACACAAAGAGCGGAACGAGAAGTAAGCTTACTACGTTCAACATGAGGACAGAGAACAAAACATGTGGAACCAAAGACTCTCAATGAAGAATAATCAGGAGCGTGACCACAAAGTTTTTCAAGGGGAGACAGACCTGAAGTGACAGATGACATAATTCTATTGATTGAATGAACTGTAGTCAGAATGGCTTCCCCCCATAACTTACTAGGAACATAAGCAGACAATAAGAGAGAACGAGCAGTTTCAACAATGTGTCTGTGTTTTCTTTCGGCAACCCCATTTTGCTCTGGTGTATCGGTACAAGAGGTTTGATGTAAGGTACCATCTAAAGCAACCAATTCAGAGAAACGATTGGAGGTATATTCACCACCCAGATCACATCGAAAACATTTGATAACAACATTATGTTGAGTTTTAACAAAAGCACGAAACATATGATAAATCGCGAGGAAATCAGAACGATGTTTCATAAGATAGACCCAACAAAAACGAGTATAATCATCAATAAAAGAGACATAGTAACGTGATCCACCTTTTGTTAGAACGGGTGATGGCCCCCACACATCAGAGTGAATCAAATCAAAAGGTGCAAGAGAAACAGAAACACTCTTATAAAAAGGTAAAGCAGAAAATTTTGCCAATTTGCAACCACAACAATCTGAAATATCATGGGTTTGTAACTTTCCTAATGCTCCTGTGGAAGCTAAGTACTTTAAACGTGAACCAGATACATGTCCAAGACGAGAATGCCATAAATAAAACTAGACGAAGACGAACTTAAACGAAATGAAGACAAATCGACACTAGAAGCTGCAACATCAGGAACTCTCAACTCATCTAAAATGTAAAGCCCCCCCTGCCTACGGCCTATCCCAATCAGCTTCTTGGAATGAGGATCCTGCACATAACAACAAGAATTAGAGAAAATAACTGAGAAACCAGAGTCACATAATTGACCAACAGAGACAAGATTCAAAGTAAGATTTGGAATATGATATACATCAGAGAATGACATTTTTGGAGTGCAAATCGAGCCAATCCCTGCTAATGGCATGGGAGTGCCATCAGCGGTCATGACAGATACAGAGGGTACTGATTTAATGGACATGAAGGAATTGGAATTAGGTGACATATGATGTGAAGCTCCAGAATCAAGGACCCATATAGAGGAAGATATACCTGGTGTACTACTAGAAGGCAAACCTATGTGTTAGGAGGCTGACATGGCGTGTGGCTGCAAGGCAATGAACTTCTGAAACTACTCTGTGAGTGTATCAATCGAGGTACTAGGAGTGCTTCCAGAATCTGCAGGTTGAACAATAGCTGCCATGTTCAAAGACATAGAATGAAGAGGTCGATGAGGTTGGTTGCCAGATTTCCAGTGAGGAGACTGATTCGGTGATTGCACCCTGTTCAACAGTTTGGGACATTGAGCCTTCCAGTGTCCCTTTTTCTTGCAAAAACTGCATTCGTCGTAGCCAACCTTGGCTTGAGTCTTGTGTTGATTGTTGGAGGCTGGCCGATGAGGAACTGCAAAGACAGAGGGATTCGGAGAAGGAAGAATCCTTTCCCCCCCCCCCCCCCCCCCTTATCAACACGAGACTTCAAGCGAATCTCTTCTACTAACAACTCATTAACCACCGAATCAACCGACGGAAGAGGACTGCGATGCAGGATTGTTCCACGAAGACCTTCAAACTCATCTCGAAGAGCCATCAAAAATTGAACCAGACGTTGTGTGTCTCTCCGAGCAATGTAAGGGGCAAATGCCCGTAACTCTGCTGATTCAGTCAAAGCAAGCTGATCCCACAGATTAGACATAACAGAATAAAATTCCCGAACGTTCATGCTATTCTATTGAAGGGCCTGAATGTCAATCTCCAACTGATACTGCTTTGCGAAATTAGACTGTGTATACAGCCTTTCCGAGTGCTCCCAAACTTCCTTCGCCGTCTCATATTTCGCCAATTGGATACCGATTGATTGTTGAACCGAGTTGTTGATCCAAGTGATGATTTTTGAATTGTTGGCATCCCAAAGATCCAACTGTTCTGCAAAGCTCTCATCCTTATCGTCCTTCGGTTTCGTGGAAGTTCCAGAAACATAACCCCACATACGTTTCCATTTCAGAAAAATTTTCATAACATAATGCCAATACGAATAATTCTGCCCATTCAATTGCACATTGATGGACTGAAGCGAATCATCTTTTGCGCCATCCATGACGAACAATCGAATTCCAAATAGACAGAACAAAGTGCGAAATCCTCAAAATCAAAGCCAAAGACAGAGCCAAATCACCGAGATTGTAATCCTAGCGCAACCAAATTGAGGATACTCAAGAACATTTATCTGATACCATGATAATTTTGCAAAATAGACAAAAAAAGATTTGAGAGAGAATCAAAAGGGAGGCTAGGTTTTCATTATAACGAAAGAGATAAAAATAAGAGTACAAGAACAACAAAATATATAGCCAAAATAATGAGAGGCTAAAAGACTAAACTACCCTTACATATTAATAAAACTTATATTATTAACACTCTCCACAAACTTGTTGGCAAATTGTTGTTCTACTTCTCTTTCATTAATGTTAGTTTAGATGAAGAATTTTTCTCGCTGGTAGTCTTCAGTCGACCAAGCTTCCACCCAATCTTCTCTGCCGCTTCATTTTTTCGAATTCTTCTCTTACAACTCTCCCAAGGAAAATGATACAAACATATTCATCACCGGTACACTCTTTCAAAGCTCCAATACATCTAAGCAAGAATACAGTTTTACAATAATGTCGTCAAAATACCCATTTCAATTTTAATTCTTTTTTAGAAAATAAAAAATTATTTTCAAAAAAATGTGCCCCGGTTATATAACCTACTATAACAGGTGAACACAAAAAATACAAAGGTAAGCTATAATATATTATATTTTGTCTGACGCGAGGGATCACAAATCTCAAATGCAACTGAGGGGCTGAATAACTCCCCATAAAAAAGATATAAATTGTGTTGTCCTTTTTTAACATTTATTGAAGCTTTTTTTAAAGAACAAAAGAATTATAATATTAAAGTGTTTGAAGAGAGTAAGTATGATTGAGAAGAAGCAAAGTATCACTGGTGTGAGTAGGAAATTTTAAGCGTTGTAGACTGGATAAAAAAAGATTTATTGTTGTATATATTTTATGTTTCTTTTTTTTTTTTTTTGTCTTGTTATGTGTCACTATTTATTTGTTGTAAGATCAAAGTGTGCTAATCATATGTTAAAAATAGTCAACTTCTTATTCTTACCTATTCTTGTTCATTGCATCAAATGTATAATTTTTTAATGACAGTTAGTGGTCAAATAAATTGATGTGAAGTTTGAAAATACAAAAGTGATGTTTATGAGCTACAACTTTTTGTGCGGCATAAAATGAGTTTATTGGTTCTTCTTTTTTTTTTTTTTTTTTTTAAAGTAGAAACAAATTCATTTGAGACAAAAAATTCATTAGCTGTAGAATGGATATGTACTAGAGTTTGTCAAAACATGCTAAATCATATAGAATTACACACATAATTGAAATTTAGATCCTAAACAGATCATATCTAAATTTTTAAAATAAAAAACTTATATGTGTCTGTGACATTTAATTTAGTATAACTTGGTTTATAATCAAGTTGTTGAAACCACACCATCAGAATTAGACAATGTACTACATTAACATATACTACGTAATTTGTTGGAATGCAGATTAGTTTAATAACAAAAGATCACAGAAGTCATTTCAATTTTAAAAGAAGAGTCATATTAATATCTTCAATACCCCATGGCATAAAGTTATTTGATAATGGAAATTTCTTATTATATGCATAAAATCTTAGTGAAATTTTTTAATATGTCAACATTAATTACTATCCCAAATATATGATAATTTCAATTTTTTAGATAAAAATACCTCTAAGATTCAAACACATATTTTCACTCTCAATCCGAACTATCTCTCTCTAACATCTCTCATCCTCTCACTCTCTCTCTCTCATTCTAATCTTGTAAATCTCAAAAAAATATCAAAATTAAAAAAAAAAAATCTGAAACAGACATTTGAGTAAAAAAATATGACCATCCAAAGTTTTCATCAAATTTAAGTGCAGAGCATCAAAATTGTATTGAAAAAGCATCGTTTTGGCCAAAAATCAAGTTTTCATGATTGCATCTCAATAGCATCAAAACACCATTGATTTTTCATCGAAACACCATCGATTTTGCATCGAAAAAGCATTGTTTTAGCAAAAAAAAAAAAAAAAGTTTTCATGATTGCATCGCAAGACCATCGAAACACTATCGATTTTGCATCAAAATTGTATCAAAACACCATAAAAAACATTGTTTTGGCCAAAAATCAAGTTTTCATGATTGCATCGCAACAGCAACGAAACATCATCGATTTTGCATCGAAACACCATCGATTTTGCATTGAAAAGCATCATTTTGGCCAAAAAAATTTCATGATTGCATCACAGGAGCATCGAAACACCATTGATTTTGCATCGAAAAAGCATCGTTTTGGCCAAAAATCAAGTTTTCATGACTGCATCGCAACCGCATCGAAACACTATCTATTTTTCATTGAAACATCATTGATTTTGCATCGAAAAAGCATCGTTTTGGTCAAAAAAATAAGTTTTCATGATTGCATCACAAGAGCATCGAAACATTATCGATTTTGCATCAAAACACCATCGATTTTGCATCAGAATTGCATCGAAAAGGCATCGTTTTGATGCAATTTATATGTTTTTTTGATGGTGTTTCGATGAAATTTTGATGCAAAGTCGATGGTGTTTCGATGCTCTTGCGATGCAATTATAAAAACTTATTTTTTTTTGCCAAAACGATGTTTTTTCGATGCAAAATTGATGGTGTTTCGATGCAAAATCGATGGTCTTTCGATGTTGCGATGCAATCATGAAAACTTAAATTTTGGCCAAACGATGCTTTTTCGATATAATTTCGATGCTCTGCACTGAAATTTGATGAAAAATTTTGGAAGTTCATATTTTTTCATCAAATGTTGGTTTCAGATGATTTTTTTTTTTAATTTTGGTATTTTTCGAGATCTAGAAGATTAGAATGATAGAGAGAGTGAGAGGATGAGAGAATGAGAAATGTTAGAGAAAGAGAGAGTTCGGATTGAGATAGAAAATGAGTGTTTGAATATTAGGGATATTTTTGTCTAAAAAATTGAAATTGTCATATATTTTGGATAATAACTTTTGTTGGCATATTAAATAATTTTACTAAGTTACTATGCATATAACATGAAATTTCCCTTGCCTTTGTAAGTAGAAGTCCATTTTATATAAATTTATCTACAACTAATTGTAAGAAAATTACGTGGACGTAGTATCAATATTTTTCATAAGGAATATAGGTAGTATTGTTTGCAATTTTTTTTTTTAATAACGTTCTTCATTGAAAATACTTTATTTGACCTTAAATATATATATGAAAATAATGTTAGTGATGTTTTTGGCATCAATCAAATTTCTTTATTAGTTTCTATCTTTTTAATTTAATTTTTTTGTTACAATAATAATTTATTAGTTATATATGTATTAATATTTACATGAATATTATTTATATATATATATAGATGCTCCCTGAGAGTAAAAAGTCTTGTCTTTGGACATGGTTTGAGCGTTTTCTCTCGATTTTTTGTTTTGAGTTCGTGGTATTCTATTTTTGGACGTATGATGGATGGAAACTCTAAAGCACTTCGTGAGATTGAGGCAAGGTGTGCTACGGTTTCATTGGTAGATGAAGAGGTGGCTATTTTTGAGTACGAAGAAGCAGTAGTAGA
The DNA here is from genome assembly GCF_963169125.1 of Humulus lupulus. Lineage (NCBI taxonomy): Eukaryota > Viridiplantae > Streptophyta > Magnoliopsida > Rosales > Cannabaceae > Humulus > Humulus lupulus. Next base: position 82,007,982 of record NC_084798.1, on the reverse strand, counting down.
AGAGTCTGATATTGATTTCTGATGGTGTCTGGTGGGAAAATTTCTAGTTGATACACCCATTGATTTTGGAGCAATGAAAAACATGATGGAGGTTCTTTGGAAACCTGGGATGGGTGTGTATGTTAAGGATTTATCTGATAATCGTTATCTATTTCAATTTTATCATGAGAATGATATTCAAATAATGATAGAAGGTAGTCCTTGGACTTTCAATATAGCACAATTTATTTTTGAACGTTTGAAGTCAGGTGATATTTCGAGGGAGGTTCGTTTACATAGATTGGATATATGGGTTCACTTGCATGATCTAAGGAAAGGTTTTATGTGAGAGGGGGTGGTGAAAGATGCTAGGGGATATATTGGGACGTTCATTAAGTCAGATGAGAAGAATTTCATAGCTGTTTGGAGGGAGTATCTTCAAGTCCGAGTAATGGTAGATATTGAGAAGCCTTTAAAATGTCGTATGAGGATCCAAAAAAAGGGGTGGTGAGTGGTTTTGGGTGAATTTTCAATATGAAAATGTTCCAACTTTCTGTTTTATTTGTGGTTTAATCGGTCACTCAGAAAGATTTTTCTCTCGTTTGTTTGATCAGCCGATACATACAATTGAGAAACCGTATGGTCTTCTTATGAGGGCTGCTCCAAGAAAACCTAAGTATGCTTTGGGTGCTAAATGGTTGAGGAATGGAGGGACCCCTAGAGATCATGGTGCTCTGATGGGAAGACCGGTGGGATTTCTAGTGATGCAACAAGGTGATGGGGTAGTTAGTTTTGCTACTATTACGGAGAATCGGGGGAATGGTCTTAATTCAAGGGATAGTGGTACGGGCAAGGAAAAGGGTGATTGCTATGATCATGGGGAGGGATCTGTGGAAATTATGCATGGTAAGAAAGGAAATTCTGATAATTTATTAGGTGATAATAATAGACAAGTTGGCGTGGTGGACGTGGAGGAGACTTTTGAAAGTCAAAATAGAGATTTGATTTTTTTGGACCCAAAACGTAGAAGGATCCAAGGAGAAGAGTCTTGTGGGCCGGTTGGGCCTGCTGTTAGTAGTTGTTATCCAAAAAACAGGCACGGATGATGTGGCAAGTGATTTCTAACACGTGGCTGACACCTGGCAGAATTCTGTTCTACTATCAACCAGTAAGACATTGCAAGCACGGAGCTGAGTTTTATCACGACCAGCATGGTCGTACGTTCCAGATATTTCAAAGATAATCTTATAGAGATCATCGTCATACCCGAGATTATCTCCCATGATTTACTGAATATCCGATTAATTAGGAAAGAATATCTATAACTAATTCATGTAATCTTCCTTGAGCCTATAAATAATGAGAAGATAGCTCAAGGAAAGGACTTTTGGCTTTCTAATTGCAGGAGATTAGAGATTTACGAGTGAGCTAGAGCTATCACATTCGATATATTGTTTTGTTCTTCAGAGGTTGGTAAAACTCATTGAACCCTAGTTCTTTGATCACTCCTTTGAAATATTATATCAATAATAGCTCAAGTGGACGTAGGTTATTACCAGATTCTGGGGCCGGACCACTATAAATTCTTGTGTGCTTTACTGTTTTTGTCATTCTTCTCATTTCAACATATCTGTCTACATCAAGCATTTTTAACTCCGTGTCAGTTGACCAAAATCAGGGTCAACAGTAGTGATATTGAAATGGCTTTAACTGAGCATGATGGTTCAAAAAATGGATTATTGGCGGGCCTCGATGGTGGGGTTCGCCACGGATTATGAGTACTTTGAGTTGGAATTGATGTGGGCTTGGGAACCCAAGGACTATCCAATTCCTTAAAGACATTGTGTGTCAAAAGAAGCCCATGTTTATTTTTCTTTGTGAGACATTGAGTAATTGGGCCTAGGCTGATTTTTTGGCCCAACAATTTGGTTATGAGGGTACTTTCGTTGTTGAAGCACAATCTATGGGAGGTGGTTTGGCGCTACTATGGAAAGCTCAGGATGATGCTCAACTTTTGAGTTTCTCTGATAATCATTCTAATGTTATTGCAAGAGTAGGTGGCATGGAGAAGTGGAGGTTGACGGGCATGTATTTGGAACCTAACCGGTCTTTGCAGTCAAATACACAGAATCTTATGAGGTGGTTACGAGAGGATTCAAGCGTGCCTTGGTGCATTATTGTGGATTTGAATAATGTTTTGAGTCAATCAGAAAAGAAAGGTGGTAATCCTTATCCTAATTGGCTCTTGGAAAGATTTCTGAAAGCTTTAGATGATTGTAATTTAATTGATTTGGAGCTTTTTGGTCATCCTTTCACTTGGGAAAAAGTCGTGGCACTGATAGATGGATTGAAGCTAACTTGGATAGGGCAGTAGTGAGTGTTTCTTGGATGCAAACTTTTAAATCAGCTAGATTGTTTAATTTGGGGCATATTACGTCCGATAATAGCACCTTATTTCTGAACTTGTGCTCCGTGTTATGGGTAGTCGGCAGAAGCTTTTTCGGTTCGAAAATGCTTGGCTGTGGGAGGAACATTGGTTCAGCTAGTCAAGGATTGTTGGGAAGGTCATCATCACCTTTCGGTCCAAGGAAAGATTGTTAAGTGTCAACAAATGTTGTGGGGTTGGGGTAGGAATATTACTAGCAATTTTAAGGATGGAATTCAAGAGTGTAAGATTACAATTCGAAGGTTGCGGGGGCTTCGAGACTCAGATTCAATGATAGCTCTTAATGAAACTAAGGCTCGATTGGCGGAGATTTATTACTAGAAAGAAATTTATTGGCGTCAGCGTTCTAAGCAGTTATGGCTTAAAGATGGTGATCAAAATAGTACGTTCTTTCATGCTACAACTAATGCTCGTAAGAAAAATAATTTAATTCATTGATTGAAGGATGATTTAGGTAGTTGGGTGGAGTGGGAGAATGGTTTGGCAAATTTTATGGGTGATTATTTCAAAAATATTTTTTCTACTTTTGCTGTTGAGATGGATGATGTTGTCTCTAGTATTTGTCGCATCTTGAATGTACAAAATGATGTTTTGCTTAGGCCGATTGATGATCAAGAGGTCAAGGATGCTCCTTTTCAAATGCATCCTGATAAGTCTCCTAGTTCAGATGGCTTTACTCCTGCTTTTTATCAAAAATGTTGGAGTGTGGTGGGTAGTGATGTGGTTCAGCTGGTTCGTAATTTTTTTCAACAGTGTATGTTCCCTGAAGGCTTAAATAATACTCATCTAGTGTTAATGCCTAAGAAGAAGAATCCTGTTACGATGGGTGATCTTTGGCCTATTGCTTTGTGTATTGTTCTGTATAAGGTGGTGTCCAAAGTTATGACGAATCGTTTGAAACCTTTGCTTCAAGAAGTCATATCTAAGTATCAAAGTTCTTTTATTCCAAGGAGACTCATCACTAATAATATTATGGTCTCTTTTAAAGTTCTTCACTATCTTAAACGGAAGAATCAAGGTACTCGTGGGTGCATGGTCCTTAAGTTAGACATGAGAAAGGCTTATCACCGGTTGGAGTGGTCTTTTTTGGAGGCTATGTTGATTAAAATGGGGTTTGTGGTTCGGTGGGTTAATCTCATTATGCAATGTGTCTGGTTGGTGTCATATAAGATTACTCATGGTGGGGAATTGATTGGTCTGATTACCCCTTCTAGAGGTATTCGCCAGGGGGATCCCTTGTCTCCTTATCTTTTTATTCTTTGTGCTGAAGGCTTTTCGGCTCTTATTAGAAGATATGAAGAGAGAAAGTGGCTTCATGGGTGTAGGGTGGCTCAGGGAGCTCCTGTGATTTCACATATGTTGTTTGCATATGATAGTTATTTGTATTGTAAGGCGACAATGGAAGAAGCACATAAGGTAATAAAACTATTGAGTACGTTTGAGAGAGCTTCTTGTTAAAAAGTCAATCTTCAGAAGTCTTCAATATTTTTTAGCTCAAATACTTTGCAACTTACTCGTTTGGATCTTTTAGCTATTCTTCAAATGAGGGAAGCTGATGATAGTAGTTTTTACCTGGGGTTGCCTAGTGTTTTGAGGCGGCATAAGTCAGTGGTTCTTGGGTTCCTTAAGGATAAAGTTCAGAAACGTTTGCAAAGTTGGGATAGTAAGTTGCTTTCTCAAGCCGGTAAAGAAGTTCTTCTTAAATCAGTAATTCAAGCCCTTCCATCCTATGCTATGAGTGTCTTTCTTTTGCCTATGGATCTTTGTAAAGATGTGGATCGTTTGATGAGTAAGTTTTGGTGGCACTCCTCTTCATCACAAGGAAAAGGCATTCATTGGAAAAGCTGGGATAAACTTTGTTTGCATGAGAATAAAGGGGGTATGGGATTTCGAAATTTGAGGGATTTTAATTTGAGAATGCTTGGTAAACAAGGGTGGCATTTGCTCACTAAATCTCAATCCTTAGTTGGTCACATCTTTCAAGCTCGTTACTATCCTTGGAGTTGTTTTTTATCCGCCGCTTTGGGGTCAAATCCAAGTTTTATTTGGAGAAGCATCTTAGAGGCAAAATATGTTGTGGCTATGGGTGCTAGATGGCGTGTAGGTTCAGGGTCGAGCATTAAAATCCTTGGTCAGCCGTGGCTACCAGATGTGGAGGACCTGTATGTTCATTCTTCTTCTTCTGCTCTTGTGGATTAGTTGGTGTGCAATTTATTCAAGGTCGGTGAAAGGGTCTGGGATGATAAAATTATTACAGATTTGTTTGAGATAAGAGATCACCAACTTATTTATAGCATTCCCTGGAGCTCAGATGAAATGGAAGATAGTTGGTATTGGTCTAAAGAAACTTTTGGTTGTTACTCGGTCAAAAGTACATGCTTATAAAATGCTTCAAGTTACTAGTGGAAGGTGGAATGCAGGGGACAATTCGGGTTTCTGGCGTCAAATTTGGAACTTAAAAATACCTCCTAAGGTAAAAAAAAATTCATTGGTGTGCTCTTAATAATTGTCTTCTTACTCTTACTCGGTTGGTAAGCAAAAGAGTACATGTCGGTGAGTGGTGTCTAGTTTGCAAAATTGACAGAGAGACTATTATTCATAGCCTAATGGAGTGCTCGCTTGTAAGGTATTGTCTATCTCGAGTTTTTCCTGGTGTTGGTTTGAATGGCTGGTTGAGTTTTAGTGGCTGGTTTGAGGACTTTTCTAAGGGGCATACAATTGATATTATAGCTAAAGTAGCTATGGTTAGTTGGGCCATATGGAGGGCTAGAAATGAGTTGGTGTGGAATGAGAAGACTTCTAGTGTGGGAGTCGTGGTTGTAGTGGCAATTACTCATCTTGACAACTGGTTAGCTGCTAAAAATAAGGAGTTGTCTGATCCGAGAGCATCATTATTTGATGCACATGAGATTGAGCGTTGGGCGAAGCCTCTTGAAAATGTTGTGAAGATTAATTGTGATGCAGCTGTATTTTCTGTTGATGTGAAGTATGGAATTGGGTGGTTAGCTCAGGATTTTGAGGGGAGTTTGGTTGAGGCAACTGTTGTGTGTGTTAGAAAAAATCAGTAATGAATAGTAATTTTTTGTTGTCCCACATTGTTTATGAATGAAAAATCTCCTTATTTAGAAACTATAAATAAACCCTAGTGGTCTTAGTTTCTTTTACACCAAAAACATATATATATATATATATATTTGTCTTCCTTTGAAGATTAAGATATATATATTTTCAATATTGTTTTTTCCTTTTTACTTTTTAAAGTTCTTAGATTTGTTGTAGTGTGATAAAGTTTGGACATATTTGGTTCAGCGAAGTAATTGAGTTACTTGTCCTTCACCGTTGTATCCTGTGAGATAGACGTCGAAACCTCGTAGAGGCAGCGAATCTGTTTTAAGGAAACTGTGTGTTACACAGGCCTCGACTTTTAATTTTGTTCTTTATAATTATTGTCTAAATTAATTATAATTACCATTTATATTATAGTTATTTATATTGTGTTATTTATAATTATAATATTGTCATTTATATTATAGTTATTTATATTGTGTTATTTATAATTATAATATTGTTATTTATATTGTGTTATTTATAATTATAATATTGTTATCTATATTATAGTTATTTATATTGTGTTATTTATAATTATAATGTTTATGTATCTTTAATTTAGTAGATATAAATATTGAATTTATCATATTGCGTTTATTCAAGTATTATATACGTTATGTTTTTCATACAATCTTATAATAGATTTTCGTTTAAATATAATATTTGATAGTTAGATATATTTTATATTATTATAATGTTTAATATATCTATTAGTAATATTTCTATATCTATATATTGAAAGATATTGCTATTGCGAAAAGTTCGTTTGAACTTAAATCTCACTAGAGAAGTTATGGGAACTGAATATTTTCAAAGAAACTAGACTGTTGAGGCAGGGGCTAGACCCTTCTAGTATTCTTTGGAAATTATCTAGTAGAGATATTTGAGGCTGGATAAATACTTAATAGAAATATTCTACGAGAGGCTAGACCACAAATGGTTGGGTTTTTTACCCTTCCAGGCTAACCTAAGAATTTTCTTTAAGTTTGATCTAATAAATCTATCAGCCATGGTGTCTGAGATAAACCTAGTAAATTCCAACCCAATGGAGTGGTGGATTGATACTGGTGTCACTCAGCATGTATGCTCAGACAAGAGTCTGTTCAAATCTTTTGAACAGGTAGATAATGGCGAGAAGATTTTCATGGAAAATTCTGCCACATCTAAAATTGCAGGTCAAGGAAGTGTGATCCTAAAAATGACTTCTGGAAAGGAGCTGACTCTGAACAACATACTGTACGTACCAGAGATCCGGAAAAACCTAGTGTCTGGTTCATTGTTGAACAAACACGGATTCCGAATTGTATTTGAGTCAGACAAAGTTGTTCTGTCCAAAAGTGGAATGTATGTGGGAAGGGGTTATGTAATTGATGGGTTGTTTAAACTCAGTGTAATGGTTGTTAAACCAATTATCAATAAAGTTAATAACTCTTCTACTTACTTGCTTGAGTTTTCCAATGTTTGGCATGGTAGACTAGGACATGTTAATTATGATACTCTACAGAGATTAATTAACTTGAATCACATACCAAAATTACACATTGATTCAAATCATAAGTGTGAAACCTGTGTTGAGGCAAAACTAACAAGGTCTTCCTTCAAAATGATTGAAAGGAATAATGAACCCCTAAATTTAATCCATAGCGATGTATGTGATTTAAAATTTGTTCAAACAAGGGGAGGCAATAAGTATTTTATTACTTTTGTCGATGATAGCATGAAATATTGCTATGTGTATTTGCTAAAAAGCAAAGACGAGGCTATAGAGAAATTTGTTCTCTATAAGACCAAAGTTGAGAATCAACTTAACAAAAAGATTAAGGTGTTGAGAAGTGATCGAGGTGGTGAGTATGAATCACCATTTCGTGAATTCTGTGCTAAACATGGAATCATCCATGAAACCACTGCACCTTATTCACCTCAGCAAAATGGTGTTGCTGAACGAAAAAATCGTACATTGAAAGAGATGATGAATGCGATGTTGATTAGTTCTGGATTGCCGCAGAACATGTGGGGAGAAGCTATCTTATCAGCTAATCATCTTTTAAATAAGATACCCAAAAAGAAAGAAGATAAGACCCCTTATGAGTTATGGAAAGGAACGAAACCTTCCTTCAAATACTTAAGAGTGTGGGGGTGTCTTGCCAAAGTTGTTGTACCTTTGCCAAAAATGGTAAAAATAGGTCCAAAAACTATTGATTACATTTTCATTGGTTATGCACATAATAGTAGCGCGTATCGGTTTTTGGTGTATGAGTCTAAAATATCTGACATATACAAAAACAAAATAATGGAATCCAGAAATGCGTTGTTCTTTGAACACGTATTTCCTTATAGATCAAAAGAGGATTCAAGTTCGTTGAAACGAACACATGAGACTATTGCTGAAAATAGTCAGGATCAAAGTCAAGAATGTGAGAATGAACCGACGTAGCAAAAGAATTAGAACAGAAAAATCTTTTGGTCTAGATTTTCTGACCTATTTGCTAGAAGGTGAACCTCAAAGCTTTGATGAAGCTGTGAACTCCACTGAAGGCTCTTTATGGAAAGATGCTATTAATAGTGAGATTGAATCCATACTTCAAAATCACACTTGGGAGTTAGTAGATCTTCCTCCAGGATGTAAGCCTTTAGGGGCCAAATGGATTTTCAAAAGGAAAATGAAATCTGATGGTTCAATTGATAAGTATAAGTCACAGCTTGTAATTAAAGGTTATAAGTAACGTGAAGGGCTTGATTACTTTGACACTTATTCTACTGTGACGAGAATAAATTCCATTAGGATGATACTTGCTATTGCTGCGTTATGCAATCTTGAAGTACATCAAATGGATGTGAAAACTGCTTTTCTAAATGGGGATTTAAATGAATAAATTTATATGGAACAACCCGATGGGTTTTCCTCCCCAGATCAAGAAAGAAAAGTATGTAAATTGGTGAAATCTTTATATGGTTTAAAGCAAGCACCAAAACAATGGCATGAGAAATTTGACCAAACTATGTTGGCAAATGGCTTCAAAATCAATGAATGCGATAAATGTATTTATGTTAAAGAAACAAATAATTACTATGTCATTTTGTGTCTTTACGTAGATGACATGCTCATTGTTGGTAGCAGTGATAAGATGATCAAATCTATCAAGAGTATGTTGAACACGAAATTTGACATGAAAGATATGGGTCTAGCATATGTCATTTTGGGGAATCAAATCTCAAGGACATCTGATAAGATCATTCTAAGTTAGTCACATTATGTGGACAAAATTCTTGAGAAATTCAACAAAGAAGATTCTAGTGTATCTAGAACCCCTATAGATTCGAGTCTACAGTTGTTCAAGAACAAAGGGGAGAGTGTCTCTCAGGTAGAGTACTCTAGAATTATTGGAAGTATAATGTACTTAATGAGTTGTACAAGACCAGATATAGCCTACACAATTAGTAAACTGAGTAGATACACGAGTAATCCAGGGTCTGACCACTGCAAAGGAATAACAAGAGTACTTAGGTACTTCCGATTTACTCGTAGCTATGGGCTGCACTATACTAAATATCTAGTAGTACTTGAAGGGTATTGTGATGCTAATTGGATATCTGATATGAAAGATTCAAAATCTACGAGTGGATATGTGTTCACACTCGGTGGTGCAGCTGTATCATGGAAATCTTCTAAACAAACGGTAATAGCTAGATCCACAATGGAATCTGAGTTTATTGCATTAGACAAGTGTGGCGAAGAAGCTGAATGGCTTCGTCAATTTTTAGAAGATATTCCAAAATGGCCTAAACTAGTGCCAGCTATTGGCATACATTGCGATAGTCAATCTGCAATTGGTAGGGCACATAATAATATGTATAATGGTAAGTCTAGACATATACGTTGTAGACACAATATCATTAGAATACTACTCTCAACTGGAGTTATCTCTATTGACTATGTGAAGTCAAAGGTTAATATTGCGGATCCGCTAACCAAAGGGTTAAATAGAGAGTTGGTTGAAAAATCATCGAGGGGAATGGGTCTAAAGCCCATGAATTAATAAAGTCAATACAGTAGACACCCCAACTAGTTGACTGGAGATCCCAAGATCTAGGTTCAAAGGAACAACTAAAACTGTAAATATTATGTTGGATCACTGTGGGGGTTATCCTCATTGTCCATTCCTATGATGAAACAGTGGAAATCGTAAGGAAAATGTTAAGCTATGCTTTTAATGATTTCTTATGCGTCGAAATGTCGAGCAGAGTAATATGGGTTACTCTTAATTAAGAAAATCACCTATGTGAGAGAGAAGATTGGCCGCTTCTATAGGGATTGAATAAGGGCTCAATTCTTAGAATATCTCTTGCAGAACCAGGGAAATGTTCAGGGCCAAAACGAACATAATCTTGAGAACCAATATATGTCAGGAAAGACTCCTGTGTGTGGTATATCATCGTTTACACGAACAGCAAAACAGTTCAAAGACATCGCGTCTACTGATCAGCCAGTAAAGTAAATATACTTACACAAGGGAATGTTCAAAGGATAACACCTACCTATCCTATGCGGGTTTCTAACGTTGAACTCTATCACTAGGGTCTAAACCATCTGTTGGTTATTCTTGTGTCAGTTTTCATTCATGTGGGGGATTGCTAGAAAAAATCAGTAATGAATAGTAATTTTTTTTTTGTCTCACATTGTTTATGAATGAAAACTCTCCTTAGTTAGAAACTATAAATAAACCCTAGTGGTCTTAGTTTCTTTTACACCAAAAACATATATATATATATATATTTGTCTTCCTTTGAAGATTAAGATATATATTTTCAATATTGTTTTTTCCTTTTTACTATTTAAAGTTCATAGATCTGTTGTAGTGTGATAGAGTTCATGCATATTTGGTTCGGCGAAATAATTGAGTTACTTGTCATTCATCGTTGTATCCTGGGAGATAGATGTCGAAACCTCGTAGAGGCGACGAATCTGTTTTAATAAAACTGTGTGTTACACAGGCCTCAGCTTTTAATTTTGTTCTTTATAATTATTGTCTAAATTAATTATAATTACCATTTATATTATAGTTATTTATAATTAAAATATTGTTATTTATATTATAGTTATTTATAATTATAATGTTTATGTATCTTTAATTTAGTAGATAAAAATATTGAATTTATTATATTGCGTTTATTCAAGTATTATATACATTATGTTTTTCATACAGTGTGTCATGTGGGGAAAGTGGATTCGTTGCTTGCTGAAGCCTTAGGTGTGAAGGAGGTTCTTAGTTGGATCAAAACGAGGGACGAGGCTCGGTCTTCTGCTGGTTTTGATGGGGGTTCTTATGCAGTAGAGACCGATAACCAAATGGTGGTGAATGCTTTAGTTTCTTTGTCTTCTTTTTCTTCTCCTTTTGGTTTGGTAATTTCTTATTGTAAAAGGCTACTTGCAAGTCTTAGTTATGTTTCAGTTTCCTTTGTTAAACGATCTGGAACCAAGCAGCTTTTTGGTTGGCTCGCTCTTCTAGTTGTATTGTTGGTGGGAGTTTTGTTCCCACTGGTTTACAAGTTATTTTAATAGCAGATCTAATGAAAGTCGCAGATTTATTTCAAATATATAAATATATATATATTTACGTGAATATTTATTGTATCTACTATGATTTTTTTAAATATACAATTGTTCCATATAATAAATATATAAATATAGGGAGCAAATAGAATGCATCCTCATTTTTTGCAATATCAGTACATCTTTTTTCTATTTCGGTACCTGAATAGTTATAATCCCAAAAAAAATTTATATGATGGTGTACATTATAGCTATTTAGAAAACATCCTACAAATTTTTAAGAAATTCTGAATAAATTATGGTACCGAAACCAGATCTAAACTGCATGTTGCACGCGTGCCTGTTTTTTTGTGTACGAGTGTAAAATTTGACAGTTTGAACTCTGTTTTCGGCTTCGTAAACTATTTAGAGTTTCTTAAAAATTTGCAGGATATTCTAAATACCTACAATAAATACCGTCATATAATTTTTTTTTTTTTATAACTATTCAGGTCCCAAAATAGAAAAATGATGCACTGATGTTGCAAAAAAATGTGATGCATTGTAGTCGTTCTCTATAAATATAATTATATTGAAGCTTGTGTTTAACTCTTTTAAGAAATTGAAAGAAAGAAAATTATCAATGTCTACAATATTGAATTTTAGTTAATTAATATTATTGAGCTATGATTAAATTTTATATGACCTTTTAAACTAAGTAGAAAGATATATATTTTTTTTCTTTTGCAACAAGCAGAAATATATTATTATATCACAGAGAAAACAAATAAAATTATGTAGTTTAAAAATAGTCTCGTATCTTCTTAGCAAAAAAAACCCCTCATATCAAACCAATAAAATTATTCAAATAAATAGAAATTAATTAAATGCATCACATAAACAAAGTGATGACTAACCCTTTAAAAAAACAAAGTGATGACACAATAGACACATTCACACAATAGTTGTTGTCTCGTGCCCTCTTTATTTCAAATACAATTCTCTTCCATCAAAATATAATTGTCTTCATTCTAAATACACATCAACACAATATCACACTACTAGAATCTTATAATATTGCCCCCCAAATAATAAAATATTATAATATTGCCCCCCAAATAATAAAATATATACAAAGAAACAGATAGATTCCCATGGATTAATTAAAATACTATTTTTTAATATTACAAATGTCTTAGATGGGTTACCAAACTTATAATTTCCGGTAAAAAAAAAACACAAAAGGAACTGGAATCTACAGTAAAACTTTTTTAGTCTTATTTGAGGTATGTCACACCTCATTCTGTAGTGTGAGGGACTAAATAACTCCCCATATATGTAATACTTAAATTGCATAGAACAGAGAGAATCTATAACCTTTTACAACAATACGTACTATAAATAAAAATATTTACATGGTAAGAGAGAGAAATAAGTGTAAAGCAGGGAGGGAGAAGTTAAGATATTATTTTTGACATTAAAACAATAAATAATGATAAGGGCAGAGCAGAGCATTAGGAATTCTCCTTGTTATTGGGGGATGTGCCCTAAAGTCTTAAGCACACAGGCTAGCTAGTAAGTAATCTTAATAATCACGAGCCCTTCAATGAAGAAAGAGGAAGTTAATGGGAGTTGTCAGTCATCTCTGTTCCTCACAATTATCAGTATGCCATTCCAATGGTTTTTATACATCATTTCCACCCAAGATAACACACTTGTAATTTGCTCACTCCATGTATCGAAATGGCATACATTATTTTCCTACATTATATAGTGCCCAATACTATTTATCCATCATATATTCAAAATATATAATACATCATATTAAATTATATGAATAATACTACATGTCGCATCAAGTGATATTGAACACTATTAGTATTTTGTAACAATATTAAATAGAAGAAAGCACCTAATATTTAACATAATTTGTGATATAGTACCTAATTTTTTTCGCGAGAAAAGTGTCTAATGTCAAATTCTGTGCGTTTCTGTCACCAACCATCCATTAAATATTGATTAGGCATACATGTGGCATCACACGATTGGTCCACTTCATAATATTTTTTGTTAAATAAATTAAATTAAATTAAAAATAGAAAATTATTTTAAAATCAAATTAATTAAAAAAGAGAACTGAAAAAATCCATTTTTTCCCATCAATGGGGAAAGTTGGGAAAATATGGGATATTTGCGATAAATCCCCCTATTCTTTTACAAAAGTTGCGACAAACCCTCCAATAAAAAATTTTGGTGGCTAAACCCCCTTCCGTTAATGATTGGTTGCAAGTTACCCATTTTAGGTGTTAAATAGCATGTAAGTAAGTTAAGTGTCAACTAAGATACACATGACAACACTTTATAGGGTCACATGTCAAAATATAATTAATTTTTTTAAAATAATAAATTTAATTAATAAAAATAGAAAAAATTAATTTTAATTTTTTTCAATTTCATTTTTTTGTTTAATTTTAATTATGTATTATTATTATAATAAAAATTAGAATATTAGAAAAATTAATTAAAACAACTTAAAATAAAAAAAAATTAAGAATTTTTTGAAATAAATTTAAATTTTGAAGGGAATAAATTTTAAAACTTTTTTCAAATAAATTTAAGTTTTGAAAAAAGTTTTTAAATTTATATTTTGTATTTTAAGTTTTGTTTTAGTGAATAATATTTTTAAATAATAATAATACATACTTCAAATTAAAAAAAAAACTTAAAATTGGAAAAGGTTTTTAAATTTATTTTTTCTATTTTATGTTTTGTTTTAGTGTTTTAATTATTGTTTTTCTATTAATTTAATGTTTTAAAATAACAATAATACATAATTAAAATTAAACAAAACTGTAAATAGAAAAAAAATTTAAAATTTATTTTTTCTATTTTTTAATTAAATTTATTATTTAAAAAATAATAATGAATTATTTTTGACATGTGGCCCTATAAAGTATTGTCACGTGTATCTTAGTTGACACTTAACTTGCTTACATGACATTTAATACCTAAAAGAGGTAACTTGCAACAAACCATTAACGGAATGGAGTTTTGCTACAAATTTTTTTGATTTGGGGGTCTGTCGCAACTTTTGTAAAAGAATAGGGGGTTTTGTCGCAAACAACCCGGAAAATATCCATTTTTTCCCATCAGCTGAGAAAGTTGGGAATACACATGGCATCACATGATATTAAATTACATGAATAACACGATTTGTAAATTGTAATAGTTCGAGAGGCAAATCATACTTATTCTAATATATATATCTTTTTTTTTGAAAAAACGGTACTAGAAAAATGGGGCTTTAACTTTGGTTCTCACACATAATGATCCTTTGGAATAACACAAAACCAAAGTTAAAGCTTTTACATGACTTTTACTTTGATTTTGGTTTCCCACTGCAAGGGAAATAAGCTACGACTTCAGTTTTTATGAAAGAACTCCATCATAAGTTCAAAGGACGAGGGTTGCTTTCGGTTAAGCGGAGTGGGTGACTTATTAGCTAATAACTGTTGTTAAAAGTGGAGATAGACTTTTGTTTTTTACCAAATAAACAATATAGGGATTCCTTACAACTCAAACCACAAGCCCAAACGAAAAATTCATCTTTATGGGAAATCGATTCAAAGTTCCAGTTAAAACCATTGGAACCTATCATTTTAATTTTAGACACTGAATTTCCTTTAGATCTTTTTCATATTTTTTATGTTCCTTTTGTTTTTTGCAATTTGATTTCCTTGTCTAAACTTAATACATTAGGGTACTTCTTTAAAGTTAGGAATGGATGTTTCAGTTTATTTAAACAAAATCTTTTTAATGGTTCTGGTATTCTTTATGATGGTTTGTACAAATTAAAGCTTGATACCCTCTTTGTTGAAACTCTGTTAACCTTGCATCATAATGTTAGTACTAAACGTGGTTTAATTAATGAATCATCAGCTTACTTGTGGCATAAACGTTTGGGGTCACATATCCAAAGAAAGAATTGAGAGATTAGTAAAGAATGAAATCCTACCTGATTTGGATTTTACAGATCTTGGAATTTGTGTGGATCGTATTACGGGAAGGCACACAATTAAGAAAGCAGCCACAAAAAGCACACAACTCCTTGAAAGATGCAATCGTACTTTAATGGATATGGTTAGAAGTATGTTAAGAAATTCATATTTACCCAAATAATTGTAGATGCACACCTTAAAGACCGTTGTATATATTTTTTTAAATAGGGTTCCTAGTAAGGCAGTTCCAAAGATACCTTTTGAACTTTGGACAGGAAGGAAGCCCAGTTTAAGGCAGCTGCATGTTTGGGGTTGCCCAACAGAAGTAAGAATTTATATTCCACATGAAAAGAAATTTGATTCAAGAACAATCTGTGTTTCTTCATTAGTTGTCCATAAAAATCTAATAGGTGTTGATTTTATTGTCCTAGCCATAGTACAAGAATTGTTGAAACTGGAAATGTTAGGTTCATTGAGAATGGTGAAGATAGTGGGAGTTTGGAACCACATAAAGTGAAAATTCAAGAAGTTGGAACGCAAGTTCCTTTGCCTATAGCTTATTCTCAAGTTGTTGTTTATGTGCAAGCTGATCGTGTTAATGGTTTGCAAGAACAACAAATTAATGATTAAACACCATACAATGAAGTTGTCATGAATGAACCTACGATAGATGAACCAAAAGAAATTGCATTATGAAGATATAATAGGCAAAGAAGATCTACTATTTTTTTTTTATGATTATGTGGTTTATCTTCAAGAGTCAAAATTCAACTTAGGAATGGATGATGATCCAGTTTTGTTTTCACAAGAAATAGAAAGTGATAGTTCTGCTGAATAGTTAGATCCCATGAAAGAAGAGCCAAAATCAATGTATGACAATGAAGTTTGAACCTTGTTGAATTTCTTAAAGGTTGTAAAAGTGTTGGGTGTAAATGGGTCTTCAAGACCAAGTGCAACTCAAATGGCAATATCAAACGTCACAAGGCCAAACTCATTGCCAAAGGTTTTACTCCAAAAATGATGTTGACTATAAAGAGACATTTTTCATTGTCTCTAAAAAGGACTCTTTATAATTATTATGACAATGGTAGCTCATTATGATTTGGAGCTCCATCAAATAGATGTGAAAACAACTTTTTTGGATGTGAATTTAGATAAAGAAGTTTTTATGGATCACGTGAAAGTTTTGTGGTTGAAGGAAAATAACATATGGTGTGTAAAATTAAGAAGTCAATATATGGGCTTAAACAAGCTTCCCAACAATGGTATTAGAAGTTCAATGATGCCATCACATCTTTTGGATTAAGGAGAACATTGTTGATTGATGTATATATCTGAAGATTAGTGGGAGAAAGTTTATATTTCTAATTTTGTATGTTCACGATATTTTTCTTGCTACTAATGATCTTGATTTATTACATCAAACCAAAGAATCCCTTTTTAAGAATTTTGAAATAAAAGATATGGGTGAGGCATCCTATGTGATTGGAATACAAATATTTAGTGATAGATCACATGGATTATTGGGATGGTCTCAAAAAGCATACATTAATAAAGATTTAGAGGGATCCAAAATGAAAAATGTTGGTATTAAATAAGAAAAATATCAAAATAAGCAGCAGAATGTATAGGAAAGAGATTTTTAAAAAATCATTAATACCAGTCAATATTATACATATATAAACATATTAAATAACACATACAATGAATAGAGATTACCTCTCGTAGCCTATCAAATGTCCTTGAGTCTTTTAGTAAAATCAACGATGTTCATATCCTTATGAAAGTTCACACCTTAGTCTTCCAAGGCGTTTCTCTAACACACAAGAAAGTGTGTGGGCACGTAGGATTCACAAGTTGATTTTAAGCTCTCTAGATGTACTCATCACGTGAGATCTAGAGAGGTTTGAGAAGAGAGAGGCTATAGAAACTTCTAGAATTTTAGGTATAGAAAATTCT
Organism: Humulus lupulus; assembly: GCF_963169125.1. Taxonomy (NCBI): domain Eukaryota; kingdom Viridiplantae; phylum Streptophyta; class Magnoliopsida; order Rosales; family Cannabaceae; genus Humulus; species Humulus lupulus. The sequence goes on along the minus strand of NC_084798.1, from coordinate 81,990,962 downwards.
ATTGTTTCTTTCTTTTGAGAGAGACTTGTAACCTAGAAAACTAACTTATAAAAGAATCTCTTCTTTTTGGGTTTATAAAGATAATTAACTAATTTAATTAAAATAAAATTGATTAGCTGCAACCTATTTTGATTATTTATTTTAAATCATATTTAAAAAGAATAATTAAATAAAAAAATTAATTTGAAATTCAAAATTCAAATCTCAGGGATAGATCATATCTACATGTGGCGCCACTCATTGTGCTCTCTCGTACAATGAGTGGCATGAGCCATAAGGGGTGTATCCCTTATTTTCTCATTTGTTTGTTTAATTAATTTTAAGACAAGATATTTATCCCAAAATAAATATCAGTTAATTTAAAATTAACTTTATCTTAAAAAAACTATCAGTTTTAAATAAACATCTTATAATAAGATAATAATTAAATTCTCTCAAATATTAATTCAAACATGATTAATATTTATTTTAACATAAAGTTTTTCAAATAAAATCCATATAGTTAATTAATTCACAATTAATCAATTGTCCGTAATTATCACAAAAATATTTCCTTGCCCTAGAAAAATAATTCATTTGCAATTAAGTCATTCTCTCTTTAAATCTTCATTGTGACATCATTACCCTTGACAGTGTAGGAAAAAGGCGACCTGAGAACCATAGACCTATAATACGAAGCTCCAATAAACCAAACTATTAATTAAACTCTTAATTTCAATAATCTTATTTCTTAATTCCATGATTACTCCACTATAAATATGAATTTGCACTCTAAGTATTTATAGAATTATATTTACGTAGTTTTCTCTTGTAGTCTATTGATATAATTAATAAATGCAGTTCTTTCATCCTTTTATTGGTTCGTTAATTAGAGTTGGTCAAAATTACCGTTTTACCCTTCTAATTTCCTCTTGTTCATTAAGTACCATTAATTCACTAGTAAATAATTAATCTATAATCAAATTATAGATTTGAGCTCAATAATTATTCAGTTCCACAATTAACCATTAAGGGAACCAATATTTGATCTGTTAGGAAAGCATAAATTCCATTATTGTAAAATCATGTTCTTAGCCATTCATGATATTAAATCTCCAAAACAAAAGTCACTAGCCTCATTATTTTAAGAGACATTAACGAATGAATAAAAAGATCCAATAAACACAACACATGAGTTCATGATGACACAGGATTTATAAGATTATTGCTAAGATGATTACCAACAGATTGCGGGAAGTGTTACATGATGTAATCTCTGAAGAGCAAAGTGCGTTTATCCCTGGACGCCTTATTTCTGACAATGCTATGATTGGGTTTGAATGTCTCAACGCAGTCAAGCAGCATAAGAAAGGTAAACAAGGGTACCTTGCTTTTAAGGCTGATATGGCTAAGGCTTATGATAGGGTGGATTGGGCTTTCTTGGAGGGTATGATGATGCGGTTGGGCTTCCCTAGTGGGTGGATTGCTTTGATTATGAGATGTGTTACAACTGTTTCTTATGCGATTAATGTTAACGGGGATGTTATTGGTCATATTGTCCCTACTCGTGGGTTGAGACAAGGTGACCCACTTTCACCTTTTCTCTTCTTAATTTGTGCTGAAGGACTCTCCTCAATCATCAAACAAGAGCTCCGTTTACACACTATTTCGGGTCTTAAGTGTGGTCGGCGCGGTCCTATTGTCTCTCACCTCCTTTTTGCTGATGATAGCTTTTTCTTCTTGGAAGCTACTGTGGCGAGTTGCACTAGATTTAAGGAAATTCTTATGCTTTATGAAGATGCTTCAGGCCAACTTGTTAACTTAAATAAGTCCGCTGTGTGTTTTAGTTCTCGTATGAGTACTTAGGATCGTGATGGTTTGGCTTATATACTGGGGGTCCCTTTGGTTCCTTGTCACGATAAGTATTTGGGCTTGCCTTGTTTTTCCGGTAAAAGCAAAAGTGCTCTCTTCCAGTCTATTAAGGATAAAGTTTGGAATAAACTGTTTGGTTGGAAATCCAAACTTTTTTCTTCAGGGGGTCGTGAGGTGTTGTTGAAATCTGTTGTCCAAGCTATCCCCACTTATGCTATGAGCCTCTTTAGGCTCCCTGTTGGTATTGTTAATGAAATCCACAAGTTATGCGCTCGGTTTTGGTGGGGTGGGGACCCGGATAAGAGGAAAATGCATTGGTGTACGTGGTCTCGTCTTTGCTGGCACAAATCTGATGGGGGTATGGGATTTCATGATATGTTCCTCTTTAATCAGTCTCCCCTTGCTAAGTAAGCTGCTAGGCTCTATAATTTTCCGGAGTCGTTAGCTGCTAGAGTTTTGAAAGGATTTTACTACCCTACTACTACGGTGGTAGATGTGGAACCCTCTAAAAAAGTGTCTTTCTTATGGAAGAGTGTACTTTGGGGGAGGGACTTATGGAAAAATGGAGCGAGGTGGCTTGTGGGTCAGGGCGATACCATTAGTATCACGAAGGATGTGTGGATTCCTAAGGATCATGTTGGTCGTGCTTACTCTTTTCGTGGGGGGCCAGAGTTTACTCGGGTGTGTGATCTGAAGGACGATATGGGAAGGTGGAATGCTTCGCTCATTGAGGAATTGTTTGAGCCAATGGAAGCTAAAGCGGTGCTCTCCATCCCCACTTCTTCCTTTGAGAGACTAGATCGTCTTATTTGGCATTTTACAGAGTCAGGATACTATACTGTCAAAAGTGGGTATTGGAGTGAAGTGAAACAGTTGGGTATAGGCAAAGCTTCATCTTCTTCAGGTCAATCTCCTTGGTGGAAATTTATGTGGGCTCTATCTCTACCCCCTAAGGTAAAAAAATTTGTCTGGAAAGCGGCACTGAACTTTCTACCTACCCATGCTAATTTGATGAGACACGGTCTCTCTTCTCCACCCGTGTGTCCTATTTGTTGTCAAAATAATGAAACCACTCTTCATGCTCTTTGGACGTGTCCTTCCCTTAAGAATATTCGGGGTGAATGGCTTGTAAAAGGCTTGGAACCGCTGGGAAGTTCCTCCTCTTTCTATGAAGTTCTTATTGGGTGTATGGAGATTCTTGAGAAAAAAGAGGTGGAGGAATTTTTGGTGTTGTGTTGGAGAATTTGGTATCGTCGTAACCAATTTGTTCATGATAATAAGCTTCTTGATGACGGTATGGTGGGTCCTTATGCTCTGAATTTTCTGTGGCGTTATCAAGAGGCTCAAAACCAAACCCGAACTGAGGAAGGTGGTGGTGGGTCCTCTACGCATCCTACTGTTGCGCAAGTGGTTCCCTTGGCTGATGGAGAGATGTGTGTTCATGTAGATGCTGGTTTAGATGGTGATAAACGGATGGTGGGTATGGGGGGAGTGGTGGTTGATAGCTTGGGGTTTGTTCGTTGCTCTGCTGCAACTCCATTGACGGCATCATTAGCGCCTCATGTCGCTGAAGCAGCTGCTGCCCTTCAAGGGATGCTTCTCTGTATTCGCCTTGGCTTCCTTCGTATTCGGATTAGTACAGACTGTCTTCGTGTTTGCCAACGCATTGCCCGTAAGGAGGCTAATAATTCAGAATATGGCATTGTTCTCCAAGACATTTATCAAGCATGGAACTCTTTCTCGTCTATTTCCATTGGACATTGTAATAGAGCTAGTAATTCTACAGCTCATTCCTTAGCAAAACTTGCATTATCTCTTGATTCTCCTAGAGTTTGGTGGCCTGACTTGCCTTCATGTTTGTGGCCTTAAAACTATTTATGTTTGATGTTTTTGCTTCATCTTGGCTGTTTGCCCAATAAAATTCTATGAATTTCACTCAAAAAAATAGTTACTGAAAAAAAAAATGTCATTAATTAATCTTCAACCTGGCATATTTATTAATGAGGGCTAAATATAGTCTATGTCTGATCAGAAGTCTCTTTGAGCAATGCTCAATTCATTCTTCCTCATGCAACTTATAATTAGTTCAGAGAAATTGTTTCTTCGTATTTGTTTGAGTGCCTGCCTGTTCTTGGAGTCCCATGTAACCCTCTCGTGATGCCTCAAAAATATGGCATAACACACATACTCAACCACAATTAAAATAATATGATTCTGCTTAAATATATTAAGTAATAAAATTTACTATATGTGAGAATGTAATTATATATAATGAGTAGTGTACAATTTCTCAAAATAATAACAGGACAACTACTAAAATTGTATAGAATAATGTAACTGAATCGATACTTTTTATATAGCTTAGAGATAGCCGTAATATATATGTGAAGAAGTTTTTAATGGTTAATTATCTAACGTAGTTACATTTTTATGATGTGTGGTATTGTAATTCTCACCCACTGACTTAAAACCCACTAAAAACTACCTTGCATTATTTTTAGTAGTTGCATCTTGTGTTTTGGAAGTTTCGACTGTTACAGCCAAACAGGGACATTCCTAGTATTGTCAAAAATTCTAAAACTAAACCCAGATATAAAACTTTAGAAAGAGCTTCAGAGAGAACGATTCTTCCATTCTAAGTTTTGGGGTTTTGGGAAATACTTAAAGAGAACTTGTAAGAGCTGTAAGAGAGAGTTTTGATTCATGAAGTTATTTTTTTTAAGAACTTACATGTAAAAAATTTATCTGCTCTACATAGAAGTGACTCACCATTGGTGACTTGTATAACTCTAAGTTTTGCTGATCATAGGCTGTAACAAAAAATTGTCATAGTAGAACCTCATTCATGGAGGAACTCGATTAAGCTAACACATTGTTAGTTGAACCATTATAAATTATGGTTGTCTCTTTCCTTTACTTGTTTATTGTTTGTTGATTTTAGTTTTGTTCGTTGATTTTAATATTTTTGAGCATTGCTTGTTTTGAGTTATGTGGTGTGTATTTACAACAATGGTACCAGAGCCAGGTTTGACAACATAGATGAACTCAGAGATTGAAAGGGCATTGATTCAAGAATCTTAAGCAACAAAAATGACCACTACAAGAAATGGGACTTTCCCCGGCGAGTCTCACTGTGTTGCTGGGGAAGGTTCACTTTTACCATCGTGTTCAGTGATACTCGCTAGGGAAAGTCCCATTTTATATCAACGTTTTTTTCTGCCGGCAAAATCGTGTTTTGCCAACGCTTTTCCCCAAACGCGCTGGCAAAGAGTAATCAAATTTTGAGTGGATTTTTGTCTAGAATTTTGGCGGCGATAATGTGTATGTCGTCGGGAAATGTCTCCAATATTCGTCGGGAAATGTCTTAAACTCATCGGCAAAAGAATTTTTTTGTGCCGGCAAAAGTTTTCTAGTTTGGAATTATCAATTTTTTTTAACTTGTACACATTTTTTTTAGCTTAACTTATATCATTTTATGTGTTTTGAGTTTGGAAAACGTAATCAATGGTTTGATTTCTTCCAAATTGTTCCGAGATTAACATATTAACTTATTAATAGTGTTTTCTTAACTATTTGAAGTTAAATTGGTTTGGTCGGTGTTGATCTCACAATGATATCATAGTTTGTAGTAACCTTTGATAATTAAATGTTGTTTTAGAAGTAATCAACGGTTTGATTGTACGTATAGTGATTTAAGATACATATTCTCTAACATTAATAATTGTTCTTATTAACTATTGGTACTTAAAGTGTTATGATGTGTTTGTAACGTTATTAATCTAACTATGAATTAGTAATTTATTACAACGTTAGCTAATTATTAGTTAGATAAAACGTAGTAACTGGTTTGAATGAGTCATGAGTGTTTAAATATCAACAATCGAAGTAAGTAACATTGTTCTTCTTGAATGTTAAACGTTAAAGTATTCTGATTTCTATTATTTGATATCATTCTCATAATAATCGTCTGATCAACTCCAGCCTTAAGATTTGATTAGTCTTTTTGAACTTAATCAACCATACTATTGTCTCTCGAATCTTGGAAGTTACAAATATCAGCAATAAAGTGTTAGAGTTTATTATACTTTTACCAGCAGAACAACTTTTGTCGGCAATATAATGTGCCGACAAAAGTCCAACCTACCTCAATTTACATGCACCGACAAAAGTCAGTAACTCGCCAACATAGGTCTCATTAATCAAAATGGAAGCGTTTTGATTCAGGGTTTTGAGTTTCACTTTTGTCGCGCGAGAAGTCAACTTTTGCCGGCGTGTCAAAAGTCATAGCGATATCATAACCCATCTCGCGCCTCCTCCCTTACTTTCTTCTTCTTCTTCTTAATTTTCTCCCTCTCCCTCAGCAATTTCTGCAGCCCGCACCACCATTGCCCCCCAATCCAACCCACACCACCCAGCCGAGCCCCCCAGTCAAGCCCCCCAGTCGAGCCCCTCCACACAACTCACACATCACCCAGCCGACAGCCCCCCGCCCGAGCCCCTCCACGCCCAAGGCACCCGAGCCACCCCACACCCACCGCCAGCCCCTGAGTCCCCCACCACAGAAAGGTAATTTTATTTTTTTATTGTTTAATTTCTTTTAATTTTTTTTTTAAATTTCTAGCACACTCTCTTTTTGTGTCCAAGCTCCTCCACCATCGGTGTGAGTCCACCGCTCCGCTACCACCGTTGTCGCGCTCTGCTCCTTCATTTGTTAAAAATATATGTTCTCATATTATTTTTATGTAATTTATATATTTTTTGTGTATGTGTTAGAAAAATATAAATATGTGTTAGAAATTTTATATATGTTTGACTTTTGTAAATTTAAAATATAATTTTTTTAAATAATAGTAATTGATTAGTTATAAATATTTTATGTGTTATTATGAATGTTCTGGGATTTTCTGAGTGCGTGATTTTAAAATTTTGAGAATGGTCATATTAAGTCGTTATGCTGTTGAATTTTTCATGAAATTCAATTAAGTAAACTAATTTCAATCTTTTTTGTTATATGTTATGTCAAAATAATATGAAACTAAAATCGTAATGAATATTATATAATTAGATTTAATAAGTATTTTATAATTAATTAGAAATTATTAAAAATAAATAAATTAGTAGTTCATTTTTGAAACCTGCAAATAAATTAGTATTAATTAGAAATTACTTTGTTATTGCTATCCCGATATCTCTATTATTGATAGTTGTTGACCACAACCATCAATGATAGGGATATCGACACAGATATTATAAATTTTCATGTATTAAATTATTAATTATAGATTAAATTAATTAATTATTATAAATTAAATACTAATTAACTTCTGATTTTATAATTGAATTAGTAATTGTTAATTAATTAATATATAGGATGCCACCTGACTGAATCTAGTTGAGTGCTTGGAATCGCTTATCAGCTGAATATAAAAATGGTGTCGCTAAGTTTGTTGAAGCTGCTAAGAATCACGTTGATTATCAGGGTCTAAGTTGTTGTCCGTGTAAGAAATGTAGGAATACTCGTTTCCACACCCTTGATGCAATCAGACTGCATTTGTTCAACACTGGCATCCAACCATCCTACTTAGTATGGTATTACCAGGGAGAGTCAGTAAGTAGGGAACTGGATGCAATCCCAATGGAGGACGTTGATGAGATGGCAGCTGTTTTGGCTAATGTTTTAGCAGAATACAACACCGACAAAGAGCCAAGTACCTCTCCAACCGGAACCTTTAATGACCCCAACCCCCCCAGATGATGACAATAATAGTGACAAGTATAATAATTTGTTTAAGCAGATGTCAAGTGAGCTATACCCTAGTTGTAAACAGTATTCGACATTAACTTTTTAGTGAAGCTCATGCATTTGAAAATGATTAATAAGTGAAGCAACCATTATTTTGATGGTTTGCTCGAATTATTAATTGATGCAAGGCCTGTGGGAACAATCATACCTAAGAATCACTACGAGTCCAAAGCTAAGTTGCGAAGTCTTGGATTAGGACACTGTAATGCTCTAGTTACTCCAAGACCGTTACTGTGAGCTTTAAACTGTGCTTAACTCGCTAAATGAGTCATTTGGTTATAAACGTGCTTCTAGGTGTCATTAATAGGCTAAGGTGAAAAATCTCGATCAAAAGGAAATGATATATTTTATTTAAGACATAAAATTGTACATCGGCCCATAAAAGCGTTTACAAGTTATTTACAAACCAAAATGGTCATTACAGTGTAAAAAAATTACAATCCACTGACCTAAGCAGCGAAAATAGGGTTAACCCCTAGTTCCTCTGAGAAACACCTTGGCCGTGGTGGTCAAGCGGCCACATATGTACACATCGCCACCTATGCTCTCCACTCAAGGCTGGGTGAGCTTTCCTTTCCCTTTACATGCACCACATAGTGATTAGTGCCCAAAAATACACATTTATTGATTTTAATAGTCTAAATAAATTAAGTTTTAATTAATATTTTCATCAAATTAATATGATTAGATTTATAAATGAAAATATTTAATTTTAATTTAGTTTGTTTTATTTTGTAGGATTTAATTGGTATTTTTGGCACTTGGAAACAAATAAAAAAAAAATAAATAAAATTGAAGAAAGAAAAGGAAATGTGGCATGGTTGAAAGAGGGAAGCCCAAAAATAGGCCCAAAATTTGGCCCAAACACCCAGGCCCGCCAGCCTCTTCTCTTCCCCAGCCACGCCCACGTGGCGCGCTCCTGCAGCGCCACGCATCCCAGCCAGGACCTGGAGCACCCAGCGACCTACCTACCAGACCCGTGTGACTCGCCTCCTGACTCGGTTTGGATGCCCTCTCCTTTTAGCTCCCCCTGTTGACGTGGCGTGCCCTGATTGGCTCGGCTGGGTCAATGGACCAGCTCCCAACCAGCCACCTTGGCCCAATTTTTTGTGCACTTTCGGCCTTGCACATTGCCATTTTAGTCTCATTTCTCATATTTTCTCTCTAGAATTTTGTGAGAATGTCTAGCATAATAGGCTAACCTTCTTAGGAAGGTTAGGATGATCCTATATGCACTATGACTTTGTTTAGTATTTTTGATTCACCATGTGCTTAAAGTGTATATATTTGAGTGATTTATTTTCTTTCATCACTACTTCTTCATCTCTATTTCTTCATCTTGTTATCTATATTTATGTTTACTAATGGTATATAGATTTTTTCAAGCACTTTCTATCTATTATCAAATTAGTGAAAATAATATAGATAATATCTTTATCATTTTCTCCATCTCATTCATATATATTTACTTTTGCTAAATCTATATAGAATTAGTCATGCTCTTTCTATGTATTTTATAAATAGTAAAAGTAATATTTGTGTTAGGTTTTATGTTCAATCTTCTATTGCATTATTGCCAATGGTATAATGTCATTTTTAGATTTCTCATAAGATTTATCTCATCCTTCCATGGTAAAGAATAGTAATCACTTGAATACATTTTTGTAAAATATATTTGTGCTTCAATATTAAATATTCTAAATGAATAGTTGGGATGTGAACTATCCATTTGTGTAATTTTTGTTAATCAAATATCCAAATAAATAAGTATTTGGTGACTCTTGATCCTTCCTACTTGTTGCCTATTGTTACATCACACTTTAGTTTATCTTTATTTCTAATCTTTAAATCTCAAAAAAAAAAAAATATCACTTGTTCTATTTTCCTCATATTATTTATCTCTAAACTTTATTTATTGATTAACTTTATTTCTTTGCCTCCTTGAGGAATCGACCACCCAATCTATACTACAACCATCGCTTAGTGGATGCACGTTTTAGGCGTTAAACACATAGCACCCGTGAGCCAAGGCTCAACAAGAAAACTTATTACTGCATGTATACAATATTAATTGATGATTATGATAATCATACTGGGCTTTAACCCATATCTATTAAGTGAAGATCAAAAAATGATTATGGTAATCATTATGGGCTGAGTGACTATTGAGTCACATATTGTACAGGTGGCTATTAAGTCAACCTCTAAGGATCTGTTCCCTATATAGATGACTAATAAGTCCATCTCTAGGGTTCTGCTCCTTAAATGGATGGCTAATAAGCCCATCTCTGGGGATCCGCTCCCTAAGCCATGTGACATGTCGGTCACCTTAGCCTTTTGGCCCTGGCTCTAAGTAACTAGCCTTTAGACTAGACAAGTGCTTTTGTTTTCATAAAACTTAAGGTCGGTCAAGCATTTCATGCTTATGATGATAATGCTTATGTCGATTAGATCTAATCTTTTTGGCTTGCGTTAAACACGCTAATACCGTTCTTGACTCATAAGTAATTACCATACGACCAGTGCTCAGTACTACTGCCGAACTTGACTAATAAGTCACAGCTTCACAATCAATACTGACACCATTGCCGTTTCTGACTAATAAGTCAGTACCATTCTTAGATAAGCAAGACTACTAAGCATTTAATATGCAATCAATGTCCACATATAGAGCACTCAACATGCCTCATTAATAACCATGCATGCCACATACTGGGTGCAATTTTCTTACCTCTAGTTTGAGCGTGAAATAATAAAAGAACGACCCTTGAGAATGATAGATCCTTTGGTCCCTTAGCGGTCACCTAGTCATAACAAAATATGGAATTCTATTAATAAAATAACTCAATAAAAGGTTCATGGTCTAAAACCTCGCTCTTGGGACCTCGAATCGTACTAAAATGGTTAGTGGATTCGATCCCGAGCCTTAGGAATTCAACCCCAAGACAAAACCCTTGAAAAATCCTCCTTGGCGCAAAAGGAAGGGGAAAATCGAGACTTGGCCTAGCAAGTCGTGGCGCCCTAAGTCAGAGAGCATGCTCAGCCTGGGCACTAGGGCGGGTCGTGACTTGCCTGACCAAGTTGCGACTTGACCCCACGAATAGAGCCCCCTTGCCATTTTCTCCATTAAAGCCAGCCAAGAACCTCAATCAAACCTCCATTAAACCAACCCAAAATCAAAACCAACCATCAACACATCATATCCACTAGTTTAACCCCAAAATCCAAGCTTTAAACCAATTAAAATCACCTCAAATAACCACCTCTATAATCAAAAGTTCTAGCTCAAAAACTAACTTCAAAACAGAGCAAAACCAGAAAAATTCATGGTTGAATTGTCACCTCAAACTTGAATTGAATCCTTTTCAATGGTAGAACACAATCCTAAACCCTCAAGGCTTAATTCCCTAGCTTGAATCTTCAATTGGAGCTTCAAAAATCCAAAGAGGAAAGGGAAGGAAAGATGATCTTGAGGAGGAAGAAAGAGTCTCTGTTTTTGGTTCTATTTTCTACAGCCTTCCTTAGTTACATATAACCCTTGGTTAAATGACCAAAGTGCCCCTAGGTCATATTTATTTCCTTAATTGCCCCCAAGGGAAAAATCATCCTTTCCTGCCTATCTCGTTAATTATAATTAACGTCCTCCAATTCCCGTTATTCCCAATATTCTCAAATGCTAATAAATCATATGCCATTATCCTTTCATTCTCGGTAATGTACTAATCATCAAATTACCCCGAGACTCACCCCGAGCCCCGAAATTAACCCCGTTATGACCAAACCACTAATTTGCATTCTAAGATCGTCTCATGCCGAATAGCTCAAACAAATCCACATAATAATGTGGCCTCATCCATAATTCACCAACATGCATGAAAATATACAAATATGCCCTCAACGGGCCAAATTACCAAAATGCCCTTGTAATAAAAAATGGACCCACATGCATGCCTTTATCATCATATAATAATATAATTTACATAATCATGCATATAATCATTTAATGGCATAATAAATCAATTATGGCCCTCCTGGCCTTCTAATCCAACCATTAAACCTCATTAGGGATTTCAGGGCATTACAACTATCCCCTCCTTACAGAAATTTCGTCCTCAAAATTTACCTGAACAACTCGGGATACTGATTCTGCATATCTATCTCTAGCTCCCAGGTCGCTTCCTCAACCTTGTTATTCCTGTGGACCTTGTCGTTTCTGTCAAGTATCTGGACTAGCTGTTCCTCATAGGAGAGTCTGCCTCAAGCTCCAGATCTTCGTAACTCAAAACATGAGTCACATCATATACATACCTCCGAAGAGCTAAGATATGAAATACGTTATGCACGACCGACAATGTCGGTGGTAAGGCCAACCTGTAGGCCACCTGACCAATCCTCTCCAGGATCTCAAATGGACCTACAAATCTACGGCTCAGCTTGCCCTTCTTCCCAAATCTTCTCACCCCTTTCCATGGCGAGACTCTAAGGAAGACATAGTCTCCCACTTCGAACTCCATGTTCCAGTATTTGGGATCTGCATAACCTTTCTGTCTCCTCTGAGAAGCGAGCACCCGAGCTCTAATCTTCTCAATAGCCTCACTGGTCCTCTGAACTGCCTCAGGACCCAAGTATCTCATTTCTCCTGTCTCATCCCAATGAATGGGAGATCTGCATTTCCTACCATACAGAAACTCATAAGGTGCCATCCCAATGGTAGACTGATAACTGTTGTTGTAGGAAAAGTCTATCAAAGGTAGATACTTACTCCAGGATCCACCAAAGTCCAGCACACATGCTCGCAGCATGTCCTCTAGTATCTGGATTTTCCTCTCAGATTGTCAATCTGTTTGAGGATGATAAGCAGTATTGAACTTCAACTGTGTTCCCATAGCCTTCTGTAAACTCCCCCAGAACTTGAAAGTGAAAGTGGGGTCCCGATCTGACACGATTGACCTCGGTGCTCCATGCAGGCGCACAATCTCTCTCACATAGAGATCTGCGTACTGGTCAACTGTATAAGTAGTCCTCACTAGTAAGAAGCGAGCTGACTTGGTATAGCGATCCACTATAATCCATATTGAATCATGTTGACCAACAGTCCTGGGTAACCCCACAACGAAATCCATCGTGATGTCTTCCCATTTCCACTCTGGGATGTCCAGAGGCTGCAATAACCCTGTTGGCCTCTGATGCTCAGCCTTGACCTGTTGACATGTCAAGCACTTAGCCACATATTCCATTACATCCTTCTTCATCCTAGGCCACAATACAATGATCTCACATCCTGATACATCTTCGTGGTGCTTGGATGCAAAGAGTAAGGAGTAGTATGAGATTCATCTAGAATCTCTCACCTCATAGCAGTGTTTAACGGAAAACATATCTGACCCTTGTATCTCAACAAGCCCATCTCAGACACTCTAACTAAAACATCCTCTCTAGTCTTGATCAGCTGTGGATCACCCAACTGGCCTTCCTTGATTCTCTCCAACAACGTAGATTGTAATGTAATATTGGCCAACTAACCCACCAGCAGCTCTATGCCAGCTCTGGTCATATCCTCTGCTAATTCTCTAGATATCAGCCTCGCACTATAAATATGTCTCAGAACCTTTCGGCTTAAAGCATCAGCTACCACGTTGGCCTTTTCCGGATGATACAAGATCTCACAATCATAATCTTTTACTAACTCCAGCCAACGCCTTTGTCTCATGTTCAAGTGTTTTTGCGTGAAGAAGTACTTTAGGCTCTTGTGGTTAGTGTAGATCTCACACTTCTCCCCATAAAGGTAATGCCTCCATACCTTCAATGCAAAGACCACAGCCACCTACTCTAAATCATGCGTGGGGTATCTCTATTTATATTCTTTAAGCTAACGTGAGGCATAAGCAATCAACTTCCCTGACTGCATTAGAACACAACCCAAACCATGATGTGAGGCATCACAGTATATCACAAATTTCTCCTGATCTGTTGGAAGACTTAGAATTAGAGCTGTAATCAGCCTCTACTTCAGTTCCTGGAAGTTGTTCTCACACATATACTGGGTGCAATTTTCTTACCTCTAGTTTGAGCGTGAAATAATAAAAGGACGACCCTTGAGAATGATCGATCATTTGGTCCGCTAGCAATCACCTAGTCATAACCAAATATGGAATTCTATTAATAAAATAACTCAATAAAAGGTTCATGGTCTAAAACCTCGCTCCCGGGACCTCGAATTGTACTACAATAGTTAGTGGATTCGATCTCGAGCCTTAGAAATTGAACCCCCAAGACAAAACCCTTGAAAACTCCTCCTTAGCGCAAAAGGAAGGGGAAAATCGTGACTTGGCCTAGCAAGTCGCGACACCCTAAGTCATTGAGCATGCTCAACCTGGGCACTAGGGCGGGTCGTGACTTGCCTGACCAAGTCACGACTTGACCCCACGAACAGAGCCCCCTTGCCATTTTCTCCATTAAAACCAGCCAAGAACCTCAATCAAACCTCCATTAATCCAACCCAAAATCAAAACCATCCATCAACGCATCATATCCACTAGTTTAACCCCAAAACCCAAGATTTAAACCAATTAAAATCACCTCAAATAACCACCTTTATAATCATAAGTTCTAGCTCAAAATCTAATTTCAAAAAAAGAGCAAAACCAGAAATATTCATGGTTGAATTTTCACCTCAAATTCATGGTAGAACACAATCCTAGACCTTCAAGACTTGATTCCCTAGCTTGAATCTTCAATTAAAGCTTCAAAAATCCAAAGAGGAAAGGGAAGGAAAGAAGATCGTGAGGAGGAAGAAAGAGTCTGTAACGACCCAAATTCACTTATAAGGCTTAAGGGCCTTGATTAGTGTGCCAGGAGGGCATGATGAGAATTATGTGTGATGATTATGACTAAGATGCATGATTATGATTTTAAGCATGTTATATGACTATGTGAATTATATTATGTGATAATTATGATGTGTGAATCGTACCACGTGGGTGTTGTGATACTAGTGTGATGCACGTGCCGAGACGGTCCTAGAAAGCTAGATAGTGGTAACTGGTAATTTGGTAACCTGTGTAACTATTAGTAACTATAGAGAGTAACAAGTTTTATGGGGAAAGTGGTAGAATTGCAAAGCTGGTGAAAAGACAAGTGTACCCTTGAGGTTTAGTTAGAAAAGGATATTTGAGGAAGGTTAAAAAGGTCTTTTGGCGGTAATATAGAGTCTTTGGCTGAGGGAAAAAGATATGTACGATTTATTTATGCTAAGTAAAGCTGAAGTTAAGTCTTGGAAGGCTAGAAAGGTCAAGAAGGAAAGGGAGAATCAAGAACCTAAGAGGCAAGGTGGGAGAGGAACTGAACTGAGTTCCTTGAGGCTAGAGAAGGGCTTAAGGGGGTGGAATCAAGCATATATCAAGGTTTATACTGAGGTAAGGGATTGGTCTCTGTTTTGTTAAGTTCTGAATTTGGTTTTTGAAAGAATTGAGAGATAGCCATGGTTTTTCTTGTATGGAGTTCAGCTGGTTTGTTAAGGTGGAATTCAGCTCAAGCTTGGATTGGAGGAAGCTCAGGTCGAATTTCTGTTTGAGGTAAGGATATTAGGTATGTTTGCAATTTCATAGCCACTACGGTTTAAAGATTTAGGGGCCTGGTTTGTACTTTTCTCAAGTTTCAGCTTAGGTGTTAGAGTTTGAATTTAGGTATGAATTATGTGGGTGATTGTGTAGTTAAGCTGGGTTATAGTGTTTATAAGTTGTTGGTTGGTCTATGTGGGGTTTCAAATGAGTTTTGGGGCTTGGGTATGAAGTTGGGGTGAGTTGGAGTGAGTTAGGCTGGGGAAAAACGCGAAGGAAAAACCCAGAATTCTGGGCTGCGAAGGCGTGCCGCGGCACGGGTTTTGTGTGCCGCGGCTTGGAGTCTCTGACTGGTGGGTGCCGCGGCACAAGGCTAATTTCAGGGGGTCACATTTGGCAATGTTTGGCCTTTGCCCCGGGGTTTTGGGGGATGTCTCCGGGGTGTTGTTCTAGGGTTTTGGGGGTTCCGAGAGTGTGGATTAGGTTCCGGGAAGGTAGTCTTGGATTGGTTAATGACAAAGAATATTATTTTTGTGTTGTGATTAGGACTTTGGAGAGGCTCGGGGTAGAGGACCGTGCTCGCGGCTTCGTGGCATCGGAAACCAGTGAATTGAAAGGTAAGAAAGCTGCACCTGAGTATGTGGTTAGGTTGGGACTAAGTGTTCCCTATGTTGGTATGTATTGTTATGTGAGTGTGATTAACCATGTGGTCACAATGGGACTAAGTGTTCCCAATATTTGTATATCATGTCGTGAGATGGTGTTATTACGCCATGGGACATGCGATTACCGGCCTAAGGGTGTCGGAATCAATATTTGCGCATTGAGGCGCAGCTCGGCCACTGGGAGCTGAGGCAGCTTATTTATCACTGAGCTTGGTTAAGCTGGCCAGAGTCAGTGAGTATTACACTGGGGGCGGCCCTATTGAGCCGAAGACAGTGTGCTAAATAGAGGGTGCGACTAAGGGCGCCAACCCTGAATGTTATTTGATGGGTATGAAAATCTATTGGTTATGAACGTGAATATTGTGCTATGGATATAGTTAATTGACTGTCTGAATGACAACTGTTATTGCTGATTGGATAAATGTATGAAATGTTGAATTCTCGGTTGAGCATTGTGAAATATTTGTTAAGTGTTGCTGATCTTACTATGTTATCATGCTTTCTTGCTGGGCCTTGGCTCACGGGTGCTACGTGGTGCAGGTTAAGGCAAAGGCAGGCTGGACCAAGCCCGAGGTGGAGAGCTCCAAGGTGAAATGTACATAGCTAGCTGTTCGATCACCACGATCGAGGAGTGGACCAGGACAGGGACTACCTAACTGCTCGTTTTTGCCTTAGTATGGCCAGCCAATGTATTTAAACTTTGTAACTTTTGTAAATGGCTTTTAAACTGTCGTTTTTGGGATCCCATGTGGATAAACAATGCTTAGTAATGAAAATATAACTTTTGAGACCAAAACACTTTTAACCCTAGTTCCTCCACTGTTTCAGTAACACGATTTTACTTAAATAACTTGATTAGCAAGTCTGGCACCTTATAAACACACAGTGTAACGGTCTTGGCTATCCAGGGCGTTACAGAGTCTCTGTTTTTGGTTCTATTTTCTACAACCTTCCTTAGTTACATTAACCCTTTATCAAATGACCAAAATGCTCCTTGGTCATATTTGTTTCCTTAACTGCCCCCAAGGGAAAAATCGTCACTTCCCACCTATCTCGTTAATTATAATTAACGTCCTCCAATTCCCGTTATTCCCAATATTCTCAAATGCTAATAAATCATATGCCATTATCCTTTCATTCTCGGTAATGTACTAATCATCAAATTACCCCGAGACTCACCCCGAGCCCCGAAATTAACCCCGTTATGACCAAACCACTAATTTGAATTCTAAGATCGTCTCATGCCGAATAGCTCAAAAAAATCCACATAATAATGTGGCCTCATCCATAATTCACCAACATGCATGAAAATATACAAATATGCCCTCAACGGGCCAAATTACCAAAATGCCCTTATAATGAAAAATAGACCCACATGCATGCATTTATCATCATATAATAATATAATTCACATAATCATGCATATTATCATTTAATGGCATAATAAATCTATTATGGCCCTCCCAACCTTCTAATGCAACCATTAAACCTCATTATGGATTTTGGGGCACTACAGATACGAGACAATAGATGCTTGCAAAGATGATTGTGCACTCTTTTGGAAAGAGAATTCGAGTTTGGGATTTTGTCGTGTATGTGTGAATGTCGTTGGCAAGATTTTGTTTGGAAAGGGAAGAAAGTCCCCTATAAGGTGTTGCGTTACTTTCCATTGACACCATGATTGAAGAGAATGTATTGCTCTCGATATATTGTAGAGGATATAAGGTGGCACTATTCTAAGAGGCCTAATGAAGATATTGTGATGAGACATCCAGCTGATAGTAAGGCCATGAAGCATGTTGATCCGTTGTACCCAGCTATTAATGTTATCACTATTGATTTTAGATCATACTTCACCTGGAAAAGATATTGATGTGCATATGAGGCCTCTAGTTGACGAGTTGAAAGTATTGTGGGAGGATGGTGTCGAGACGCAAGATGCATACAATAATTCATTATTCACTATGTGTGCATTGGTCTTGTGGACTATTCATGATTTTCCAGCTTATGATATGATGTCAGGTTGGAGCACAAAGGGATATAAGGCCTGCCTGATGTGTAATAAGGAAAATCCTTCGGTTGGAATCCGAAGTAAAATTGCATATATTGGTGATAGAATATTTCTTGATGTGGATCATGAATCGAGGAATAAACCTAAATTGTTTGACAGTAACAATGAGCTCTGACCTCAACACAAGGACAACTCAGGGGATGACATCTTAAAATAAATGGAAAATATTCTAGTTCGACAGTTAGGGAAACACAAAGAATATGGGGGTGTGAAGCGTAAACGGTCTCCGACTAAGCTTAACTAGTCTAAGAGAAACATACTTTTTGAGCTTAAATATTGGAAAAACTTGTCACTTAGACACAATTTGGATGTAATGCATATTGAGAAGAATATATGTTATAGTATCTTAGGTACTTTGTTAAGTATCAATGGAAAATCGAAAGATACAGATAAGGCAAGATTTGATCTAGCTGATATGAAAATTAGGAATAATCTTCATCCTTATAAGGACAGGAACAAGTGGAAGAAAATGGTAACGCCCTAAACTCCAGGGACCATTACAGTGTGCAATTTGAACAGTGCTAAACTCACTAATCAAGTCATTTGGCCATAATCGTGTAACTAAGTATGATTAACGGTTTAAGGTTAAAATTTTTGGTTAAGACATAACGTTTCACTAAAACGTTTACTGTATACATTGGGATCCCAAAAATACAATTTAGAGGTTAATTACAAGAAAACAATTACAACCAACCGATCTAAGCGGAAAAATAGGGTTTAACCCTGGTTCCTCTTCCAACCCTCGGCCGTGGCGGTCGAGCAGCCGCATATGTACACATCGTCACCTAAGCTCTCCAACTCAAGGATGGTCCAACTTTCTTTGGCCTTTACCTGCACCACATAACACCTGTAAGCTGAAGCCCAGCAAGAAAACTCAATATGCTCATGAACAGTAATAACATGTCATCAAATCATAATGTGCATGCCTAGCAATAATAGCCTTAATCATGCATGCAAACAAATTCAGATAATGACGGGGGATTCATGATGAGGAATCCTACCCTCTTGAATGGATGACTATCAAGTCAATCCTAATCAGATGAGTGATTTAACACTTTGTAGTTCTGTTAACCATAATGAGTGAATGATGAGCAAGTCACTACATAGCTTAGCACCCACAGCCATGTGACAACGCAGTCACTTGGGAAATCTGGCCCTGGCTCTAATCAGATGAGTGACTGATGGGTAGTCACTAACTTAAATAGATGAGTGACTGATGGGTAGTCACTAACCTAAACAGATGAGTGACTGATGAGTAGTCACTACGGGCTCAGCACCCATAGCCATGTGACAAAGCAGTCACCTGGGCCTTCTGGCCCTGGCTCTAAGTGACCAGCCATAGGCTAGACAAGCACTTTTAGTTTTCATTGAACTTGAGGTCGGTCCGGCATTAATGCTCATGCTGAGTCATTCAATGCGGATGTCGATTAGATCTAATATTTGTCGGCTTGCGTTAAACACGTCAAGTCCGTTCTTGACTTATTAGTCAATACTATGTGACCAGTGCTCAGTACTACTGCCGAACTTGACTAGTGAGTCACAACTTCACAGTTAACACTGACACCTTTGCCAATTTTGACTAATTAGTTAGTGCCACGCACAAGTAAGCAATGCTACCAGGCATATATCATATGTCAAATATCCAAATGTAGGGTATTCAACATGCTTACTTAACAATTGCTAGCATAATTATGATCATGCACAAACACAGAGACTCAAGCTTTGATCAATCTCATATTCAACATTCATGGCATGCCCTAATCACATGTTTCTCGTGTATCACATACTGGGTGCATTTTTCTTACCTCTGGTTCGAGCGAGAAATTAACAATTGAACGACCCTTGAGAACGATCGATCCTTTGATCCCTTAGCGGTCACCTAGTCATAACCAATTATAACTTCCATTAATGAAAATCAACAATGAGGGGGTCTTGACCTAAACCTCACTCCCAGGACCCTGAATTGTACCCAAACGGTGAGTGAATTCGATCCCGAGCCTTAGGAATTGAAACCCCGAGCCAAAAACCCTAAAAATGCCAAAAATAGGAATATGAAGAAACAGGGTAGCGCTACAGCGTTGCCCCCTAGCGTCCCAGCACTACAACTAGAATGAAAAACCCCTGGCTAGTGCTGTAGCGCTCCCTTTGAGCGCTGTAGTGCTAGGACCAGGCAGATCACCCTGGTTTTTCCCCTCCTTCGAATCCTCCATTTCCAACCTAAAAGTCAAGCTCCCAAACACCATTTTAAGTCCTAAATGAACCGAAATACCATCTACACATGACCTAGGCATTATAACCTAAGCAACCTTAGCCAAAAACTCCCATTGAAACTCAACTTTCAAACCAAAACCCAACTTAAACTCAAATAGAAAAAAAAAAGCAAGAACTAAGGTTTTAATGGCCAGAAACTCACCTCAATCTCAGCTTAGAACCATCTTCAATGGTGGAACACAACCCTATATTTTCAAAGCTTGGTTCCCTAGCTTGGTTCCCCAAAAGAAGCATCAAAATCCAAAGAGAAATGGAGAGGAAATGATGATCGGTTGAAGAAGGAGAAGGTGCTCTGTTTTGGTTAACTTCCACAGCCATCTAATGACTAATATATAACCTTTAGGGTGAAAAGACTAAAATACCCTTAGGTCATTTCAAATCCCCTTAAGGCCACCAAGGGCAAAATCATCCTTTCTTGCCTATCTCGTTAATCATAATTAACACCCTTAAATTTCCATTATTCTCAATATTCTCAAATGCTAATAAATCATATCCCATTACCCTTTAATTCCCGCTAATGTTCTAATCCTTAAATCACCTCGAGACTCACCCCGAGCCCTGAAACTAATCTCGTTATGACTAGGCCAATAACTTGCATTCAAAGATCGTCTCATGTCGAATGGCTCGAACAAATCCACATATAATGTGGTATTATTCCTAATTCTCAAACATGCATGAAAATACACAATTACGCCCTCAACGAGCCAAATTACCAAAATGCCTTTATAATTAAAAAATGAACCCATATGCATGCTTTTATCATCATATTATAATATAATTCACATAAACATGCATATAATTATCTAATGGCATAATAAATCAATTATGAACCTCTCGGCCTCCTAATCATGGTCTTAAACCTTATTAGGGATTTTGGGGCATTACAAAAACCCATGCGTCTTTCACTCTCAGTGTCGGGGAGCGTCATCAATTTTGTCAGATTGTGAAATCAGTTAAATTTCCAGATGGTTTTGCGACAAACTTATCGTAGAATGTGAACTTTCTCAATGGTTCAGAGCTCAAATCACACGATTTCCATGTATTATTTCAGCGGTTAATGCTAGTTGGCATCCGAACATTTTTGGGAGCAGAAGTCCAAAAGGCGATTACTGAGTTGTGCCTCTTTTTCAAGCAACTATGTTCTCGGACTTTGAATGTTAAAGATCTCGAGAAAATTAAAAAAATAAATGATAATTATCTTGTGCAAATTAGAGATGATTTTTTCTCCTTCATTTTTTGATGTAATGTGCACTTAGTTCTTCATCTTCCGAAAGAGGCAATTCTTGGCAGCCCTGTACACTTCAGGTGGATGTACCAAATTGAACGGTCAATGGAAGTGTACAAAAAATATGTTCGAAATCGTGCATGTCCCGAAGATTCAATTTCTGAAGCTTATGTCATGAATAAGGCATCAATGTTTTGCTCAATGTACTTTTGTGGTATTGAAACTCGATTCCACCGACATGAAAGAAATGATTATCGAGTTGACTCTCGGCCAACCGAGAATATTCCATATTTAAGGTCATTGGTCGTCCTTTTGGGAAAAGAATTGTTATGCTGATGGAGTCACAATTGAAGAGAAAAGCAGAATGGTACATTTTGAACAATAGTACGAAAATCTAGGATTATATGAATGAGTTGAAAAGACAAGGTGGTTTGAATCTGCAACATAAACAAGAAGAGTAGTTTCCTGAGTGGTTCAAAACTTGGGTTATTATTTCAACAATTTCTTATAATTATGTTGATTAATAAATATTTATCAATTTTATTGTATTTTTTATGTTTTTAGATCAATCAACTATGACAGTCAACACCTTCAAAGGTCTCCAATGATTGTACGCTCTTTCAAAAAAAGCAAGTTTTACCGTCTTTCCTATCTGGGTATAATTGTGAATGGGGTGAAATATATTATTCATAGTCGGGATCTAATGCTGAAAACACAGAACATTGGTATTGTGGTCCCAAGTGTTGATGATGTAACTTACTATGGAGTATTTGATGAAATAATCAAATTTTCGTACATGATAGGTTGTAGCATTATACTTCTTAAGTGTAAATGGTTTGACACAAGCTGAACAATAGAAGATCCAATTTTCACAAGTGTGTACGTGAAGGATGAATGTTACAAGGGAGATCCTTTCATACTTGCATCCCAAGAAAAATTGGTATATTATCTAAAAGCTGACAGAAACGAGGATGATTGGAGACTGGTAAACACTTATATTCTAAGGAATGTGTGGGATTTTCAAACATAGATGTCGATGAGATTGACATTGCCAATGATATACCAATATTGCGAGAGGATAATTCTTTTCGATTCCAGCTATGGGGAGAGCTTCCTATATTAGAAAATGTGCAATATAATCGTAGTGATGTATGTTGACGCGATTTTTCACCAACAGTACATTAATAAATAATAAGGTAGATTAGTTCATAGAAATAAACCCTAGTGAAAAATGAAATGAATTCACAAGAACACAGATCTTTTACATGGTTCAGTGGTTAAAATCCACCTAGTCCACAAGTCTATATTATTGTTGTTTTCTCTCTATTTCGGTAGAGTTTCAGTATTACAGAATAATGGTCCCTTTTCCTGTACAATATTCTCAGTATTTATAGAGAAATTCCATGGACAGGTTTGGGTAACTGCGTGAGTCAATCACGCATATACATATTTATTACATTTAATGCATATATTTTCCATTTATAATGGGATATGATTTGATCATACAGTAAATGTTCTCCTAATATCCGGGACATTAGATATGACAGCCTGGTCATAAATAAACGCATAAAAGGACCCAAGTTTCTTGGGATCCGCGTGCAATATGTTCGAATTACCACAAGCTGAATATATCCTCCAAGCTCGTACTTCGACTGCCGTTTGAATATTATGAGCTTGCGCTTCACAACCCTCGTGTCTATAGCTCGGGTTAAACCCAGGACACCTAATACCACATGTGTCCATATGAAACTGGAGTTGTCTACGTGGATAAAAAAGATATCATTCCGTTGGTTATTTCTCCGTATATTTATTTGCCAGTTGTACCCAATCTGAGTGAATGAACTCGGGCTAAAATTAGGGTACAACATTCGCCCCCAAGTCCCTACTCGTGTATGAAGTTGTCAGTTTCTGACCTACATAGTATGGGCTTTTAGAGTTCTGTTACACAAAACCATGCTTGCCCATTGCTCGAGTACTGGACACGTGGTGTACTGCAATTGGCGTCTGTTCGGGTTTCGAGGAATGTAATAATTGTCTTGTTACCTTTTTGCCGCTGTTTTGTCTATTTAACCTTGGCCCTTGGATCTTGAACTAACTCAATTGGATGGCCCAGATCAATCTACACAATTTACGTATAAAAAGGGTGGCCAAGTTTCAAACTTCACCACCTTTCATTTAAAATTTTTCCTTTTCGGCACTTTCGAGCCTTTCTTCTTTTCCAGAAATCCCCAAATATTGTTCACCGCACCCAGTCGTTGAGAAGTTTTCCAAGAACTTCCCTTCGCAAAGTCTACATATCACCGTCGAAGAACACAATGTAAGTATCTTATTCTTTGGTTTTAAGAGTTTTTTTTTATATGGACTTTTGTTCATCACCATGTTCATTCGCAATCTTCATAGTAGTCACTGTTAGATTATTTCTAAATGTTTTTAGGGAATAGGTTTCGACTTAGGTTCAATGGGTGAGTACGAAAAAAATAGCTCTAGAAATAAGACATTCACAAAACTGGGAAATTTCTTGGTAAATCTGGGCAATTTTAATGGTGAGTTAATTTAGAGAATACCCATTCGAGATAAAGGAAACGAAGGGATTTTAGCTTTCAAACTAGATAGCTTAGAGGTTACATTTCTTGGGTTGTTTTGTACTAAACTTCCTCCCAAGGTAAGTAGTGGTTTGACAGTCTGACACACGGATCCCTAAATATCAGGGGTCTGTTAGAAAATTGAGGCGCGTAACTTAGGGTATCGTATGGCATCACGGAATGGGGTTGAGGCTAACCTCAGCTCGTATAACAAAAGTAAACTATTCCTCCCTTCGTACCCTTTCGTCATAGACCTTAAATCCTCTTAGGTTGCCTACTAACTAGGTCTTTATGCTCGTTAGGCGATCTGATGGCTCCTCACAAGAAAACTGCCTCAAAGAAGAATGCATCAAGCTCATCTGCTCAGTAGAAGAACAAGGAGAAGCAGGTCGCCCTAGAGTCTCCCATCCCGCACTTCGGTCTGGTGGTGGAGAAGGATCTGGTCGTTGACCCAAATGCCTACTTTGAGGCTATACGTACCGTATCAAAGATCATGACACAGGGGAGGGTGAAAAAAATCATGCTGAGCCACAACATAGAGGTCAGGATCGGAACTCAACTTGATCGACCTGCATTCGAAGGGGAACTGAGATACTCCCTCTCCAAGATGACTTCGCGGCTTGGAGTGATGATTACTTGAAGGCTGGGGCCTTTCTTCCCCTGGACCAATACTTCGCGGACTTTTTGAATTACATGAAGTTGGCTCCATTTCAGTTCCCCCCAAATTCTTATAGACTTTTGGCGGCGCTGAAGTATTTATTTTTGAAGCATGAGTGGGAGGTCCCCACCCCAGCAGATATACTCTACTTTTTCTACCTCAAGGCTAGCCTGGATCAGAAAGGACGAGGTGACAGATTCTATTATCTCCCAAGGTTTCCCAACTCTGCTCCCGTCATCGAGCTTCCTAGCCATCCTAACGACTGTAAAGACTTGTTCTTTATGTCGAATGGGTTTCAGAATTATGAACACCGATACTTCAACCGACCTCATAAGTTCGTTACTTCTGTGACTTCATCTCGTGACATTTTTATTCCTTTCAAGATGTTTCTTTTGTACATGTATTAACTGAATTTCTTTCTCGTGCAACCATATTTGTGAGGACGGGAAAGTCTTTGCCGATTTTAGGTTAGTTCGATGTAACCCAAATTAGCTCGTCCATCGTCATCCTCATAACCCAAATCGTAATATAACCTTACTCCAATGCGTAGACCACCTAGTGGTATGCCATGATAGTAGTTACCCTAAGGGCACAGTTGTTGTTGACAACACTTTAAACTTTAGATCTGCCATTTTTTAGGAGTATGGAACCAACCGTAGGACTTGGTCTTCTTTGCTCCAGGGTGCATTTGCCCCTGGATTTAGACAATATGTGGATGAATCTAGCCTTGAGGAAGGACCTGAGCCTGAATCCCTTAGGATCCCAGAAATACTAACCGTAGACTCTCCCTCACCTCCATTAGTTCTAAGGCCGGAGGTCGTGATAATAGACTCCTCCCCCAACCCGGAGGGTAGGATCTTTGTTTATTTTCTTTCTTTATGTAGATTTCTAACAACCTTATTTGTGAACTAATTCCTTTTTGTTCTTTTCAGGCGAAGAGATGGAACAACCCAGAGCTTCTGACCTCTGAACTGCTTTTCAGACAAAGAAAACCAGTTTGGGCCCCGCCATAAAGAGGCTCAGGATCTCAAAGAAAACCCCCTGCAGCTGGCAACACCTCTAGATCCCCTGCCAAGGGGAAAGACGTGAGCTCAACTCGAGAATCATTTCCAATGAGTACTGTTATCGCTAGGGTTCATCCTCCTCCTCCTGCACCTCGATTCGAGCCTCCTCAGGCCTAAGTAATACAAGCTGAGCCTCCAGCCCCCACCATGCCAGCCCCGACGGTTCGAATACCAGTAGATCCCCATGATCTGGAAAAGATCCCTAAAGCTTTTCGGGGCATCATTAATGAGACGACGAGCCATATGGTGGGGCATGCTTATAAGTCCAACTCAAGGGATCTGAGGACCATCGAGGAGCACAGCCCAGAGAATGTCATGGAGTCATCTATGGGGATGAACCTCACTGTAAGTTGTCTTTCCTTGGTGAAAATTTCCTTATTATTGTGATTAAGGTTATATCTCTGACTTGTTTTGTTATTTTGCAGTCTGTCCTAGAACAGTATCCCAGCATAGCCCGAGCTAGGGCTAGGAATGATGAGCTTCGGGCCGAACTAAACGCTGCCAACACTGCGCTGACAGCTGCTCAAGAAGGCGAGCAGGCTGCCAAAGCTGCCTTAGCGGCTACTCAAAAGAGTGAGCATGATGCGAAGGCCGCTCTCGCCTCATCACAGGAAAGTGAGAAAGCTGCAAAGACTGCACTGTCTGCCCTTCAGCCTCAAACTGCACAACATCAGTTCGAGGTTGATGAAGCCAAAGCCAAACTGCTCGAGGCTGAGGCCGCAGTCAAAGAAGAAAAGGAAACTTCATTATCTTCCATGGAAGAGATGCTATACCAGTATTGGGACTTCAACCCAGATGGGAACTTCTCTTTTGTGGGGGCCGAGTTTTGGGATCCGTACCTTGCAAGATTCAAGGCTCGACTCTTGCAAGAATCGTCAGAGACTGGTGAGGTTTTCAGGGCAGTTGAGGGAGATGGCGAGGAGGTCAACTCGGCTGGGCGACTGGTGGAGCTCAATGATAACTTTTTTTTTATATATATATTTGTCTGTAATTGTTTAACAATTTTTTATTAAACAATTGTCTTCGGGCTTGGTTTGAGGTTTTTCTCCTCGGGATAATTTCAATATATATCTAACTTTTTTGATCCATTTATCTCTCCTTTACTATCTCTCATGTTTATGAATCTTTAGACTTGTACATTTGAGATTTTAGGAATCGAGTTTTAGACCGGGATACATTTGAGATTTTGAGCTCAGTTGTATCCAAGTTTTGTGTGTTGATTTGTATCATACCTGTTAAGAATCAGGCCTTGAACCCGGTTATATCCAGGGTTTTTAATTTATTGAAACTTAGTTCGTGCTAGGTTTATTAATAACACGAGCTTTAAAAAACCCATGATATTAAACAATTTCCCCAACTTTCCAAGTTTCGGACTTGGTTGCGTCCAGGGTTTTAAATGGTTTAAACTTAGTTTGCACTAGGTTCATTGAAAACTCGTGCTCTTAAAAAGTTGCCGAATAATCAATTTTTCTAAGCCTCTAAGTTTTGGACCTAGTTGTATCTAGTGATTTTAATTTTTTTATCTCGGGGTTATATGCCACCCAAGTAACTAGAATGTAGAAACTTTCTTGGTTGCTTTTACAAAACTAGAACACGAACTTATACTATCTTAAAGATTATTTAATAATCTAACTATTATTTAATAAAATGGCTTTTATAAATAAGCCTTACATTGATGGTGGTACTTCTGATAATATTTTTTCAAATGTAGGGCGTTCCAGGTACGTGGGAATACTTCCCCATTCAGCCGAGCTATCTTGAAAGTTCCTTCTCGCAAAACCTCAATGACCTGATATGGTCCCTCCCAATTCGGGCCTAACAAACCATCCTTGGGATCTTTATTTGTAAGAAATACCCTTCGGAACACCAGGTCGCCCAATCCAAATCTACGCATCTTAACTTTAGAATTAAAATAGAGAGTAACTTTTTGTTGATAATGGGCGAGCTATAACTGCGGCTCTTCTCATTTTTCTTCAATCAAATCGAGGGATGCATTAAGTAGTCCCTTATTTTTCTCTTGGTTGAATGTCCTTTGCCTGTGAGTGGCTATCATGGCTTCGACTGGAAGGACGACCTGGCATCCAAAAGTTAAGTAAAAAGGAGTATGTCCCGTGGAGGTTCTGTGAGAAGTTCTGTATGCCCAAAGTAATTGCGGGAGCTGTTCGAGCCATAATCCTTTGGCCTCGTCTAACCCTTCTTGAGGCTCGCCTTTAGGGTTTTGTTCACAGCCTCAACCTATCCAGTGGCCTACGGATATGCTACTGTGAAGAGATCACTGTCGAACTGTGTCCCATTATCTGAAACGATCTCTTTAGGAAGCCCAAACCGACATAAGATACTCTTCACCACAAAGTCTAGGTCTCTCTTTGAAGTGATGGTTGCCAGAGGTTCGGCTTCTACCCATTTCATGAAATAGACGATCGACACCACCGCATAACAATCTCCTCCCTTTCCCATAGGTAGGGACCCTATTAGGTCGATTCCCCATATCGCAAATGGCCACGGGGATGAGATCATCGTTAGCTCGACTGGAGCAGCTCGAGAAACTATGACAAAACGTTGGCATTTGTCACAGTTCTGGACATACGAGATTGAATCTTTTGTTAGAGTGGGCCAAAAATAGCCCTGCCTCAGTATTTTCATTGCTCGGTTTTTCCCCTCAGCATGATCTCCACAAAAGCCTTCGTGCACTTCTTGCAAAATGGTTTTAGCTTTCTTAGGCAGAACACATCGTAGGAGAGGCAATGAATGACAACGTCAGTACAATGTCCCATCCACTATCACATACCTTGAAGCTTTATATAGTATTTTTCTGGCATCCTTTCTCTCATCAGGTAACCTTCCTGTTGTGAGGTATTTCGTTATGGGATTCATCCAAGTCGGTCTTGTGTCGATCATTTCGACTTCTACCCTTTCTGTTACACTCAGATTTTCCAAGAATTCCACTGGCACTACATTCAATCTCTCAGCTTCCTTGGTGGTGGCAAGCCTTGCCAAAGCGTTAGCATTAGAGTTCTACTCGCGAGGTATTTGTTCAATAGTATTGTACTCAAATTCGGACATCTCTCCCTTCACCTTGGCTAAGTAGGTTGCCATCTTGGTACCTCGAGCTTGATATTCTCCCAACACCTAATTAATCATGAGCTGAGAATCACTATAGCATCGGACATCTTTTTCCTTGAGCTCCCTTGCTGCTCTTATCCCAGCTAGCAAATCCTCATATTAAGCTTCATTGTTGGATGCTTCGAAACTGAATCTCAGAGTTGTATGGAATCGATACCCTTCTGGGGAAATTAAGATGATCCCTGCTCCTAATCCGTTCTCATTTGATGACCCATCCACGAAGATTTTCCATAATTCCTGCACCGGTTCCTTCAAGAGCTCCTCTTGAAATTTGGTGCATTCAGCCACGAAATCAGCAATGGTCTGGTTTTTGATTTAGGTCCATGGCACGTACATTATCTCGAACTGGCTAAGTTTGATAGGCCATTTTCACAGACGTCCTGATGTTTCAGGTTTTTGCAACTCCTGCCTTAAAGGTTGGTCGTTCATGATGTTGATTGAATGAGATTGAAAATATGGTCGGAGCTTCCTGGAAGCCAGTATCAGACAGAATGTCAGCTTCTCTATTAATGGGTATCATGACTCAGCTCCAAGAAGTCTCTTGATTATATAATAAACTAGTTTTTGAGCACGATCTTCTTCTTGGACTAACACGACACTGACTGCATTTTCTGTCACATCCAAATAAAGGAACAGGGGTTCTTCAGACATAGGTTTAGATAACACTGGGGGCTCGGCCAGGTTCATTTTTAGGTCGAGCAATGCCGGTTCGCATTCCTCAGTCCATTCAAATTTCTTATTTCTCCTGAGAAAGTTGTAAAATGGGAGGCACTTGTCGGTAGATTTTGAAATAAAATGATTTAAAGCTGCCACCTTTCCAGTCCGGCTTTGAACTTCTTTACGCGACTTGGGTGAGGGAATTTCTACCAGCGACCTGATTTTGTCGGGATTTTCCTCTATTCCCCTTGTGTTGACTATGAAACCAAGAAATTTTCCTGATGCCACTCCGAACGTGCACTTATGAGAATTCAGCTTCAAGTCATACCTCCTTAAGATTTCAAAAAATTCTTTCAGATCGGATACATGGTTATCAGCAGTCTTGGATTTGACAAGCATATCATCGACATACACTTCCATATTTCTCCCGATTTGGTTAGCGAACATTTTTTTAACTAAGCATTGATATGTAGCTCTGGCATTCTTCAGCCCGAAGGGCATGAATTTATAACAATATACGTTATTTGGGGTCATGAAGCTAGTATGCTCCTGGTCCGCAGGATTTATCGCGATCTTGTTATATCCAGAATACGCATCCATGAAGGACATGAGCTCATGACCTGCCATGGCATCTACCAACTGATCAATCCTTGGTAGTGGAAAGCAATCTTTGGGACAAGCTTTGTTCAGGTCAGAGAAGTCAATGCAGGTCCTCCATTTCCCATTTGGATTTGGGACCAGCACGGGATTGGTAACCCAGATCAGGTATTTTGGTTCACGAATAAACCCCCACTTTAATAGTCGAGCTACTTTTTCCTTAATAGCTTTAGCTCGGACTGTTCCCAAGCGTCTCCATTTTTGGGATTTTGCAGACATGTTCTTGTCCAAATTTAGAGTGTGCATGATTACACTCGAGCTTATTCCCACCATGTCTTCATGTGACCAGGCGAACACGTCCAGATTCTCTAGTAAGAAATTGATCAACTCCATCTTCCTTTTATCATTTAGATTCTTCCCAATATTTACGACTCTTGAAGCTTCATTGGGGTCAATGTTTACCTGTTCGAGCTCCTCGATAGCCTGGAGCTTTGACCTGTCTTCACCTATCTGTGGGTCAATGTCATCATGTTGGGCATCGTTACTGTCCTCTTTTTGCTGAGGTTCTTCCATCCCACAAGTATCTTCTATTTCCTGGGACTCCTCGCCTTCGTCATTTTTGATCATAGCTTGCTGCTCGGGTTGTGATTTTCCCTTCATAGAAATGCTATAACATTCTCTGGCACCGAGCTTATCACCTCTGACAATGCATATTCTCGCAGCTAATGGGAATTTTATTGCTAGGTGGTGGATAGAGGTTATGGCTTCAAATGCCATCAATGCAGGTCGGCCAAAAATCCCATTGTACGCAGCTGGACAGTCAATTACCACGAACTCCAGTAACTTGGAGACAGTTTGTGAGCCTTCTCCCAATGTTAACACTAATTCAATTGTCCTGATGGCTGCAGACCCTTGGCCAGAAAATTCGAACAGAGTCATTGAGGTCGCCTTCAATTCTGTTCCAAACAACCCCATTTTTTCCAAGGTGGACCTAAAAAGTAGATTCACAGAAATCCCATTATCTACTAGTGTCATCTGGACCCTCTGGTTGGCGAGCTGAACGTTTATGACCAAGGGATCATTATGTGGGAACTAAACGTGGCTAGCATCCTCTTCTGTAAAAATGATTGGTTGTTTTTCCAATCGTTGTTGTTTTGATAACCGCTGTTTCGGTACACACTCCACTCCATTATGGGATATTAATTCATTAATGTACCTATTCTGGGACCCTCTGCTCATGCCTGCCAGATGAGGTCCTCCTGAAATGGTGGCTATATCTCCTCTTATTATCGGAGGAGGATCGTCCTGATTCGCTTGAACTCTGGTTTGACTTGCTAAAACTTCGGGGCTGATGGAGGATTTGGTCCAGCGGGCTGATTAGGAACCACCTGATTTTTGGCGTACAGGGCCAAAGGTCCCGCTCTAATTAGAGTTTCGATCTCATCCTTCAGCTATCGACAGTCATCACTGTTATGACCGATATCATTATGAAATCGGCAGAACTTCGAACGATCTCTCTTCGCTCTTTGGTTTTTCAACAGTTCTGGCTTCTTCCATGGAAGGCGATTAGAATTTGCCAGGAAGATGCTCTCCCTAGTATCCGTGAGGTCAGTATAAGTGGCGTGAACAAGGTTGAATTTTTCCCCAGATTTATTTTTCTTTGTTCCACTCTGGTCGCCCTCACCATTTCCCTTCCTTTTGTTACTCCCCCTCTGTTATTCTGGGTAATGGTTTGAGCCGTAGCTGCAACGTCCGTTACCGCTCCAACGGGCTGGACAGGGATCTGGCTGGTTCCCGCGATGGAAGCTCACACCTCTTCAAGGTTAATCCATCTTTGAGCTTGTGCCAAGAACACGTCCACACTATTAACTCCTTTTCTCTGTAATTCTTGCCACAGGTCACCCCTGACGAGGATTCCTGTCCTCATTGCCATAAACTTAGAGCTGTCATCAACATCCCTAGCTCATATAGCGACATTGGCAAATCTACTTATATATGCCTTCAACATTTCGCTAGGTTGTTGCTTTACATTGGCTAATGAATCAGCCTTAACCTGAGCTGTCAAGGAAGCCCAAAATGCTTTTTTGAAGTCAGAAGAAAAGTTTTTCCACAAACTTATAGAATGCCTCTTATATTTCTTAAACCATTGCCTAGCTGGCCCGATCAAAGTTGAAGGGAACAAAATGCACCTTAGATCAAGTCCAACATTGTGGGCCATCATCATGGTGTTGAACATCCCGAGGTGGTCTGACGGATCTCCATCTCCATCTCCATCAAACTTTGACAAGTGTGGCATTTTGAAGCCTATCAGATATGTGGCTGCCGCAATATTTAGAGCGAAAGGCTCGAGCTCATCCTCTGAGTCGCAATCGTCTTTATCTTTTCCAGATAAAAGCCTCTTCATTTGCTCTTCCATCAAAGCTAGCCTTTCGAGGGTTTTCTCTTTGGTCCCTAGGTTATCTAGGGGCTGTTCAACAGCTCCCATCCTATCATACACGTTTGATGGGTTATTGTCCCTCCAAGCTCGAGCTTGGTTTGGTGGGTCATTCCCATTATCACGTACTATGGAAGGACCTCCCTCTTGTCGATTATAACTAGCATCTTCATTTCGAGCTGGATTCCTTCTTTGGGAATTCAGACGATCACACAAATCAGGTTGTGAATTGTATCGAGGACTTTGTGCCGAACTGAGCTGATTTCTCAAATTGCCCTCGGACCTACCACTTCGAAAACTTTCAGTCCAGTAACATCCATTTGCGAAGCTTACAACTCGTGGTTGAGGTCGAGGATCTTGATTTTCAACACGCGTCCGTGGAACGTAGGTATGGGTAGACGGAGGAGGTTTTCTCCTACTGTCTCCATAAGCTGGAATGTCCCACATAGGACAAGGGGGTGTTGGATGTCTAATAGGCTATGGGGGATGCCTTATTGGTGAGGCAATCCTCATCCAATCGGGGCGAACTAGATTAGTCTGCCTGTGTTCTGCCCTATTGTTTGTAGCTCTCTACGCCTGACGATCTGATCATGATGTAGGAGGGTTTGCTGGAACATTTTTTCTTCGTGAGCCAGTCCCATCCCCTCCTTGTGGGTTTCCATGGGCATTCCTAGGTGCTTGTGAAGGAGGCACCGAACTTGGGGTTGCGGTTCTGACCGATCAACTAATATGCTGATGACCCCTATGAGGGCCACTCGGATGAGCATTCTGGAGGTCTCGCCCTGTAGGCACAAAACTTGGGGTTGCAGTTCTGACTGATCGACTCGGTTTGGATTGGTTATTCCTGTTGGACTTGTGAGACCCACTTTGCCTCTTTTCGACATTAACGTCGGTTGCGAGAGGGGGTAACCGAGCCAAAACCTCCTTAATTTGCATGTTTTCCTTAGAGAGATGGCTTCTTAACTGCATATTTTTCATCCCAACGATGGTTAAGTAGTCTAGGTTTGGATTCAGTGGCAATGACACCGAACTCCCAGTGTCTCCATGACCAGCCGGTTGTTTTCCCGGACGTTGTTGGACTTTAGGGCCATGCTCATTCGAAACAGCGGTATGATGGGCCTCCTGCCCACCAGACTGTTCTATCTCATTGTCGTGCATTGAGCGAGTGAGCACCATGATGAGATTCAACTGGGATTTTGATGAAGCACTATTTTCCCTCTCAATGAAAGTATAAAACTGTTGACGCAGTTTTTCGCCAACAGTATATTAAGAAATAATAAGGTAGATTAGTGCTTAGAAGTAATCCGTAATGAAAAATGAAATGAATTCACAAGAACACAAATCTTTTACGTGGTTCAGTGGTTAAAATCCACCTAGTCCACGAGTCTATATTATTGTTATTTTCTTTCTATTTTGGCAAAGTTTCAGTATTATAGAATAATGGTCCCTTTTCCTGTCCAATATTCTCAGTATTTATAGAGAAATTACATGGAGAGGTTTGGGTAACCGCCTGAGTCAATTACGCACATACATATTTATTACATTTAATGCATATATTTCCCATTTATAATGGGATATGATTTTATCATACAATAAATTTTCTCCTAATATCTGGGACATTAAATATGATAGCTTGGTCATAAATAAATGCATAAAAGGATCCGAGTATCTAGGGATCCGCAGGTGTGCAATATGTTCGAATTACCACGAGTTGAAAATCTCCTCCAAGCTCGTACATCGACTACCGTTTGAATATTATGAGCTCACAACCTTCGTGTCTGTAACTCGAGTTATACCCATGACACCTAATGCCACACGTGTCCATATGAAACTGGAGTTGTCTACGTGGATAAAGCAGATATCATTCCCTTGGTTATTTCTCTGTATATTTATTTGTCAGCTGTACTCCAGCTGAGTGAATGAACTCGGGCTAAAATTAGGGTACAACAATTTTAATCCAACAAAACTACGGGATTTTAATGAATTACTCGACACAACCTCTAATAACTTTGTTGTTGATGATGATGAATCTAATGAAGGAGGTTTATCCGACAATGGAGACGATGAAGAAGGAAATATACTTATTGATAGTGATAGCGATGATGATCATGTTGTAGTTAATGATGATGATGAGGATGATGGCTTGTAATATAGAAACAAATATTGTAACTTGTTTTTTAATATAATGAATATCATCTCTAATTTTTTTTATTAATTATGTATTAATTTATTAGACAAATGACTAAATACCAACATATTAATTACATAATATTTAATGACAATTTGAATATGTTGCATGTCAGCTCCGAAATCTAGCATTAGCCACAGTAAGAAAAAAATTAAGGGAATCTTACTATGGTGCTAATGTTGAGAGAGAGATCACGATGTTGCGATCAAAGTGGATTACCCATATGCAAGTGCATTTTAATCCAACAACTGGAATATCCATACATAAGTATTGAAAATGGTTCAACAACACCATGGCTCGACTGGTGTGAGACATCTTATCCCCTACTTTGATTCAGTGAACTCCCACAGACAGATATTGCGACCATTTACCAACGATTATCTGTAAGTATCTTACTAAGCTTTAATGTAATAATAACTAATTAATAATGATGGTTAGTATATTTTTTAAAATGTTTTTCCAATTTTAATTGTATGAGAATTTTATTTTTCCATTGGAGGATAAGGTTGTTAATGACCAGATGGAAAAATAAATGATGAAGTATTTCTCTTAATGGCGGTATAATATGAGGCGATATTGGATTGAAATTGGAGGGGAGAATGACAACGAAGCGGCAAAGACACACCCATATACATGTGTTTCTCAACCTGACTAGGCGGTGTTATGCGATTATTGGTCTTCCGAGGAACAACATGTAAAACTATAATTATTATATTAATTTTTATTATGCAACTACTAATTTCATTATTATTGTTTCATGTAAAAGAGAAAAGGTCTCGCAGAAACAGAGGAAATCGGGCCAAAATGCCTATACCAGGGGGACATGACTCTAAATCCTTTGTGGCACATATTCATGATAAATTAAATGAATTATAATTTTTTATTATTTTATATTATATTTACGTGTATGTTGTAATATTTTTCCTTTCTAGGTTTATGAGTCTGGCCAATTTCCGAGCTTGATCGACACATTTGAACAACTCCATTGAAACAAGAAAGAATGGCTAAGCGAGGAAGCTGGGAAGGCGCATGTAAGATTTAATTATTTTAAAATTAATTAATCAATATTTGATTTAAATTTTGTCTCTTATAATCTTAATTATTTAACTTTAATATTTTTCAAGAGGAGATGACTCAAAGACGAGCATCACAAAGTACGCCTACTGCCTCATCTGCTGCATCTTATGTTGGCGGTCCCTATGTCCCACTACCTCCAAACATGGACATAATATGTGGTGTTCTAGGTCCTTATTCACACTATAAGAAAGGGTTTGGGTCATTGCCTAAGCTCAAGCCAACTGGAGGACTGCGAGCACAGATTTCATCCTCTATGTCTGGTAGTCAACCATCTGTGGATGTAGGCTATCTTCGGGAGGAAATTGAGTAGCTTAAAATAAAGCAGCAAGCCCATGAACAATTCATGCTCGCCCAGAACCAATACATAATACAACACAACCAATACATGATGAATTACATGAAGTAGATGCAAGCCATGGTAGCAGGAATGAATTTCTTGCCTCCATTTCAGCCTCCGCCCCCACCAACATTTAATGTCGATGGTATTTCAGATAGCCAGCCATCCCATTCAGTCCACTAGGAAGACAACGAGGTTGATCTTTCCCAGTAGATTTACTTTTGTTTTTCGCGTTAATTTTAAGACAAATTTTTTTTATTTTGTTAATTACTTTTATATGTTTTAAGACATTTACTTAATTATGTTATATTAGTATGTTAATTATATTTAAAAGACAATTATGTAATGTTTTATATAATATTAATCAATTTAATTTCCAATAATAAATTTTAAATTGATTTTATACATTAAATAAAAAATATATTTTTTAAAAAAACTAATTTTTTTTTAAAAATGGAAAAACTTTTACCGATGCGTATTTTGCGCTGGCAAAAGCAAATAATTTTATTTAATAAAAAACAGGAAAAAAAACCTTTACTAGCAACTAAGATGCCGCCAGTAAAAGTCAAAACTTCACCGCCAAAAAATCTCCCACACTATCGCGGGGCAAACTTTTGTCGGTGTGAGCATTTTTTCCTAGCGACGTTTTATTGGCAATGCAAAAGCACGTCGACCAAAGTAATGGGGCTTTTTCCGGCAAAAAACCAGGGTTTTGCCAGCGAGTTTTACCGCCAGCAAAAACCATGTTTCCTGTAGTGGGCTTCCACATCAACAAGATTTGATCTGGACAAATTTGATGGTTCAGGGGATTTCAGTCTATGGAAATAGAAGATGATAGTTGTTCTGATTTACCAAAAATTGGACTAAACTCTTGAAGAAGTTACACTAGAAATGAAGACAGATGTGTCTACGAAAAAGGAAGACTCAACTCTGATCATGAAACAAGATCGGCCTGCAATTGTCATGAATCTTTCAGACAATGTTTTGAGACAAGTTATCAGAGAAAAGACAGCTTCGAGTTTATGGAAGAAGTTAGAGAAACTTTACATGACCAGAACTACTGCAACAAAGATTTTCTTAAAGGGAAAATTCTATGGTTTCAAGATGAATTCAACCATGTCTTTGAAGTAGAATTTTGATGAAATGAATAAAATCATCCTTGGCCTTAGCACCATGGGAGAAGACATTAAATAGGAGGATCCAATTGTCATTCTTTTGAATAGTCTTCCCGATCAATTCAAAGAATTGAGGAATGTAATAGTGTATAATCAAGAATCACTAACTCCATAGGATGTCATGAGTGCTCTTATATAAAGAGATACTGAACTCACTTGGGAAAAGGCTGCAAGATTGAAATCGTAGAAGCAAGATGAAAGCCTCATTGTTCGTGGAAGAAACCAGAAGAGAAACACTTCGAGACGACCTTCAAGATTCCATTCAAGATCTAAGTCAAGGGCAAAGGAGACCAGACAATGCCATCATTATTGCAAGGTCTACCACTTAATAAAGTATTGTTGGGAATACAAGAAGAAGAAGAAGAAAGAAGAAGATAATTGAAATTCATCGTCTTTGGTGGGTGATCCTTATAGTACAAATGGAGTGGGGATGTGTGTTGTGTTTCTGTAGACAAAGATGCACAAGATTGGATCTTGGACACAATTTTCACCTATCACATGTGTCATAAATGGGAATGATTCATGGATTACAAAGACACTAATGGTGACAAATTATTGATGGGAAATGACCACTAATGTAATGTGATTGGCATTGGTTCAATTTCCATAAAAGGTTCAGATTGAACCATGAAAATTCTGAGCAATGTAAGATAGATACTTAATCTGAAAAAGAATTTAATTTCCCTGGGAACTCTTGATGATGAAGGTCACAACTACAGAATCAATAGAGGCATCATGACGATTACGAAAGGCTCTTTAGTTGTCATGAAGGGAATGAAGAAATCTGGTCTCTATCACCTTGATGGAGAAACTATTCCTCCAGCTCATGCCAAAGTAGTATAGAAAGGAAATTCAGATTAATTAACTTGGCACATAAAATGGGGCACATAAGTGAACAAGGATTGGTTGATCTATCCAAACAAGGTATCATTCCTAACTACACTCATGTTAACTTACCATTATGTGAAGTGTGTGCAGGGAAAACAACACAAGCTTAAATTTTGTTCCAACAACTATAGAGCAAAGAAACCATTGGAGTATATACATTAAGATCTATGGGGAGCAAGCAGAACACCTACTCGAGGAGGTAATCTCTATTTTTTATCAATTGTTGATGACTATAGTAGGAAAGTTTAGGTTTACTTACTCAAGAACAAATCTGAATGTCTAGACAGGTTTAAAGTATGGAAAGCACTTGTTGAAAATCAAACTAATATGAAAATCAAAAGTCTTAGAACTAACAATGGTCTTGAGTTTTTTAATCAAAAGTTTAATGATTTGTGTATGGAATATGGTATTCAAAGACACAAGACTATGAAAAACACTCCTTGGCAAAATTGAGTGGTTGAGAGAATAAATAGAAATTTGTTGAACAAAGTTAGATGCTTGATGATATAATCAGGTATGAGTAAGGCATATTGAGGTTAGGCTCTTTACAATACTTGTTATCTTGTAAATAGAATTCCTAGTCAATTAAATGAGTTTATGACACCTAAAGAGAAATGGCTTGGTATGAAACTATCTTTAATTGATGTTAGGACTTTTGGGTGTGCTGCTTATGCACACAATGTAGATGATAAGCTTGGTAAAGGATCTATTAAATGTGTCTTCTTAGGTTATCCTGATAGAGTTAAGCGGTATACACTTTTGTCTCTTGAAACAAACAAAGTTATAACTAGTCGTGATGTTATCTTTAACAAAAAAAAATTCCATTTAAAAGAAATAAGAAATGTAGATCTTGTGATGATGGAGGTCAGCAGGTACATAGCAACACTACTCAAATTGAAGTTCAATCAACAAATAGTGAAGACTCTTCTACCCAACCTGAAATACAAGAACGTGATTTTAATGAAGGTTATCAAGAAGAGGAATTAGCAAGCTATGAATTGGCCAGGGACAGATCTAGATGAGAAATAAAGGTCCACACCATAGATGCAGAAGCTGATATTATTGCCTATGCTCTAGCCATTATGAACAACCAGCAAAAGATTGGACCAAGAGACTACAACGAAGCTATTCACAACAAGCATTCATGATTAACGCCCAAACGTGACTTTCACTAGCGTTGGTTGTAGTATAGATCGGGCGTTCGATTCCAGAAGGAAGTAAAGAAATAAAGTTAATCAATAAATAAAGTTAAGAGATAAATAATATGAGAAAATAGAACAAGTGAAACTTTTGTTATTTTTGAGATTTAAAGATAGAATAAAGTGTGATGTAACAAATAGTAACAAGTAGGAAGGATCAAGAGTCACCAATATGCATACTTATTTATTTGGATATTTGATTCACAAAAATTACACCAATGAATTGTTCACATCCCAACTATTCATTTGGAAGATTTAACATTGAAGCACAAATATATTTCACAAAAATGCATCCAAGTGATTAATATTCTTTACCATGGAAGGATAAGATAAATCTTATGCGAAATCTAAAAATGACATTATACCATTGGCAATAATGCAATAAAAGATTGGACATAAAATATTTATAAAATACATAGAAAGAGCATGACTAATTCTATATAGATTTAGCAAAAGTAAATATATATGAATGAGATGGAAAAAATGATAAAGATATTATCTATATTATTTCCACAAATTTGATAATACATAGAAAATACTTGACAAAATCTATATACTATTAGTAAACATAAATAAAGATAACAAGATGAAGAAATAGAGATGAAAGAAAATAAATCACTCAAATATATAAACTTTAAGCACATGGTGAATAAAAAATACCAAATAAAGTCATAGTGCATATAGGATCATCCTAACCATCTTAAGAAGGATAGCTTATTATGGTAGACATTATCATAAAATTCTAGAGAGAAAATATGAGAAATGAGACTAAAATTTGTTAGAGTTTTGCTACGTAAAAATGTCATTCTAATTGTGAAAGAAGAGTCCCTATATATAGAAGAAGAAAATGACTAAAAAGAAATTAAACTACAAATGAGGTTTACAAAATAAATCTAAAACATTAATAATAAAATATGAATTTTGAAAAATCAAATATTATTATTAATATTAACCTAGCTATTTTAGTGAATGGTCATCATGCACATTTTTCTAAATTAATACAAAATGTCTGCTTAAAAGCTCAAAATGGAAAGGTTCAAGGCCCAAAGTGCACACAAAATGGGCTGGAAACACAATGTGGCAGTTGGTGGGTTTGACCAACTCGCAGCCAGTAGAAAAACACCACGTGTCACACGCTTGGAGCTGGAGGGAGGCGCTAGGCAATCATGGAGCACCACTTGGCACGGCTGGCAGGGGCATGCGAGTCAGGTTGGGCGCAGGTCGACACGCGGGTCAGAGGACACGCGTCAGGCGTAGAGGCTAGCTGGGCTGCTGGGTCACGGACGCGTGGTGGGGGCACCACTTGGCACTACATGTAAGATGAGAGAAGATGTGGACCGGGCCTGGGGTCTTTAAGGCCTTGCTCTTGGACTTCAATAATGTTATTTTTTTCAATTGTTTTTCAAATTTAACTCTTTATTTCTTCTTTCTTTTTCTTTATGCCAAAATGCAACTTTAATTCGTACAAAATAACAATAAATTAAATCATAATCAAATATTTTCATTTATAAAATAAGTTATATTAATTCCATCAAAATATTAATTAATTTTAATCATTAAAATTAATAAATATGCATTTTTCACCACCAATCACAACACCCCAACTAGCTTATTGCTAGTCCCTAGCAATTTAACCGGATAAAAATGTTACCGAATTGAAACAGTGAATCAAATCATGCAAAACTATTTAGTGAGAATTTAGAAAACTCTATTTAAAACTATCAAAATTGTAATTCAAGAGTCTTGTGTGTGTGTGCACCAAACCATATTCATCGTTCCATAATTCATAACACAAACAGTATAAAAAAATCACTAAAGAATAATGTCTCAACTTTAAATCCTCACAAAGGTATTGAAAATATTTTTATGGGAGATGGTTGATGTAACGCCCTACTTCCTTAGAACCGTTACCAAGTGATTTATAAATGTGCCATTAACTCGCTAATCGAGGCTTTAGGTTAAAAAAGTATGTTTGGATGAAAATAAAGACTCATTTAATTAACATCAAGTACAAAGAGTTGGTCTTTCATTGAAATTCGTAAAAATATTACATTGGGATCCCAAAACACTGTTTTGAAATACATTTACAATTCAAGGGTACAGTACAGTCGACCTAAGCGACAAAACCGAACATGTACCACGTGTTCGTTAAAATAACTCCAGCCGTGTTGGCTAGGTAGGCCAAACATGTAGAGTCCAAGAACTTTACTTAGCTAAGTAGATAGTAGTATAATAGTAATAGTAGTATTATCTTTATGACTGTGGATTTTGGGTTCAGACCGGGATTTATTTGGACACTCATAGTAGTACTTGTAGATTTTCTAAGTTTAACGTATAGTTTAAGAATATTAATTTTAACCTAAGGTTTGATTAATATGACTGATATTGAGGGTAATATTTATTATACTATAAGGTTTAGATAAGAACCAATTAGATAATAGCACATGTTATGTATGGGTTATTAATGATTAAGTATTTTGAGGATTAAATTTATTAAGGTTAAAATTTGAATACTCTAAGGTCAGTCAGCAGCTTTGAAAACGTTAGAGGGCTTAGTCAAGGCTGTTTACTCAATTCAAATTAAGCTAAAATTGTGTAATTTCATGTTTAAATAATCAACGTATGCCGATATATCGTAGCTATAGGGGGCGATATATCGCAACACGAAGATACGAAAAACACGAAACGTTGAACGATTGCCTCGGGCATACTGGCCCAGGCGATATATCGCCCCTCTCAGCATATTTTGAAAGTTTTTAAAAACGTTCTCCATTCAAACCTTCAACCTCTTGATGAGTCCAGCATCTGTTTGAACGAGTCTTCAGCCTCTGTTGAACGATAATTCAAATTATTTTCACTTAAAAGCCATTATTTTTATTCAAGTTAAATGAAGATCTTTTCATTCCTAAACTATATAAATAGGACCTAGTACCCAGCCATTTATTCATCTATTACTCTAAGTTCAGAGGCTGCAAGTTTCTAGGTGAGTGTGAGAGTGTAAACACTTGGGTTGGGAATTATAAGCTTGACCATTATAAGCTTATCAAACACTTGGGGAAGTAAGGTTTATTCACATTTCGGTTCAAGGTTTAGATTGATCATAGAAGTACTCAAGGTATCCCAAACTCTAATCCATTTATGTATGATGTTCTTTAAAGTTCTCATAGTCTTCTACTCATTCTAACCTTATTCCTATTCTTGGTTAGGAAATCCAAGTTCTTAAGCACAAGGTTTTTGGTAAGTATATTTGATAGCATAGTTCCTTCTTCACTTTCATCCCTTTTCTTCAATAGACTCACCATATTTTAAATGGTTTTTAGGAGTGTTCCAAGGTCCCAAATCAGTTCTCATATCCCGGTTATTTTGGTAAGGAAAATATGATAGAATTTATATGTTATATGTTTTATATGTTATCTTATGATTTTTATGTTATGAAATATGTTATGTTAAGTATGTTTGTAGGCTTGGGCATATGACCTATATGACTAACAAGCCCCAAATAGATTATGGGCATATGACTTGCTTAGCTAGCAAGACCCCACTAATCTAATGGGCATATGACTTGTTTAGTCTATGGGACCCCAAGTAATAATGGCCATTATAGTATGTATGTGACATAAGTGTTATAGTATGTTTTATGTT
The DNA here is from genome assembly GCF_963169125.1 of Humulus lupulus. NCBI lineage: Eukaryota > Viridiplantae > Streptophyta > Magnoliopsida > Rosales > Cannabaceae > Humulus > Humulus lupulus. The sequence goes on along the minus strand of NC_084798.1, from coordinate 81,947,896 downwards.
ACTTTATGAATTTTTATGTATATGGCTATATGTTAGATTTTCCTTGCTGGGCATTAGGCTCACTCCTTTTTGTTTATATGTGCAGGAAAATAGTCTTAGTGGCGGGAAAGGCTCTTGGAAGCTTGGAGAATGTGTATTGAGGCGGAATGGATTCAAGAGCCGAGCGTTTCGATTCGAGGATGTAGTTTTGTTTCTTATGGTTTTTACATGTATTTTTCCGCATTCTATTATGTAAATCTCTTTTTAATTATGTCATGTTTTGATTTTAAAACAATGGGATCCCATATCCTACTTGATATTTTATGTAAGTTTAACTTTTATTTTTACAAGTTTCTTAATAAAGTTATGGCCTTTTCACTTGTAAAGTTTTATTAAGGATTAGTGTTTATGTATAGTTTTCATTAATGGTCCAAAAGTCTAGAGTAGTTGGGTCATTACAAAACATGTACACACCGCTCCATGCCCTCCAACTCATGGTTGTTCGACCCAACATCCTTGCTCTTACCTGCACCACTGAGCACCCGTGAGCCGAGGCCCAGCAAGAGAACTTCAAGCACAACATGCAATAAAAATATATCTCAACAACTCATACTTAATCAGAGCAACAAACATATACCAGATCCTAATAGCATGAACAACGACACAACATTTAGACCAGCTCAAAAGCACAATGGCATAACAGCCTAATAGTATAGCAGTACAATAACACATTAGTACCATAACATGGAAGAACAATAACTCAATACAGTAAAATAGCACAACAACATAATAATACAACAATATATTAACATAGTAGCTCAATACTACAACATCATATTACAAAGCAGCCAACAGGCTAAACACATAGCGGCCATGCCGTCCCAGGCACTTTACCAGGCCCTGGGTTCGTGGTCTTCACCGAGAGGATGACTCCAGCATCCTAGGAGGGTCTCGCCCTAACAACTTGCACTCCACGTGCTCAACGCCGTTCCTGGCCCCTTGCCGCTCCTGGCTTTGCACTCTGCATGCTCAACACCATTCCCGGCCCTTTGTCGCTCCCAGCTTTGCACTCTGCATGCTCAACACCGTTCCCATCCCCTTGCCGCTCCCAACTTTTTCCATTCCCGGCTTTTGCCTCTCCCGGCTCTTGCCGCTACCAACTCTTGCTGCTCCCGGCTCTTGCCGATCAGTCATAATCACATGTATGACATAACAAACATACACAATACATACAGTACAACACACCACATAGCTCTATGGGTACACACAATTCTCTTACCTAATGTCCCAAGCTAACAATCCAAAGCGATCTTGAGCACGATCCTAATCCCGAGCCTGATCAGTAAGACCTAATCACAACGTATTAATAAATATCCATTATGATCTAAATCAATTAAAAGCCTTTGGAATTACATACTAGCCTCCATGATGTTGGATTCTACCAAACCTAGTAGTAAAATCCTTCTCGAGACTTAACGCTTGAGTTCTCGAACTTAAAACCCTCAAATGGCCAACATCTAACATTTGAGCCACGACCCAGCCCCTTAAGGGTTGTGATGCACCTAAGTCAGAGGAAAAATGCCTCTCTGCTGGGGGACACGGGCCATGGCGTGCTACACCTTGCACCGCGGCGCGCCTAGTAGACAGAGGCTTACTAGCCTCTTTGAACACACGAGCCGCGACGCCTGAAGAACAAGACCGTGGCTCGAGCCTGAAACCCAGAAATTCCACCACTTTCTGCATTTTCTCTGAACTCAATTCCCCAAAATTCCACCCTAGACATAAACTAAAGCCAGAACTAAGTCTCTCAAGCATTCCCAAATTTCATAGATAACAAAAGCAAATTAATTGCTAAGCCAAAACCCCATCACAACCCAAAATTCAAACCTTGAGTTTGAAACTCAAGAACACCAATATCAAACTTACAATTCAGCAAGAAGCATGAGAATTCACTTACCCTTTCTATAAATGATGACCCTAAACCCATCCTCAACTAATCCTAGCTTGATTCCTCAATCTCCAAGCTTCCACACCTTCAATTTAGAGCCTCACCATCAGAATTTCTCCAAAACTGCGTAAGCCACCAAGAGAGGTAGAAAGAGCTGAGAGAGAGAGGTATAGCTGAGGAGTTATGTCTTTCTTTTCATTCTAAGTGTTTCCCTTAAGTTCTACAACTATTCAGAATAGATGAGTCATTCTATGGTCAGGTATATCCCTTGGCCAAAAGACCAAAATACCCCCAAATCCATCCTTAATGTCTTAATGCCACCAAGGGCAATCCCGCCATTTGCCACATCCCGCTAATTCCTCGAGTGTCCCTAATAAACCCCATTTAATCTCGACATGTCGAAACCATTACTAAACTACTACCCGTTACTCGATAATTCCTAAACACATATAACATACCCAAAATACCCCTGGGCTCCTCCCGAGCCGGGTATCTAACCCCTTTGTGACTATTCCGTTAATCTGCTCCCTAGGATCGTCTCGGACCACACCTCTCAAATATATCCCCATAACACTGGGGTCTCACTCACAACACATGCATATTTACATTTATGCCCTCAACTGGCCAAAATTAAAAACACGCCCCTATTCACAGAAACGGGTCCACATGCATATTTAATACACACAATCATGCACGTTTAATCACATTACCATGTAATTCATATATAACACATCATCATGCATATAATCCAAATTAGGCCCTCCATGCATAGTATTCAAGGCACTCAACCTTAATTATCAAATTCGGGACGTTACAGTTGACACTCTTGGAGTTGGAAATTTATCAATTAACGCTAAAAAATGAATGTTATTGTTTTAGGAGAAACAATGTTAACGAATATTGATCAAAAGATATGCTAATCAGTTAATTGGAATCTAAATGACATAAGAACCTTTGGGATTTTACAAATGATATTAAGAGCCAAAATAAAGAACAAAACAAAATTAGATAAATAAAATACACAAACGTTTTTTTTCATGACATAAATTGAGAACAAATGTAGTAATCTTGAATTTTTTTATTTGACAATTTTTTTTTCTTCAACAAAACAAAAAAAAAGATGAAGATGAAAAATGTTGCTCTTGTTTTTTTTTTCTTATTTTTTTCATTCATTTTTTTAATATATTTCTTCTTTTTCTTTTTTTTATATAATTTTTTTTACAAGAGACAACATAAAAACACAGAAAAAATACAAGAGATTAAAAAGGAAATTATAATTAAATACAACACAAGCTCTTTTAAACAAAAATTATCCCTCTAGTAAATGTCATATTTTAAAATCTCAAAAATTAATTTTACCAACTCAAATGGATCAATAGAAGTTTTCAAAGCTGTTTTCTCACTCTCACAACTTACAAAAATTAACAGCTTTAAACTTTAGGATTTTTCTCAACTGAATGTGTTAACAATTATTTTTTTCAATATTTGGTTGTGCATGAAATTACTCTAAAAAATTACTTCCTAATTGTAAAAATTGCAAAAACTATCTCACAAAAATTTGTGGTCATGAATTTTGCAAAAAACTAATTCAAAATTTCAAAATGGTAATCAAAATATATTTGAACGCATGAATATGCCCACTACCCCAAACTTTAAATGAGACATTGTCCTCAATGTCTAATGTTATGCACATTGTAGAAGCAAATGAGAAAATGATAACCAACAAACAACAAAAAAACTCCCTAAAAGTGAAATTCGCAACATAAAATAAAGACACAAATTAAATAAAGCACACTAAAAAGAAAGATAAAACCTGATCAGTCTTTGGTAGACAAAAGCATCGCGCTCAAGTAAGTCTACCAACTGCATGTCTGCGTACTTTCCTGTATCAAATATGAATTTTCTTTTATGCTGCGTCTCAAAAGTCAAAGCGTTAGAAACATTTTCAGGATAAAGAAAATGTTTGGTTTCAAAATTTTGGAGGAAATTGGGTAAATGTTTCTTTGCAAATATGTTTATGATTTCTTCAACAATTAAGTCTATCACATTAGGATGATAGCTCTCATTTTTCTTTGGAGTGGTTGGAAGAATTTCTGTATGGGAAACAATTTCACTCCAAATGGTAATGACATCATCCTCATCGAGTTTGGAACTGAGAGTATGGGATGGTGTTATGGTCTTAAGTTGGGACGAGAATTGATTAAATTATGTGAAATAATAGCGCTGGTCAATTCTGAAAGTTGAGTACTGGTTTCCCTAAAATCTTCCACAAATTGTCTATTGAACTCTCTTTGCGCCTCTATAAATGTGTGTAAAGTGTCATCTAAGGAATTTCTATCAGTCCAAACATTATATGGAGGTTCATGTGGGAAGTTAGGAAAATTTTGCTCAAAATTCATGTGAGGCGGTGTATGGTAGTTGTACTCAGGCTTCCAACTATAATCTACGGGGTTGGTTCAACTAGAATTATGATTCCTATAGTCGACTCTTGCAAAGTCACAATAATGTTCATCATAATCTACCTCGGGAACCTCATAACTTTCTCTATCAAACTTAGTTTCTAAGACCTCATGTTCTCGGTACTCTCTCACACTAAGTTTGTATGCACTCCTAAAACGGCTAGTACCCTCAATAACACTAGAATTATGATTGTTTCCAACTAAAGGATAATTCATTGGAAAATACATCTCAAAACGTTTCTTTTCTTCTTCATTCATTTTTTGTATTTTGTTTTTTTATGATTTTTTTTTGTTTTACTTGTTTCCAGGTCGATTTGTGAATTTTAGAACGGTCTCACTTAAGACCCATACTTCATCTAGAACTCCCCGAGGTTCATAGATAATTGTGGAGGGGTCATAATTAACAAAAACGATCATCTTACAACCAAAACTTACTTGAACTCCCCGTGGTTACTAAGTATGCATGGATGGAACCTTACTCAAATTGGCTTTTAAGCGAAAATTGCTTATGTTGACAAAACAAGCTTTGTTTTTTTTTTATTATTATTTGTATTTGTATTTTATGTTTTTTTTAAGGATATAAAACCTAAAAATTAAAAAAAAAATTAAATAAAGAGATCAATCTAACAATAATAAGTAAAAAAAAATTATCTAAACACAATAAATAAGATGCTCACAAAGCCTAAAAAATATTATAGAAAAAAAACACATAAATAAAAGGGCTAAAAAATTATAATAAAGTAACATTTTAATCTTTTTTTTTTTCAAAAATAGAGGAAAAACTAACAAAGAAAGCCAAAAAAACTAAAGTAATCCTATGTACAAAAAAAAAATAGTACAAAAGTAAGATAGAAAAAAATATGCAACAAATCCTAAACACAAATAATTAAAATAAAAGAAATATATTAAAATTAAACTAAAAAAAGATAAGCAACCAATTTATTTTTTTAAAAGTTTTTTTTAACTACAAATAAAAAAAGAAAAATAAATAAAATAAGCTACAAAAAATAAATTAAAAAAACTAAATATACACACAACAAGCTTTTTCTTAAAAATTTTTTTACAACAATAATAAATAAAAATAGATAAAAAAAACTAACAAAAGAAACAACAACAAATCCTAGAAAAGGCTGGATAGCACAACAATGACATAAAAAAAACTAACTAAAGAGGAACAATGAAAAAAATGATAGTAACTTTTTTTTTAGAAAAAAAGAAGCAAGAGTAAATAAGGTAAATCTAAACAAAAATAAACAATTCCTAGAGAAAAATAAACAAAAAGAAAATGATAGAATTACTTACCTCTTTTGCAAAATTTAATGAAAAACTTTTTTCACTATTACCTCCCCGACAATGGCGCCAAATTTGACTGACGCTTAAATGTGGATTCCGCTAGCGGTGGTTGTAGTATTAATCGGGCAGTCGATTCCACAAAGAGGCAAAGAAATAAAGTTAAGAGATAAATAATATGAAGAAAATAGAACAAGTGATATTTTTGTTGTTCTTGAGATTTAAAGATTAGAATAAAGATGGAATAAAGTGTGATATAACAAATAATAACAAGTAGGAAATATCAAGATTCACCAATATGCATACTTATTTATTTGAATCTTTGATTCACAAAAATTACACAAATGAATAGTTCATATAACACCCTACTACCTTAGAGTCGTTACCATGTGATTTATAAATGTGTCATTATCTCGCTAATCGAGGTTTCAGGTTGAAAAGTGTGATTAAATTGAAATAAAGACTCATTTGACAACATTAGTTATAAAATATTTGCACATTAATTAAAATTCATAAAATTTATACATATGGGATCCCAAAATACTGTTTAAAAAATGTATAACAACTCAAAAGCGTAGACACTGTTGACTTAAGCGACAAAACCAACTATTACAACATGTCCCACAAAATAACCCCGGCTGTGGCAGCCAGGTAGGCCGAACATGTACACGCTGCTCCACGCTCTCCAACTCATGGTTGATCTACCTTTCCCTTGCCCTTACCTGCACCATAAAGCACTCGTGAGCCGAGGCCCAGCAAGAAAACTCAACACATAACGTATCACAATTTAATCCAATAATACACATCTTAAACAAACAATAGATTAAACATATAGCGGCCTAGGCCAACCCAAGTGCTATACCAGGCACTGGGTTCATGGTCTTCATCGAGCAGATGAATATCGCAGCCTTAGAGGGTCTCGCCCTAGTGGCCTACACTCAGCGTGCTTAATGCCAATCCCAGCCTGCGACGTTCCCGGTCTTCGCCGTCTCCCGCCTTCATCGTTTCGTTCATAATCATGCAAAACATAGCATAAAAAATCATAACATTCACATAAAACATTAAACATTGATAATCGGGTCATGCCCAACTCTACGGGCACCAACAATTTTCTTACCTGTGTCACGAGCTCATTGATTACTGAGATCCCGAGCACGACCCCCTAAACCCGAGCCTTGACGTAAAACCTTGCCACAACGCGTTAATAAATAGGCATCCATCAATTCCATAGCCAATTAAGAACTTCATATCAAAATACTAGCCTTCGGGACCTTGAATTCTACTAAACCGTGACGCCTGGGCAAAAATCAGAGGCTCCCAAGCCTCTGGGTTCATGTGGGCTGCGACACTTGAAGAACACAGTCACGGCTCGAGCCCCAAAACCCAGAAATTCTCATGCAGTTTTACGAGCCAGTCTCTCCAAACTCCACACAAATCAGAACCTAGACCCAGGATTCAGTTTACAATTCATATCCAAGCAGCATAACTAACATAAATGCCCCTAAACTTACCCCACAAACTGATCAAAACTCAAAGATGACATCCTAAAGTTACACCCCATAAAACTCCAAACCACAACTAAAAACTCAGTAAAATCAGCAACAATCCTTACCTCAGTTGTGTGATTCTCATCTGAGCAACACCCAATCACTTCTAGCTTCAACCCTTTTTGAATTGTAAGCCTTCTCCCTTGAATTCAACAAAAATTCATCCTTAGCCTTTAGAGAGAGAGAGGGAAACATGAGGGAGAGAGAGCTGAGGTTGAGAGAGATAAGGTTGAGGGTGTTTCTGATATGTTCTAGGGTCTTAGGCCAAACAAGTCTATCCCTAGTTGTAGAATACCCAAAGTGCCCCTAACTTATCTTTAACCCCTCTAACATCACCAAGGGAAAAATTGTCATTTTCCACATCCCGCTAATTCCTCAAGTGTTCCTATAATTCCCCCATTTAATCTCTGGCATACTTAAACAATCACTAAATCACTACTTGTTACCCGGTAAATCCCGAACACATGCTACACTCCCAAATTACCCCTAGGCTCACCCCGATCCGGGTATTCGACCTCTTTTGACTATTTAGTTATTCCACTTCCTAGGACTATCTCGAATGAAACATCACAATTATATCACCGCAATCTTGTGGTATCAAGCACAACACACATATAATTTACATTTATGCCCTCAATGGGCCAAAATTATAAATATGCCCATATAACCAAAATTGGCCCACATGGATATTTAATTCACCTAAACATGCATTTCTAATCACATAATCATTTAATCCATGTAATAACATAATTAAATAAATTATTGCCCTCTGGGCACACTAATCAAGGCACTAAGCCTTATTAGAAAATTCAGGATGTTACAACTATCCCTTCCTTACTGAAATTTTGTCCTCGAAATTTACCTGAATTGCTCAGGATATCGATCCCGCATATCAGTCTCAAGCTCCAAAGTTGCCTCTTCCACTTTGTTATTCCTCCACAACACTTTTACCAAGGAAATGGTATTGTTTTGCAAGACTTTATCTTTTCGGTCTAAAATCAGAACCGACTTTCCCTCGTGAGACAAATCTTGATCAAGCTCCAAGTTTTCATAATTCAGTACATGCGTAGAATCTGATACATATTTCTGGAGCATGGATACATAAAATACATTGTGAACCCCTGATAAGGTTGGAGGCATTGACAATTTATAAGCTACCTCCCCAACCCGTTCTAGAATCTCAAAGGGGCCAACAAACCTCGAGCTTAATTTCCCCTCACTCCAAATTGTTTCACCCCTCTCAAGGGAGAAACTCTAAGAAATACATGATCATTGACTTGAAACTCTACATTCTTGCGTCTCAAGTCTGAGTAACTCTTCTATTGACTCTGGGAGGTGAGCATCCGAGATCTATGCAGGCTCTCCCAAAACTTAGAGGTAAAGGTAAGGTCCCTGTCGGATACTATCGACCTCAGAGCCCCATGAAGTCGCACAATTTCCTTCACATACAACTCATCATACTATTCCACTGTATGAGTTGTCTTAACAGGCAGGAAGTGGGCTGATTTGGTGTACTTATCCACAATCACCCACATAGAGTCATATTGTCCCACTGTCTTCGACAATCCAACCACGAAGTCCATGGTGATATCGTCCCACTTCCACTCTGGAATCCCCAAAGGCTGCAGCAACCCTGCTGGCCTTTAATGCTCAGCCTTCACCTTCTGACAGGTCAAACAATTGGCTACTTAATCTACTACGACCCTCTTCATCCCTGGCAACCAATACAAAGTTCTCAAGTCTTGGTACATCTTCATCGTAATCGGATGTAAGGAATAGGGAGTAGAATGATACTCATCTAAACTCTCTTGTCTGATACCAGAATCCATCGGAACGCAAATCCGACCATTATACCTCAGTAAACCCACCTCTGAAATAGAAAAGTCTTTAGCCACTCCAGCTAAGACATCCTCCCTGTGTTTCCTCAACTGTGGATCCTCCTTCTGTGAACGTGGACTGAAGAATGGTATTGGCTAGCTGACCAACTACCAGTTCAATTCCTTCTCTGGTCATCTCCTCAGCTAACCTCTCTGATATCTGCCTCGAGCTGAATAACTGCCTTGGACCCTTCCGACTCAATGTATCGACTACCACATTGGCCTTCCCTGGATTGTATAAAATGTCACAGTCGTAGTCCTTTACCAATTACAGAAACTTCTGAGTAAAGAAATACTTCAAAACTCTTATGGTCGATGTATATTTCGCACTTCTCCCCATACAAATAATGCCTCCAAACCTTTAGTGCAAATACCACTGCTACCAATTCCAGATCGTGAGTGGGGTAACTCTGCTTATACTCCTTTAGTTGTCTCGACGCATAGGCTATCACCTTTCTAGCTTGCATCAATACACACCCCAAACCCTGCCTTGAAGCATCGCAGTTGATGGGTGTTGTATGTCTTATCAAATTTAAATATATTTATTCCATATTACTCACTAAATTATTAGAAAAGTGGTAGTAAGGGTCGAACCCACGAGAACTATTATTCAAAATAAGAACTAAACTAAAGAAAGGGGTTTTAGTTTTAACAGCTGAAAACATAAATGAAATAAACATCAAAGATTGAATAACTAAGGATATAACGATATTAAAGAAATAGTGAAGAATTATTATCCACCTTCGACAATCAATCTATCAACAATGACGAATAATATTCCCTATTCCTAATTAAACTATTAACCCCGCAGATAACACTTAAGCAGTCAATTATCCCAGTTTCCCTAATATAATTAATTAAATCTAAGTGCTCTTCATCAATCCTTTTTACCAAGAAATAAACGCATTAAGCATGCGATCTATTAACTAAGGAAAAGCATTACATTCAATGGAAAAAAAGTTAATCTAGGCAACAAATTCATTAAGCATGCAATTCATTTAACGTAGGTTCTATTCTTCATCACAATTAAAATACCTGTCACAATACCCTAATTGCAATTTATCACTCTACTTAGAATCCTAAACTATTATGTGAAAAAAATCCTAAGATGATAGTAGTGTTGGATTAGCTTATACAGGATCTTTATTTATTTCCATGTATATCTAATATTAAACAAATTAATACGAGATAGCCTAAAACATGTTTCTAAAATTGAATTCAAAGAGAAACAAAAAATAGAATACTTACAGTATACGCAGCGGAATTAAAGAGTCCTTCCATCAGTTTCTCTAACTCTTGTATCCTCTCTGTCGCAGAGTATTATCAAGAAACTGAACTGATCTTCTATTTTCTTCACAATCTTCCAATGTATCCTTAGAACCACCTAGACTAGTGTGGGAAATTCTCAACACATGAGATAGATATAGAGAGAAGAAGAGAAAATAACACAGAGGCTTAGAAAAGGACTTGTGTTTAGAGAGAATCTAAAACTATCAGAAAATCTGACTTGTGACTTATCTGTCGTCTCTGAAATCTTCTCTCTAAGCACTCCTTTTATAGACTCAATTAGGTCATTTAATTTAATTAAAAAATTAATAAAATAACAGCCATTTTAAAGCCCTAGGTCGAAATTATCATGGGCTATAGGCCTGTGAAATTTCTCATTTGATTATAAGCCCATTGGACTTAAAATCAAGGCCTGTATTATTTTTTATTGATTTAATTAATTAAATAATTATTAAAATCCTTTATCAAATGAATTATTTATAATTTGAAACTTGATTTAAACTTATTTGTTAATTTAGATATCAATTTATCTTAATTAATAAATCTGCCATAATTTCTCTTTTCTTCTCAAAATTACACAACTCTGTGAAACTATCCAAAATTGACCTAGTCAACTTTGATACTTCTAATTGATGATTAAATCAATTAATTGAGACAATCTAGATGATTTTATCCAAGGTACAATGGGGACCATGGGCCTATGAAATCAAGCTCCAATAAGTTATCATAAATCTAACAAATAAATTTACTAACTTATTAATTCCTCGTGACTCCACTATAAACTCGGAATTGCACTCTTGAATTCATAGAACGCTCTATAACAAATATAGATACGCTATTAATTATCCATTGTTACAACCATAATTGTCACTCAATCCTCTATAGACGGTCTACAATGAGATAAGACTAAAATACCATTTTACCCCTCATTGTATTTTATCCTTAAAACACTTAGTTCCTTGTAAATGATATTTCAGTAAACTAATTTAATTACTGAAATGAGATCTTTATCATTTAACACCTTGAACCAAACTAAAAGGAAACCATCGTTTCACTTCTTCATCAGAAGCTATAGATGTTCATATCTATGATTAACACTCCCACTCAATTATCCTACCGAGTTCCCAAGATGTAAGTATGGGCTAGTTCGTAGGGTAAGCTGGTAACAAACAAGTCAAAGAACTCAAATAATACAATTAGTTAGAATACTAACCACTAAGAATTGAGATTGAATTGACCTATGGTCAACTATATGATATGACTAGAATAGATAATAACGGTATGTTTACTTATCTTATCAACTATCAATATCGGTCCTATCCGATGTAACAAATACATCTGATCTTATCTACTTTGCTAATGTTCTGGAAAGAACCTAACACTGTAATGTGTAAGTAGATCATATCGTAGATTGGCAAGTCAGTGTAAATCTGGTGCACTGACTAATCTTAGGACTAACTTATTTTGAACATATAATCATATTTATATTCCACTGTGATTACATCACTATAAATAAGATTAGCTATATGCTCAAGATTTAATAGAAGTTTATATTAAACAAATAATCATGAAAATAAAACATGTGAGCAAAGTGATTGACCAAGTCAAAAAATGATTTCTATTCTTTTATTGATAATAAAATGAGATTACAAAGAATTTGGGTTTTAATTAGGGCATAAAACCCCAACAAGTAGAATAATGTGAAACCCTAATTAGTGGCCATCTAAACAAGATTTTACAAGATTCATAACATTCAAATAGAAAAATAGAAGCAATTTAATATAAGCGAATAGAAGAAATAAAATTCATCAATGCATTCAAGATCTCATGTCTAGGGTTTTGAAATAACCCTCAACTATAAAGAAAACTACTCCATAATCATATTTCATATTCATAAACATAAATATTCAATGAAAATAAAAGATTTTTGAGAAGAAAGAAAAACTAGATTGAAGAATGTTTATGATGATGTCTTTTCTCCTCCTCTGCTGCTCTAGCATCTAAAATTCACAATCCAAAGTTGTATTCAAAGTTAACCCTAATCCCTTTATAGCCTACCAAAAATTACATTTAAAAATTGAAATTTAAGGAAAAATCGATCGCCGCCACGGCCAGTGTTTCTTGGCGATCGCGACGACTAGAAAATGTATTTTCTAGAAAATCGGGCTCCAGCCGTGGCATGGGACATTGTTGGCCGCAACCACTACGTTGTGTCCAGCAGGCCGCGACCTGGAATAAGGCTGGTCACGGCCGTAGCAATTTTTCACTTGGGGCAACCAAAACTCAGATTTGCTAAAATTAGCATATAACCTATGCTCTCTCAACCACTGTAGTACCAAACGAAGATGCTGCTCGTGCTCTGTCTCTGACTGGGATTACACCAGTATATCATTGATGAATACGATCACAAACTTATCCAAATAATCCATGAAGACCCTATTCATCAATTCCATAAAGGCTTCTGGGGCATTGGTTAATCCAAAGGACATGACTTGGAATTCATAATGTCCATAACTCGTACGGAATACGGTCTTTGGTATGTCCATAACTCGTACACAGCTCGGTCTGGGCCAATCTCTCACTGCCTCAATCTTGGAGAACAACATCTTCCCTTGTAGCTAGTCAAACAAGTCGTCAATCTTGGGCAATGGATAATTATTCTTAATGGTCAACTTATTCAGCTCTCTGTAATCAATGCACATCCTTAAGGATCCATCCTTCTTCTTGACGAACAACATTGGAGCACCCTATGGTGAAAAACTGGGTCTCATGAATCCTAGATCCAATAAATCCTGCAACTAAATCTTCAGTTCCTTCAACTCTACTGTATCCATTCTATAAGGTGTCCTAGATACTGGCTCCGCCCCTGGCGCCAACTCTATAACGAACTCGATCTTTTGGTGTGGTGGCAATCTTGGCAGGTCTGTTGGGAATACATCAGGAAACTCACACACTAGTCTGGTCTTATCCGGTCCAACTAAAACAACCCTAGAGGTATCTACTATGTTTGCTAGGAATCCTATGCAATCTTCTTGCATTAGGTCCCTAGCCTTTAGTGCAGAGATCATAGGTACTCGTGACCCACTCACTGTCCCCAAAAATACAAAGGGTACATCCCCTTCCGGTTCAAAGGTCACCATTCTTAACTTGCAATCTATCATTGCCCCACACTTTGATAACCAATCCACCCCCAGAATCATATCAAATTCATCCATCGCTAGCTCAATAAAATCCACAGACAACTCCCTACAGTCTATCTCTACAGGTAATGCCCAAACCCATCTCCTAGAGACTACCAGTTCCCCTGTTGGCAACAATGTCCTGAATCCCCTACATACATATCACAAGGTCTATACAAACGATCTATCATTCTAACAAATACAAACGAATGAGTAGCTCCAGAATCAATCAATGCAGTAAAAGGAAGAACCGACACAAGAAATCTGACCAGTCACGACCAAGAGACTAGCCTCAGCCTCGGTCTGGGTCAAGGTGAACACTCTGGCTGGAGTGAGGCTATCGCTCTTCTTCGGTTCTTCTTTCTTGACTTTTGCGCAGTCCTTCCTCAGGTGACTAACTGTAGCGTCCCAAATTTGTTAATAAGACTTAAGGCCTTTATTAGCATGCGAGGAGGGCAATAATTGATTTAATTATGTTAATATATAAATTTAATGATTATGTGATTAGAAATATATGTTCAAGTGAATTAAATATGCATGTGGGCCCAATTTGGTTATTAGGGGCATAATTGTAATTTTGGCCCGTTGAGGGCATAAATGCAATATATTTGTATGTTGTGCATGATACCACAAGAGTGTGGTGATATATTTGTGGTGTGCGATCCGAGACGGTTCTAGGGAGCGGATTAGATAAATAGTAACAACGGGGTCGAATACCTGGCTCGGGAGGAGCCTAGGGGTATTATGACACCTCGGTGATAAGGAAAAATGATTGCCTATGCATAATGTTGGTTAAAGGATCTGACTAGAACAAGAGTAAAGTGTCTGGTGGGCCAGGTGGCCAGCTGTATACTTGAGTTTACTCTTTCAGAGAGGATTAAAGGAAAACAGTTAAGTGACCCATAGATGGGAGAATTGAGGGCAATGTCTTAGCTGGATTAGCTAAGGATTTTGCAGTGTCAGTTATGAATTTATTGAGATATAGAGATCGGATTTGGAATTCGATGGACATTGGGATTAATTGCGAGATTCTGGATGAATCTCATACTACTCTCTTATTATCTTCATCTAGGCATCATAGAAGATGCAATAAAATCTGAAAGCTTTATATAGTTGGCCTGGGATGGAGAGGGACGTAACAGGATATATGACAAAGTTCTTAACTTGTTAGCAGGTCAAGACAGAGTATCAGGCCATTGCAACCTTTGAGTATTCTATAATGGAAATAAGGAAACATCACGATAGGTTCCACAGTAGGGCTGCCCAAGAGAGTGGGTCAGCGTGATTTGGATTGGGTCATTATGGACCAGTATATTAAGTTAGCTCATTTCTATCAATAAGGCCAAGTAACACAGCTGATCAGTATACAGACCTCCATGTGAGAGAGGTAGTATGCCTTCTTGAGAATTCGAGGTTTATCTTACTAGATGAAGGCACTTCAGTTATTTCCAAGTCTTTGGAAAAGTTGTAGAAGGTGATGAATATACATTTGGAACTTAGTACAATTGGTTATCCTTAGACTGATGATAAATCAGAGAGAGAGTTATCCAATATTTGAGAGGCACCTTATGAAACGTTGCATAGTAAGGAATGTATATCACCCATTCATTAGAATGAGATGGGTGAGAAGTTGATTTTGGATCCTGAGATAGCTCAGGGGATCATTGAGAGTATTAGAAGATTAGAACATGGATGCTCGTTTCTCAGATTAAATGGAAAAAGTTTTGTTGAATTGAAAAGCACGAACATGGAGTTCCTAGTAGAAGATTGTATCTTCCTTAAAGTATCACCATGGAAAGGGGCGAGGAGATAAGGGCAAGTTGAGCCCTAGATTAGTAAGAACGTTTGAGTCCTGGATAGGATCAGTCAGGTTGCCTTTGGGTTGACCTCAATTTTTGCACTGTCGGTTGTATACAGTGTATTTTATATTTCCATGTTGAGGACATGGGTTAGAAGAGGCTCATGAGTTGAGCTATGAGAATCTAGAGATTGAGGCTAAGTTATTCTATGAGGAATAGCCAGTTCAAATTTTAATAGAAAGAACAAGGTTCTGAGTAACAAAGTTGTACCTTGGGTTAAGGTATGGTTCAGAAACAGTGAGGTCGAGGGGACGATCCAGGAAACTAGAATCAGCTGTGCGGAATTTTTATTCTAGGTGGTTCAAAAAAATTCGAGGACGAAATTTCTGGAAGGAGTGGATAGTTGTAGTGACCCAAATGTCCAAATAAGGTTTAGGACCTCGATTAGGAGGTCTAAAGGGCCATAATTGATTTATTACACCATTAAATGATTATATTCATGTTTATGTGAATTATATTATTATATGATGATAAATGCATGCATATGGGTTCTTTTTTCATTGTAAGGGCATTTTGGTAATTTGGCCCGTTGAGGGCATATTTGTATATTTTCATGCATGTTGGTGAATTATGATTAAGACCACATCATAATGTGGATTTGTTCGAGCCATTCGGCATGAGATGATCTTTGAATTTAAGTTATCGGTTTGGTCATAACGGTGTTAATTTTGGGGATCGGGGTGAATCTCGGGATAATTTGAGGATTAGTACATTACCGGGAATTAAAGGATAATGGGATATGATTTATTAGCATTTTAGGATATTGAGAATAATGGGAATTGGAGGGTATTAATTATGATTAACGAGATAGACGGGAAATGACAGTTTTACCCTTGGTGGCCTTAAGAGGACATTAAATGACCTAGGGTCATTTTGGTCTTTTGACCTTAAGGATTATATCAACCATTAGAAGTTGTAGAAAACAGAGTATAGTTCCTTCTTCCTCCTGTACATCTTCTTCTCTCCTTCTTTCTTTGAAATTTTTGAACCCCAATTGAAGATTCAAGCTAGGGAACCAAGCCTTGAGGGTCTAGGGTTATGATCTACCATGGAAGAGGGTGTGATTCTAAGCTTGAGGTAAGTTTCTAGGCATTGAAACTTTGGTTTTCTGCTCTGTTTTCATTTGGTTTACAGTTGTGATTTTGAGTGGGATAGTTGAGAATTGACGGGAGTTTTTGGCAAAGGTTGATTGGGTTATGATGCCTAGGACTTGTAGAGATGATATTTGGGTTCATTTGGAAGTTTGGATGAGGTTTGGGATCAATTCTTGAAGGTTGAAATTGGAAAACTCGAAGGAGGAAGAACCAGTGCTGTTTCAGCCTGGTCCTAGCGCTATAGCGCTCAAGGGAGGGCACTACAGTGTTGTCGAGGGCCAGACAGCTCTGGTTGTAGCGTTGGGGTGCTAGGGGGCAGCGCTGGAGTGCTACCCTGTTTTCTTGATTCATATTTTGGGAACTTTTTGAGGGATTTTGGCTCGGGGTTTCAATTCCTAAGGTTCGGGATCGAATCTACTAACCGTTTAAGTACGATTCGAGGTCCCGGGAGTAAGGTTTAGGTCAAGAACCGTTTATTGTTTATTTAATTAATTGGATTCCGTATTTGGTTATGACTAGGTGACCGCTAAGGGATCAAATGATTGATCGTTCTCAAGGGTCGTTCATTTGTTATTTCTCGCTCGAACCAGAGGTAAGAAAACTGCACCCAGAATGTGATGCATGAGAAACATGTGATTAGGGCATGACATGAATGTTGAATATGAGATTGATCAGAGCTTGAGTCTCTGTAATTGTACATGATCATAATTATGCTAGTGATTGTTAAGTAAACATGCTGAATGCCCTACATTTGGATATTGGACATATGATATATGTTTGGATGCATTGCTTACTTGTGAATGGCACTGACTCATTAGTCATAATTGGCAATGGTGTCAGTATTAACTATGAAGTTGTGACTCATTAGTCAAGTTCGGCAGCAGTAGAGAGCATTGGTCGTATGATATTGGCTTAAGAGTCGAGAACGGTATTAGCGTGTTGAACGCAAGCCAAAAAGATTAAATCTAATTGACATAAGCATTGAATGATTCATCATGAACATTAATGCTTGACCAACCTCAAGTTCGATGAAAATTAAAAATGCTTGTCTAGCCTAATAACTAGTTACTTAGAGCCAGGACCAGATGGTCCAGGTCACTGCATCGTCACATGGCTAAGGGTGCGGAGCCCAAGTTAGGGACTTACTCATCAGTCACTCATCTGATTAGGGCTACACTCCCCAGTATGATTATCAGAATCTCAAAGTGTTAAATCACTCATCTGATTAAGGCTACACGCCCTAATATGATTATTAGAATCTCAAAGTGTTAAATCACTCGTCTGATTAGGGCTACACGCCCCAGTATGATTATCAGAATCTCAAGTGTTAATCACTCATCTGATTAGGGCTACACGCCCCAGCATGATTATCAGAATCTCAAAGTGTTAATCACTTATCTGATTAGGATTGACTTGATAGTCATCCATACAGGAGGACAGGATCCACCATCATTATCTGGACTTATTTGCATGCTTGAATAAGGCTATTATTGCTAGGCATGCCTATTCTGACTTAGTAACATATTATTACTGTTTATGAGCATATTGAGTTTTCTTGCTGAGCTTCCGCTCACGGGTGCTATGTGGTGCAAGTAAAGGTAATAGAAAGCTGGACCATCCTTGAGTTGGAGAGCTTAGGTGACGATGTGTACATATGTTGCTGCTCGACCGCCACGGTCGATGGTTTAAAGAGGAACTAGGGTTAAACCCCATTTTGCCGCTTAGGTCTGCTGGTTGTAAATATTTTATTGTAATTAACCTTTAAATTATATTTTGGGATCACAATGTATACAGTAAACGTTTTAGTGAAACGTTGTATCTTAACCAAAAATTTTAACCATAAACCGCTAATCATACTTAATTACATGATTATGGCCAAATGACTCGATTAGCGAGTTTAACACTGTTTAAAATGCACACCGTAACGATCCCTAGGTTGTAGGGTGTTACAAACTTGGTATCTGAGCGAGTCAAGGTTAAGGGTTCCTGAAGACAAGCTGGGCATGTACACTCATTATCATAGATAGCTTCACTCAGGGTATGGTAACTAATTCTATAGTTATGTGCTCAACTGCTTAAATAGAATGTAAATTCTTTACCTGCACATTGTATGACGGAGCATGAGATTCTGATAAAGCCTAGCTCTTGATTATTAAAATGGTTATATGATTGCATGCTCCGTGAACATATATGAATGTGATTATATGATTAGTTGCTCCGTGATTATATAAATGTGATATTTGCATGCTGGAGTTGGAGGCATGATGTGAATGTTGGAAGAGCAGGGGTTATGATTGATGAACAAATGCTATGGGCATGTGTTTACCACTGCAGTAGTTTGTGAATGTAGTGTGGCAAGATTGTTCCCGTGGGGAAAGCTCTCGATATGCTCATCATGTTTAATGGGTCAAGTTATTGACTGCAGATTCAACCAGCAGGTATGTATCCAAGGAAGATAATGAGACCTAGTGGTGGTTATACAGAGGATGGGAATTACAGCCAGGGTTAGAGTTCTTCGTCTGCCCCTCATAATTTCCAGCAAATGTTTACAGATTTGCAATTAAGGTTGCAGAGGCAAGAAGAAGAGATCAGGTGTTTGAAGCAACAATGGAACCTATTGGGGAACACCTCTTCCTTTGTTATGCTAGGAGTGGCACTAGTTTTGGCTCAGCCTAGGGTTGAGAGTAGGTGGGAATTTCTCTGTGGAATATTCTAGGAGTATTACCCTCTAGTCCTTGAGGGAGGCCTAGATCCATTCAGAGCTGAGCAATGGATGGGCATGATCAGTTCCATCCTTGATAGTATAGGGCTGGTAGGTCACGATAAGGTGATCTGTACTACATAAGTATTGCGGGATGATGCCGGGACATGGTGGGAAGTAGTATCCCAGACATGAGATACAGCTGTGATGTACTGGAAAGAATTTAGGCAGCTGTTCAATGAATGGTATTACTGTGATGCAGCCAGGACTGTTAAGATGAATGAGTTTCTAAACCTCGTTCAGGGAAATGCAACAATAACCGAGTATGTTAACAGATTTGATGGGCTGGCCAAGTTTGATTTCGATATGGTACCCACGTATGTAACTCAGAAGGAAAGGTTGATCCAGGGATTGAATCTCAGAATAACTCAGGGCATTAGAGTTGCCCCAGTGCATAAAATCTCTACCTACGCTCAGGTGGTAGGGAAGGCTCTTGCTGTTGAGAGCATAGGAAATGAGATTATAAAGGAGAGTGTCGGAGAGCATGGAGCTCAGATAGTGATACCTCCATTTATTAGGTCAAGCAAGAACAAGGAGTGGAAAGTGTACCCATAATGCATTCGGTATAAGAGGCGTCATCTCGGAGAATGCCGCGCAAAGGCATGTTTCTTATGTGAAATGGTTGGGCATTTCAAGAAAGATTTCCCAAGGCGATGGAAGGATAAGCAAAAGGGGGTGGACAGCTAGACTCCGGCTCGATTGTTCGCTCTGATGGAGTCAAATTCAGAGACTGAGACTGAGGCTGGTTCCTCGGGGGTGGCAGGTCAGCTTTCTAGTTTTGATTTTTGTATTATGCTGACTAGTTTTGGTGCCATGTTGTTCTTTGCTTGTTGCAACTAAAGAGTATAGACTTGTTATGCATATCACATGGTTATGTTGAGATGAGTTAGATTATGATGGAAAAGACTCATCAGTAGTTTTGATAGGGTTGGTTATGACTGACTTCGGTACTATCCTTGATTTGGATTGGTTAACCAAGTGTGGGGCAATGCTAAATTGCTAGGAAAGGATAGTAACTCTTGGGTTTGAGAGTGGGAGACCCTTGTGATAGTTGGCACTGTGCATGGAGTTTGTATGCTTATGACATATGTATTTAGAGCTAGAGATCTATTGCAGGAGGATGCATAGAACTCTTAGCTAGTGTGGTGGATACCACTTAGATTGTACTAGTGGGATCAGGATAGACTGGATTAGTCTGTGAGTTTCTGGATGGATTTCCAGGGGATTTGTCAAGATTATGATTACATTAAAAGGATAAAATGGTGATTGGATTGGTGCCAGGAATGGAACCAAGTCAAGGGTACTGTATTGAACGGCTTCAACAAAGTTGTTAGAACTTAAGGCTTAGTTATTGAGTAAGATGGTATTCTCCCAGGTAGATCTTTGATATTGTTAGTACCAGCTGAAGATCAAGGAAAAGGATATGCAGAAGACTGTTTGTATATTAGATAAGGGCACTGGGAGTGCTGAGTATGTTTTAAGAATTTGGTTAATGCCAAGTTGTTTTTATGAATTAGATGAACAAAGTATTCAAAGATTATCTGAATTGGATTTGTGATCGTTTTGATCAACGGTATTGTGATATATTCTCGGTTGGAGATTTTCCAAGGTCAAGGAACGCCTTAAAGGTTGAAGTTTCCTTGGACGGACAGGATATTATATATGCTTTGAGAAAGAGTTCTGAGTCTTCTTGCAGATCAGAATCAGTTTGTAGGTTGTTATGACACCTCAGTGACAGGGAAAAATGATTTCCTATGCATCATGTTGGTTAAAGGATCTGACCAGAACTAGAGTAGAGTGTCTGGTGGGCCAGGTGGCCAGCTATATAGTTGAGTTTACTCTTTCAGAGAGGATTAAAGGAAAACAGTTAAGTGACCCATAGAAGGGAGAATTGAGGGAAATGTCTTAGCTGGATTAGCTAAGGATTTTGCAGTTTCAGGTATGAATTTATTGAGATATAGAGATCGAAATTCAATGGACATTGGGAGTAATTGGGAGATTATGGATGAATCTCATACTACTCTCTTATTCTCTTCATCCAGGCATCATAGAAGATACAATAGAATCTGAAAGCTTTATAGTGGTGGCCTGGGATGGAAAGGGACGTAACCGAATATATGACAAAATTCTTAACTTGTTAGCAGGTTAAGACAGAGTATCAGAAATCAGTAAGGCCATTGTAGTCTTTGAGTATTCTATAATGGAAATAAGGTAACACTGCAATAGGTTTCACGGTGGGGCTGCCCAGCAAAGTGGGTCAGCGTGATTTGGATTGGGTCATTATGGACCAGTATATTAAGTCAGCTCATTTCTATCAGTAAGGACAAGTAACACAGCTGATCAGTATACATACCTCTATGTGAGAGAGGTAGTATGCCTTCTTAAGAATTCAAGGTTTATCTTACTAGATGAAGACTCGGTTGTTATTTCCATGTCTTTGGAAATGTTGTAGAAGGCGATGAATATACAGTTGGAACTTAGTACAGTTGGTTATCCTTAGAATGATGATAAATCAGAGAGAAAGAGTTATCCAGTATTGGAGAGGCACCTTATGAAACATTGTATAGCAAGGAATGTATATCACCCATTCATTGGAATGAGATGGGTGAGATGTTGATTTTGGATCTTGAGATAGCTCAGGGGATCATTGAGATTATTAGAAGATTAAAACTTGGATGCTCATTTCTCAGAGTAAATGGAAACGTTTTGTTGAATTGAAAAGCAGGAACATGGAGTTCCTAGTAGAAGATTGTATCTTCCTTAATGTATCACCATGGAAAGGGGTGAGGAGATAAGGGCAAGTTGAGCCCTAGATTAGTAAGAACGTTTGAGTACTGGATAGGATCAGTCAAGTTGCCTTTGGGTTTACCTCATTTTTGGCACTGTCGGTTGTATACAGTGTATTTTATATGTCCATGTTGAGGACATGGGCTAGAAGAGACTCATGAGTTGAGTTATGAGAATCTAGAGATTGAGGGTAAGTTATCCTATGAGGAATAGCCAGTTCAGATTTTAATAGAAAGAAAAAGGTTCTGAGGAACAAAGTTGTGCCTTGGGTTAAGGTATGGTTCAGAAATAGTGAGGTCAAGGGGACGACCTTGGAAACTAGAATCAGTTGTGTGAAATTTTTATTCTAGGTGGTTCAGATAAATTTCGAGGACGAAATTTCTGTAAGGAGGGTGTAATGCCCCAAAATCCCTAATGCGGTTTAATGGTTGGACTAGTAGGTCGGGAGGGCCATAATTGATTTATTATGCCATTAAATTATTATATGCATATTTATGTGAAGTGTATTATAATATGATGTTAAATGCATGCATGTAGTTCCACATTTCATCACAGGGGTATTTTGGTAATTTGGCCCGCTGAGGGCGTAATTGTATATTTATATGCATGTCTATGATCTATTGTTGAGGCCACATTATAATGTGGATTTGTTCGAGCTATTCGGCATGAGATGATCTTTGAGTGCAGGTTAGCGGTTTGGTCATAACGGGATTAAGTTCAGGGCTCGGGGTGAGTCTCGGGGTATTTTGGTGATTAGACCGTTGCCGGGAATTAAAGGGTAACGGGATATGAATTAGTGGTATTTGAGAATATCGAGAATAACGGGAATTGGAGGGTGTTAATTATGATTAACGAAATAGGTGGGAAATGACGATTTTACCCTTGGGAGCCTTTAGAAAACCTTCAATGACCTAGGGGCAAAAAGATATTTTCACCATATGATATATTTAAGCCATTGAAGGCTGTGGAAGGTTAGATAAAACATTCCTCCCGTACCTCATTTTCTCTCATTTTTCTTTTGGATTTTTGGAGCTTTTCTTGAGGATTCAAGATAGGGAAGTGGATCTTGAGGGCTTAGGATTGTGTTCCACCATTGAAGAAGATCCTAATCTGAGCTTAAGGTAAGGTTCTAGCCATTAAAACTCTAGCTTTGCTTTGTTTTTGGTTTGGTTTTCAGTTTGGTTTTCTAGATTGGTTAAAGGGAATTGATGGGAGTTTTTGGCTAGGGTTACTTGGGTTGTGATGCCTAAGACATGTGTAGATGGATTTTGGGACTTAAAATGAGGTTTGGAAGCTTTTGGTTTGGGTTGGAAATGGTGGAGTCGAAGGGGAAAGTTTCATGGCCATTTCAGGATGTGTGTAGCGCTATAGCGCCCACAAGGGGGCGATACAACACTATTCAGGGAGGAGTTTTTGCTTCATCAGATTTTGGTTTTGGGCATTTTTAAGGGCTTTTAGCTTGGGGTTTCAATCCTTAAGGCTCGGGATCGAATCTGCTCTCCGTTTGGGTACAAATCGGGGTCCCGGGAGTGAGGTTTATGTCAAGACCCTTTCATTATTGATTTTCATTAATGAAGGTTATAATTGGTTATGACTAGGTAATTGCTAAGGAATAAAAAGGTCGATCGCTCTCAAGGGTCATTCTTTTACTATTTCTTGCTCGAACCAGAGGTAAGAAAACTGCACCCCATATGTGACATTCATGGTTATTATTGAGGCATGTTGAGTGTTTAAATGTGGACATTGATTGCATATCAAATGCTTAGCAAATCTTGCTCACTTGTGAATGGCACTGACTTACTAGTCAGAAACGACAATGGTGTCAAAACTAGCTGTGAAGCTATGACTTACTAGTCAGGTTCGACAGTAGTTTTGCACACTGGTCGTATGTTACTGACCTATGAGTCAGGAGCGGCATAAGCGTCATGAACATAGAGCCGATAAAAGATTAGATCTGATCGACATCTGCATTGAATGACTCATCATGAGCATTAATTCTGGAGTCACCCCAAGTTCGATGAAAACTAAAAGCACTTGCCTAGCTCTATGACTAGTTACTCAGAGCCAATGCTAGAAGGCCCAGGTGATCGTATCGTCACATGGCTAAGGGTACGGAACCCACAGTAGTGACTCCATGGTCACTTCCTTGGTTTACATTGGTGACTCGCTCATCAGTCACTTATCATGTTTAAGCTAGTGACTTGATCACTCATTTGGAAAGGGTACGGAACCCACATTAGTGACTTTTACAACTGTCACTCCTCTGTTTAGGGCTATAAGTCCTGGATGATTATCATGCTCATTATTTGATATTATATACATGCAGTAATGAGTTTTCTTGCTGGGCTTTGGCTCATGGGTGCTATGTGGTGCAGGTAAAGGGAAAGAAAAGCTCACCCAGCCTTGAGTGGAGACCTTAGGTTGCGATGTGTACTTATGCGGCCACTTGACCGCCACGGCCAAAGAGTTTCTCACAGGGACTAGGGGTTAACCCTATTTTTTCCGCTTATGTCTGCGGGTTGTAACTTTTGTATTGTAATGACCGCTTTGTATCGTAAATAACTTGTAAACATTTTTATGGGCCCATGAACAGTTTTATGTTTTAAATAAAATATATCATTTCCTTTTTATTGGTTTTTCACCTTAACCTATTAATAACACTTAGATGCACGTTTATAACCAAAGAACTCAATTAGCGAGTTAAGCACGGTTCAAAGTTCACAGTAACGGTCTTGGAGTATCCAGGACGTTACAGAGGGGATAGTTGTAATGAACCAAATTTCCTAATAAGTTTTAGGACCTTGATTAGGAGGCCGGGAGGGCCATAATTTGAGGATTATTACATTACCGGGAATTAAAGGGTAATGGGATATGATTTATTAGCATTTGAGGATATTGAGAATAACGGGAATTGGAGGGCGTTAATTATGATTAACAAGATAGATGGGAAAGGATAGTTTTACCCTTAGTGGCCTTAAGAGGACTTTAAATGACCTAGGGGTATTTTGGTCTTTTGACCTTAAGGATTATATCAGCCATTAGAAGTTGTAGAAGGCTGTAGACAACAAAGTATAGTTCCTTCTTCCTCCCGTTCATCTTCTTCTCTCTTTCTCTCTTTGAAATTTTTGAAGCCCAATTGAAGATTCAAGCTAGGGAACCAATCCTTGAGGGTCTAGGGTTATGATCTACCATTGAAGAGGGTGTGATTCTGAGCTTGAGGTAAGTTTCTAGCCATTGAAACTCTAGTTTCTGCTCTATTTTCATTTGGTTTTCAGTTAGGATTTTGAGTGGGATAGTTGAGAATTAATGGGAGTTTTTGGCAAAGGTTGATTGTGTTATGACGCCTAGGACTTGAAGAGTGGATATTTGGGTTCATTTGGAAGTTTGGATGAGGTTTGGGATCAACTCTTGAAGGTTGAAATTGGAAAACTCGAAGGAGGAAGAACCAGGGTTGTTTTAGCCTGGTTCTAGCGCTATAGCGCCCAAGGGAGGGTGCTTGAGCACTGTACTGGGCCAGATAGCTCTGGTTGTAGCGCTAGGGTGCTAGGGGGCAGCGCTATAGCGCTACCCTGCTTTTCCTGATTTATATTTTGGGCACTTTTGAGGGTTTTTGGCTCGGGGTTTCAATTCCTAAGGTTTGGGATCGAATCTACTAACCATTTGAGTACGATTCGAGGTCTCGAGAGTGAGGTTTAGGTCAAGAACCTTTTATTGTTGATTTCATTAATTGGATTCCATATTTGGTTATGACTAGGTGATCGATAAGGGATCAAAGGATTGATCGTTCTCAAGGGTCGTTCATTTGTTATTTCTCGCTCGAACCAGAGGTAAGAAAACTGCTCCCAGTATGTGATGCATGGGATGCATGAGAAATATGTGATTAGGGCATGACATGAATATTGAATATGAGATTGATTAGAGCTTAAGTCTCTGTAATTGTGCATGATCATAATTATGCTAGTGATTGTTAAGTATGCATGTTGAATGCCCTACATTTGGATATTTGACGTATGATATATGCCTGGATGCATTGCTTACTTGTGAATGTCACTGACTCATTAGTCAGAATCGACAATGGTGTCGGTATTAACTGTAAAGTTGTGACTCATTATTCAAGTTTGGCAGTAGTACTGAGCACTGATCGTATGATATTGGCTTAATAGTCAAGAACGGTATTAGCGTGTTTAACGCACGCCGAAAAGATTAGATCTAGTCGACATGAGCATTGAATGATTCATCATGAACATTAATGCTTGACCGACCTCAAGTTCGATGAAAATTAAAAGCGTTTGTCTAACCTAATGACTAGTTAGTTAGAACCAGGGCCAGATGGCCCAGGTGACAACATCGTCACATGGCTAAGGGTGCGGAGCCTAAGTTTGTGACTTACTCATCAGTCACTCATCTGATTAGGGCTACACACCCGAGTATGATTATTAGAATCTCAAAGTGTTAAATCACTCATCTGATTAGGTCTACACGCCCCAGTATGATTATCAGAATCTCAAAGTGTTAAATCACTCGTCTTATTAGGGCTACACTCCTCATTATGATTATTAGAATCTCAAGTGTTAATCACTCATCTGATTAGGGCTACATTCCCCAGCATGATTATCAGAATCTCAAAGTGTTAATCTCTCATCTGATTAGGATTCACTTGATAGTCATCCATACAGGAGGGCAGGATCCACCATCATTATGTGGATGCCTATTGTGACTTAGTAACATGTTATTACTGTCCATGAGCAAATTGAGTTTTATTGCTGAGCTTCGGCTCTCGGGTGCTATGTGGTGCAGGTAATGGCAAAAAAAAGCAGAACCATCCTTGAGTTGGAGAGCTTAGGTGACGATGTGTACATATGCGACTGCTCGACCGCCACGACCGAGGGTTTAAGGAGGAACTAGGGTTAAACCCTATTTTGCCACTTCGGTCGGCTGGTTGTAAATATTTTATTGTAATTAACCTTTAAATTATATTTTGGGATCCCAATGTATGCAGTAAACGTTTTAGTGAAACGTTGTATCTTAACCAAAAAATTTAACCCTAAACCGCAAATCATACTTAGTTACACGATTATGGCCAAATGACTCGATTAGCGAGTTTAGCATTGTTTAAAATGCACACCATAATGGACCCTGGGTAGTAGGGCATTATAATTTCCCTTAGTGGCACTTATGGATTAGGATAGTCTTAAGGGAATTTTTGATATTTTGGGACTTAGGCAGTAGGGATTAGGCTTAGCCACAACACACTCTAGAATCACTTAGAAGAGAATAGGCTTCTCTTAGCTTATCACAATCTCTCTCTCTCTCTCTCACGACTCCCTCTATCTCTATTTGGTGCTTGGAGTTTGATGGAATTTTTAGGATTCTAGACCAAAGAATTGAAGGATTAGACTTCCTGTGCTTGGGAAATCAGCTCAAGGTTGGAGATATCATAGAGGTAAGGGTTAATCTTGATTTGTTTTTGTTGAATTCTGCTGAACTAAAAGCTTGCATGAGGGAATGAACTTTTGTTTGATTTTGAGCAATGATGAGCATATAAAAACATTTCTAGGGTTGTGGTGATGTTTAGGCTGTGTGGTTGAGGAATATAGACTAAACTCTGGGTTTAAATAGTGTTTGGAGTGTGAATTATGGATTTAGGCTCGGGGAAAATGCAGTAGAAATCTTGGTTTCTAGGTTTCAAGGGATCGCGTCATGGCCTACTTGAACTTCGAGGCTTGAGAGCCTCAAGTTTTTGTCCAGGCATCGCGGCGTAGGGCATAGTGCGTTGCGACCCATGTCCTTCAACAGAGAGAGCTTTGCTCTCTGACTTGAGCATGTCGCAGCCCTTAAGGGCTGGCTGCGGCTCAAATGGGAAATATTGGTTGTTTGAGGGTTTTAAGCTCGAGAACCCAAATGTTAAGGCTCAGGAAGGATTCTACTACCCAGTTTAGTAGAACTCAAGGTCCTGGAGGTTAGAATAATATTCCAAAGTTATTATTTGGTTTTAGGCTTGATGGATTTTTATTACAGATGCATTGTGACTAGGTTTACGTCAAAGCTCGGATTAGGGGACTGTGCTCGGGACCGTGGTACTCAATCAGCTCGAGACACAGGTAAGAAAATTGTTGTACCCGTAGAGCATGGCATGGTCCTATCATTTTTGTTTTAGGGTGTGGCCCTATTGCTTGTATTTAATATACATGTGAATATCTATGAATTCTATGATGTGTTATGCATGTTTATGAATCAACGGCGAAGGCTGGGAATGACGAAGGCTGGGAATGACGAAGGTTGCGAACTGCAAGAAGCCGGGTACGGAAATGGGTCGGGATCGGCGTTGAGCACGCTGAGTGCAGGCCCCTAGGGCGAGACACTCCAAGGGTGTTGTATCCACCCGCATGGTGAAGACAGCAAACCTAGGGCTTGGTAAAGCACCTGGGTCGGCTTAGGCCGCTATGTGTTTAGTCTATTGATTATTTTACTATATATTGTGGATTGATATGTGTGAATTGTTATGTGTTGAGTTTTATTGCTGGGCTTCAGCTCATGGGTGATCTATGGTGTACGTAAGGGTAAGGGAAAGGTCGACCAACCATGAGTAGGAGAGCGTAGAGTGACAGGTACATGTTCGGCCTACCTGGCTGCCACGGCCAGGGCTATTTTCGCAAAAGTATTATAATGATATGCTTTGTCGCTTAGGTCAACCGTACTTATATTTTTAAGTTGTAATATATTTTATAAATAGTATTTTGGGATCCCAAATGTTTAACTTTTGCGTTTTTAATGAAAGTTCAAACCTTTTATATCCAACGTTATCAAATGAGTCATTATTTCAATTTTTAATCACACTTTTTAACCTAAAACCTCGATTAGTGAGCTAATGACACATTTATAAATCACATGGTAATGGCTCTAAGGAAGTAGGGCATTACACTTACACTCCCACAAGTGAAGCATGCTCTAACTCTACACTCTCCCTGATGTCATTGCCTGCACCGAGGACCCTTTGGAAAGCTCCTCCAGTTCTATCCCCCACCCTGACAGCCACTGAAAGCACCTCGTGCCCTCCTACCTGAACCAGGAGGAACAAAAGAATTTGGGGCCTTCCTCTTCTGCTCACTGGGGCCACTACCCCCGACTAGAACCAGTGAAAGGAGGCACCATCCTCCTAGCATCGTACCTTGCGGTGCCCTCTCTCCATATCAGATTTTCAGTGTTATGTACTAGACTTGACATATGTTATGCAATAGGAATTGTCAGTCGTTATCAGTCAAATCCAGGTTTGGAACACTGGACTGAGGTGAAACACATTCTCAAGTATCTCAGGACAACGAGAGACTATATGGTAGTATATTCGGGTAGTGACCTTGAACCTACCGGATACACTGACTTAGATTTTCAATCTGACAAAGATAGTATAAAGTCTACTTCTGGGTCAGTATTCACTCTTGGTGGTGGAGCAGTTGTCTGGAGAAGCATTAAGCAATCTAGTATAGCTAATTCAACCATGGAAGCTGAATACATAGGAGCTTGTGAAGCAGCTAAAGAAGTAGTTTGGCTGAAAAAGTTCTACACAGATCTGGAAGTGGTTCCAGAAGTGGAGAAACCACTTGTTCCTTACTGTGACAATAGTGGAGCAGTGGCCAATTCTAAAGAACCAAGAAGCCACAAGAGGGGAAAGCATATAGAGCGCAAATACCACTTGGTTAGAGAAATCGTACATAGAGGAGATGTGTCCATTCTGAAAATCGCATCAGAACACAACCTAGCAGACCCGTTCACGAAGACGCTTTCTATAAAGCAATTCGAGGGTCATGTACGTAATATGGGATTGAGAGAAATGCCTCATTTGCTTTAAGTACAAGTGGGAGATTCTTAGGAGTATGTCCTAAAAGCATGTAAAAGACATTTATTATTTAGATGAATAAATAAATACAATGATTTATTATTGTTATATTTAGATAATTAAATTATTGTTTGAATAATTTTGTAAATATCAGAAAAATCCCAAATTCATTATTGAGGATGTGATCTTGTATTAGTACGAGAGAATTAAGATCACATGAATGAATAAAAATAGTCAACAACAACAAATTAAAGTTAAGGAATTCTTTAATTGGGGGTTGTAAGTACGGTTTGTTGAGTATCATGTTGATACAAATAATCTAGATTCAGATTATTGATGTGGTAAGACATCTCGGTAAATGTGCTTTTATATAATATGATTATATATGACATGGGCAGATATGAATAAAAGTCTTTATCCAAAAACAATTTAACAATAAAGACTTCATATCATAACTAATGATCATTTATAGATAAACCTAAATCCTGAGTGTTTATGAACTCCTATTCATGTTTATTAAATCTTTTGATTCATTCGTTAAGGTCTCTTCATAGAATAAGGCTAATGACTTTTGTTTTGGAGATTTAATATCATGGATGGCTGGGAACATGTATCAACAATACAGAATCAAATCTTTCCTAATGGATCGTATATTAGTTCCCTTAAGGGCTAATTCTGGAACTAAATGATTTTGAGCTCAAATCTATAATTAGATTATAGATTAATTATTCACTAGTTAATTAATGGTACTTAAGGAATAAGAAGTAAATTAGAAAGGTAAAATAGTAATTTTTCCATTCTACTTTATGAACTAATTAATTAGAGGGTTGAACTATTGTAAGAGTGTTATATCAATGGACGACTTAAGATAAGATTTCTGTAAAAGTATATCTATAACATAAAGAGTACAATTCTAAATTTATAGTGTAGAAATATCATAATTAATAAATTAACTATAATGATTAAAGAGTGTAATCATTTAGTTACATTTTATTGGAGCTTAATGTTATAGGTCCATGGTCCCCGAAATGGCTTAAACAAACACTGACAGAGGTAAATACAAAAATGGGCAAAATGACTTATTTGATAAGTAAAATATTTTTCTATGCACCAAACATAATTATTGTAAAATTATGTGTGATTAATTAATTGAGAATTAATTAATTATTTGATTTAAGAAAAATATAATTAATTTTGAATAAATTTATTTTTGGGATTTAAATAATAAGAAAAAATTAGTAAAAATCGCATGCCTTCCTTGGCATGTGGTACACGTGTAGCACAGTGCTCAGTCATTGTGCTACAAGCATAAGATGCTCTTGGTAGTTTCTTGGTTCCACAATTTTAGTTATTTAAATATTAAATAAATAATGAGATATTGTAATATGATTAAAATATTATTATTTAAACAAAATCTGATAATTGATTGGTTATTTTTAAATTGTTTAAAATAACTAATATTTTATTTTTAATATATTGGATATATTAAATATAGGATATCCGTTTTTCAAAACGATACTTTTCAGGGATAGAAAATATATCGTGAAATCTCTCTGAGAGAAAGAGAACAGTGATACAAGCATAGGTCACTGTTCTTCACAAACTTAGGTCCAAACTTTATCAGATCTTATGTGTTGAGAACATCTGATAAATAGATTTTGCCTATTATTTTGTATAGCGAGCCCACACTCGTTATTTGTGTGTTGAGAACATTTTGGAAGATCTTGGTGTGAGATCTCAAGGATTTTTCCATACAAAAGGATAGCAGCAAGGAAGGACTTTAGATAATTTTTTATTCATATCTTTGATTCAATATATATATGCATGTGAAGAACTAGAGATAGTAATCTTGTGGGATTCAATTAACAATTTTGATTGTTGTTTCGCTGCGTATAATCTCTGATTTGATCTATAAAAACTAACAAATGGTGTCAGAGCCATCTTCACACACATATATATATATATTGAATCTGTGTGGGTTTAGTTTGATGCATTTATTTATTTTTGATGAATGAATGGATGACTTAATATGATTGAATGCATGGGAATGGTTAATCATTAATTGTATGGTGTTTTAGGTTAGGATTTATTTATGATTAGATCATTGTGTAAGCCATTAAAGGGCATTGGATTTATGTAATTTTATTCGGTTTTTAACACTATAAAATTGTAATTCCGATCACACAAAAGTCAGAACGGAGCCCGGGTTTTAGAATTCAGCCACCGTTCCTCCAAGGCCGCCCTCCGAGCCGCTGCCGAGGACAACATACAGACCGTACGGATGTCCGTACGGTTCCGTACAAAATGGCCCCGGCAGAACCGTTTGATGCCACGTGTCCTCGTGTTGCCGGTCATTTTTATTTTTCTGAAAAAGATCTGTTATTTTTTAAATTTTAAAATGTTAAATATCCTATTTATTATAAATTTGATATTTCAATAATGAGATAATTTTGTTATCCTAACAAACTTTTTTGAATATCTTATTTCAAAATTTAATTTTAAAAATAACAGATTTTAATTAAATTTATTTCAGTTTTAATTAAAAGTTGTTTTAATCAAAAATGAAAATAAAAATAACAATTATTTAAAAGTTTGTTGTAATTAATCAAGATAATTAGAAAATTGTTTCTTATTATTATTCTGGACCAACAACGACACATATCCTAGCGAAAGTAAAGTAAAGAAGCCCGATGAAGTTCAATGCAGCTTTATTATTTTTTTTTAATTTTATAAAGTGGTTGTAAAATTAGAAATACCCAAAAGCACCCGGCTCAACATTTATTGTTTATTTATTTATTTAAATAATTGTTTTCATGTGATTGATAACATGTTCATGCATTTTGTGCCATACATAAAAACCCACACAATCATAATCATGCATCTCATTGGTAGAAACATGATTATTAGGATTGTCCTATATGTTTATATGAATTGTTTTGTGAAACCAATTGCATATAAATTACTTAGTTTTATTTTTGAAAACTTGATAAAATTTCACACCTGTTTTAAGTCTTTATGACTTAATTTCTTTAAACCAACTTTATTTTAAAATTGTTTTTTAGTAAAGTTTAGATGAACATAATTGGTAATTTAAAATTGGATATGGACTAAGAAACTCGCTTTCTTTCCAATTTTAATTATGTTCATAAAGTTTAAAGAATCTATAATTAATTTGGAATTAATTAGGTTAAAAACACTTATTTCAAAATAGTGAGTGGGAGAGGGTTGATAACTCAACATAACCCATGATCTCCATTATTAATATAACACCGTGAGAAATGAATAGCTCCTCGCGACGGCTTTGTTTTCGTCCCCCTAAAGAAGGTGTCTAGACATATCAATAGCAAGGTTATATTTCTTACAAAGATAGGAACTAATGATGTATTTTAGGTTTGATCGACCCTAAGGCGGCATGTCCTAAGTTAAGTCATGAACTCTTAAATAATGGGTTACACTCACAAAATTATGATTAAGCTTTTGCAGTGGATAATCATAACTTGACCAAACTAAACGGTACTTTAATGTTTAAAAGAGAAAATAAAGAGTCATTTTAAGTTTTAAACAATAAAGATAAGAATGTCTTATAAATTCTCTAAGATTAATTTGACCAACCCTAAGGCAGCACTTTAATTGTTAGAAAATTTTATCGTGAAAATTAATCTTTATTTTATGTGTTTTAATTGTGCTCATGCATCACGTTTAATTTCCGAAACTTTGATATTTATTTTTCTAAATATAATAATAATATTTGTATTTTTTATTTTATTCAGAATATGTCTATCTCTGGAAATCCCATCACTGTTTTAATCGCACAAGAAAAATTAACTGGTGATAACTTCATAAAATGGAAATCAAATATAAATCTGTTGTTGGTTAGCGAAAACCACAAGTTTGTCCTAAATGAGGAATGTCCTGAAGAACCTGGCCCCAATGCCCCGAAACATGTTCGGGACAAATTTGATGCATGGATTCAATCCAATAACAAAGCTAAGTGCTATATGCTTGTAAGCATGAGTGATATCTTACGAACAAAGCATGAATCCATGGAAACTGCTTTTGAGATACTAGAATCTCTTAAGGAAATGTTTGGGCGCCCATCTGATCAAAGTCGTGATGAGGCTACTAGAATCTACATGAATGCTAAGATAAAGAAAGGTTAATCTATGCGTAAGCATGTTTTGAACATGACTAGTGTACTTCATGATGTTGAGACGCATGGAGCAGTCATGGATGAAAAGACACAAGTAAGCATTATACTTGATTCTTTAACTCCTTCTTTTTCTACATTCACAACCAATTATGCATGAACAAATTATAATTTAACATGACACAATTGCTTAATAAATTACAAACTTTTGAGTCTTTGAACAAGACGATCTCAAGTTAGGCTGAAGCAAAACCATTTTCTTCTAAGAAGAAGAGGAAAAGCAATAACAATGACTGCAAACCTAAAAAGGACAATCCAAAAAAGGCAAAGAAGTCATCCAAGGCACCCGAGAACAAAATGAACAATGACCCCAAACAAAAGGCACCCAAAGGAAAGTGTTTCCATTGTAATGTCGATGGTCATTGGAAGAGAAACTATCCAAAGTATCTCGCCGAGCTGAAAGAGAAAAAGAAAGGTAAATTTGATTTACTTATACTCGAAGCTTGTATGGTGGAACAAGATAAATTATCATGGATAGTTGACTCTGGTTCCACTAACCATGTTTGTTCTTGTTTGCAAATGCTTGAGTCTGAAAAGCAGTTGGAGCAAGGAGAGATGACTATGAGAGTGGGAAGTGGAGTGCTTGTTTCAGCTAAAGCATGTGGAACAGTCCGTTTAGATTTTAAGAACAATTTTCTAGTTTTGAATAATGTTCTATTTATTCCTGAAATTACTAGAAACATTATTTCTTTATCTTTATTACATGAACACAAATTTGGCATTTCTTTTAATAATAATATGATTTTTATTTCAAGGAATGGGAACAATATTTGTCATGCAAAACAAAAGGACGGACTATACATGCTTAATCCAAATGAAAAATCGCTCAATAATTTTGAATTATTTAAAGTAGCTATTCCACAAAGTAACAAAAGACAAAAGGTTTCTAAAGAAAATGACACGTATCTTTGGCACTTAAGATTAGGTCATATTAGTCTAGATAGAATAAACCGGTTAGCTAAAGATGGACCTTTGATGGAACTAACAGTTGGAACCCTACCGGTTTATGAATCCTGTTTAGAAGGAAAATTGACTAAACGACCTTTCACTTCGAAGGGAAATAGAGCCAAAGAACCACTAGAGCTTATACATAGTGATGTATGTGGTCCAATTAACACTCAAGCTCGAGATGGTTATGAATATTTTGTCACATTTACTGACGACTATTCTAGATACGTTCATGTTTACCTAATGATTAAGAAGTCAGAAACTTTTGATAGGTTTAAAGACTTCAAAGCCTTAATTGAGAAGCAATTAGGTAAATCTTTAGAAACACTATGATCTAATCGTGGTGGTGAATATTTGGATTCTAAATTCAAAGATTTCCTGCTGGATCATGGTATTCTATCCCAACTCACAGCACCTGGAACACCACAACAAAACGTAGTTTCAGAGAGAAGAAACCGGACCCTGTTGGACATGGTCAGGTCTATGTTAAGCTACTCTTCACTTCCCTTATCGTTTTGGGGATATGCACTTCAAACAGCTAATGACATTTTGAATGTAGTTCCATCCAAAGTTGTGACAAAGACACCACTAGAATTATGGAATGGAAATAAACCTAGTTTATGACATTTTCGTATTTGGGGTTGTCCTGCTCATGTGCTAAGACCTAAATCTGGAAAACTGGATTCAAGGTCTGAGGTGTGTATATTTGTGGGCTATGCTCCAGAAACAAGAGGTGGATATTTCTATAGCCCAAGTGATCAAAAGGTATTTGTTTCGACGAATGCAACCCTTTTAGAACACGACTATATGAATGATTTTAAACCTCGGAGCAAAGTAGTTTTAGAGGAACTAATGACAGATAAAATTTCATCTCCATCTTCTTCATCAGTTAATGATAAAACAACCAAAGAAACCACAATTCCTGAAAAGGAAAAACCAGTGCAACGTCGTAGTGGGAGGATTATGAAACAACCTATTCGCTACGAACATGAGGCACACGTTCTTGTATGAGATACTGAAAAGGACGATCCATTGACTTTTAAAGAAGCAATGGAGGACCCTGATGTTGATAAGTGGCAAGCTGCCATGAATCAAGAAATGGAATCAATGTATTCCAATTCAGTCTGGCAACTTGAAGATCTGGCTGACAATGTTAATGCCATTGGATGTAAATGGATCTACAATAAGAAAAGGGGTGCAGATGGAAAGGTAGAGACCTATAAAGCAAGGCTTGTGGCCACAGGCTACACACAGAGAGAGGGTGTAAACTATGAAGAAACATTTTCTCTTGTGGCCATGCTTAAGTCCATTCGCATACTTTTATCCATAGCTGGCATCTATGATTACGAGATATGGCAAATGGACGTCAAGACAGCCTTTCTGAATGGCACCCTTGATGAATCCATTTATATGGAAAAACCAGAAGGGTTTATTAAGAATGATCAAGATCAAAAGGTATGCAAGTTGTTGAAATCCATATATGGATTGAAACAAGCATCAAGATCTTGGAACTTAACATTTTATGAAACTATTAAAACATATGGTTTCGAACAAAATGTTGACGAAGCATGTGTTTATAAATACATCAAAGGGAAAGTTATGGTTTTCTTAGTTCTTTATGTTGATGATATCCTACTCATTGGGAATGATGTAGAGACATTATCAAATGTAAAGAAATGGTTGGCTGACAAATTCCAAATGAAAGATTTGGGAGAAGCGAGCTATGTTCTAAGCATTAAAATTCTAAGGGCAAGAAAGAACATGCTCCTGGCACTTTCACAAGCAAATTATATTGATAAAGTGCTTGAAAGATTCTCTATGGAAAATTCCAAAAAGGGTCAATTTCCGACCAGACATGGAATTACTCTTTGCAAAGATTAGTGTCCAAAGACACCACAAGAGCAAGAGGACGTGCGAAAGTATCCCTATGCATCAGCCGTAGGGAGCCTAATGTATGCAATGTTATGTACTAGACCTGACATATGTTATGCAATAGGCATTGTCAGTCGTTATCAGTCGAATCAAGGTTTGGAACACTGGATTGTGGTGAAACACATTCTCAAGTATCTCAGGAGAACGAGAGACTATATGCTAGTATATTTGGGTAGTGACCTAGAACCTACTAGATACACTGACTCAGATTTTCAATCTGACAAAGATAGTAGAAAGTCTACTTCTGGATCAGTATTCACTCTTGGTGGTGGAGCAGTTGTTTGGAGACGCATTAAGAAATCCAGTATAGCTGATTCAACCGTGGAAGCTGAATACATAGGAGCTTGTGAAGCAGCTAAAGAAGCAGTGGCCAATTCTAAAGAACCAAGAAGCCACAAGAGGGGAAAGCATATAGAGCGCAAATACCACTTGGTCAGATAAATCTTACATAGAGGAGATGTGTCCATTCTGAAAATCACATTAGAACACAACCTAGCAGACCCGTTCACGAAGATGTTTTCTGTAAAGCAATTCGAGGGTCATGTACGTAATATGGGATTGAGAAAAATGCCTCACTTGCTTTAAGTACAAGTGGGAGATTCTTAGGAGTATGTCCTAAAAGCATGTAAAAGACATTTATTATTTCAATGAATAAATAAATACAATGGTTTATTATTGTTATATTTAGATTATTAAATTATTGTTTGAATAATTTTGTAAATATCATAAAAACTCCATATTCATTATTAAGGATGTGATCTTGTATTAGTACAAGAGACTTAAGATCACATGAATGAATAAAAATAGTCAACAACAACAAATTAAAGTTAAGGAATTCTTTAATTGGGCTTGTAAGTACGGTTTGCTGAGTATCATGCTAATACAAATAATCTAGATACAGATTATTGATGTGGTAAGACATCTCGGTAAAGGTGCTTTATATAATATGATTATATATGACATGGACCGAAATGAATAAAAGTCTTTATCCAAAAACCATTTAACAATAAAGACTTGTAATTCATATCATAACTGATGATCATTTATAAATCAACCTAAATTCTGAGTGTTCATGAACTCCTGTTCATGTTTATTAAATCTTTTGATTCGTTCGTTAAGGTCTCTTCATAAATGAGGATAAGGACTTTTGTTTTGGAGATTCAATATCATGGATGGCTGGGAACATGTATCAACAATACGGAATCTAATCTTTCCTAACGGATCGTATATTAGTTCCCTTAAGGGTTAATTCTGGAACTGAATGATTTTGAGCTCAAATCTATAATTAGATTATAGATTAATTATCCACTAGTGAATTAATGGTACTTAAGGAATAAGAAGTAAATTAGAAAGGTAAAATGGTAATTGTTCCATTCTAATTTATGAACTAATTAATTAGAAGGTTGAACTATTGTAAGATGGTTATATCAATAGACGACGTAAAATAAGATTTATGTAAAAGTATATCTATAACATAAAGAGTGCAATTCTGAATTTATAGTGAAGATATATCAGAATTAATAAATTAACTATAATGATTAAAAAGTTTAATCATTTAGTTACAATTTATTGGAGCTTAATGTTATAGGTCCATGGTCCCCGAAATGGCTCAAACAAACACTAACAAAGGTAAATACAAAAATGGGCAAAATGACTTATTTGATAAGTAAAATATTTTTCTACGCACCAAACATAATTATTCTATAATCATGTGTAATTAATTAATTAATTGAGAATTAATTAATCGTTTGATTTAACAAAAATATAACTAATTTTGAATTAATTTATTTTTGGGATTTTTGGTATTTAAATAATATGAAAAAATTGGGAAAAATCACATGCTTTCCTTGGCATGTGGTACACTGTAGCACAATGCTCAGTCATTGTGCTACACGCATAAGAAGCTCTTAGTAGTTTCCCTGTTCCACAATTTTAGTTATTTAAATATTAAATAAATTATTAGATATTGTAATCTGATTAAAATATTATTATTTAAACAAAATCTGATAACTGATTGGTTATTTTCAAATTGTTTAAAATAACTAATATTTTATTTTTAATATATTGGATATATTAAATATAGTATATCGGTTTTTCAGAACGATACTTTTCAGGGATAAAAAATATATCATGAAATCTCTCTAAGAGAAAGAGAATACTAATACAAGAATAGGTCATTGTTCTTCACAAACTTAGGTCCAAACTTTATTAGATCTTATGTGTTGAGAACATCTGATAAATAGATTTTGCCTATTATTTTGTATAGCGAGTTGTACGCCCTGGTTTTCCCACGGGCTAATAAGAAGGTCGAGCCTCGGACTAATCATGGTTTAGTCCGAGGACTCCCCCAGGCCGGAGATCCTGTTCCCATATCGTACCTTCTTAGCTCGAGGTACCCTCAAAGGCTGCCAAGGTCCCCCAAAACTGGAGGAAGGCGTCAGAAGGCTTGAAGGCTGAAGGTCGGTTCAGGGAAGCAGCTCGTGGTATGAGCTGGCCATGGATCTCTGGCCCTTTATAAAGTCAATACACGCAAGATAAACTTCTATATATCTGACATCACGTGTCTGATATCCCCCTAGCTTCTCGGACACGCAGCAGGAACATGCGCATTTAGACACCCACGGCTGGGTTGGGCAGTGCGGCCCATTATCTCCTTACATACTGATTAGACTACACTTATGTGTCAAGTTTAGGAATTAATTATAAATGTCACAGAGTTTATATGACTAATAGTAAGGTCACGGGATGACCTCCCTACCAACTTCCAGGTGCCTTCTCCTATAAATATGGGGACCCTGGGAGTTGATAGGGGTTGGAAAAGATAGTCTCTGAAGAGCCATATACTTTGTAAACCAAATACCCAGAATATATGAATAATATTGACTAGTGGAGTAGAAGGATTTTAACCTTTGAACCACTTAAAAAACGTGTCTTGAGTCACCTAGTTCTCTCTCTAAGATTTCATATCTTTGATGGTTCTACTTTCAGTACTAATCCTTTTCTCTTCTTCTCTTAATTACCTGTTGGCGAAGAACCGCGTCAACAGTTTGGTGCTTTCATTGAGAGCAAGTTCGATTAGTACTACCACAAACATCCAACTATGGTGACCACTCGATCCAGACATGGCAACGAAACAGAACAACATGATGGGCAGGAGGCCCACCATGTTGCCATCCCTGATGGGCAAATTCCTGAAGTCCAGCAGAGGCCAGGAAAGCAGCTGGCGGGCCAAGACGACACTGGTAGTTCAGCGCCCCGGCCACCTAATCCGAATCCGTGTTATTATACTGCGGTGGAGATGGAGAATGCTCAGCTGAGGAGCCAGTTAGCAGCAGCTGGTCAGCAAATCCAGGATATTCTAGACCGGCTACCCCCTCTCACAACCAACGCTAACGTTGGAGAGAGGCAAGGAGAGGCTCCTAAGTCTCGCCGGAGTAATCGGTCCAGACATAGCCGTTCGGATAGACTTCCTGCAGCCAACTCTACCCCTTCATCACACCACCAAGAGGCAAACTTCAGGGAAATTCCTAGAACCGGACAACAGCAATACAGTCGTTCGGTTAGGACATCAACCCCTAGCTCTCAACCTTCCTCGAGGGCGCCCAGGAGAGATCGAGGAAGTTCCCGAAGGAGATCCGGGGAGGGCCAGAGGCTTCATCCCATCCCCGAAGACCGTCCTGCGCCTCGTCCAGCTCGCCCAGCGCGGGACCAACAAGCTCGCAGGGCCGAAAGGCCCCCACCGAATTTAATCCGTCTGGACGGAACTAGGATCGCCTCCCCAGTCAGGCATCCTCCTTCTCCAATCAGATACCCGCCTCCTCAGCCCGTCCGAGACATCCCGGCCTACGGGGGTAGTAGGAGAGACCCGCCGTCGGCTGGGCCTTCCTGGCGCTGCAGGGCGCCAGGGGAAGGATCAGGTCATAACCGCCAAAGACGCACTCCAAGCCTATCCAGTAGGAGCCACTGGACTGGTAGTCGCCGGAGTGATCTCTCGGGAGGAGACCTGCGTCAGCGACTAAGCTTGGCACAAAGTCACCAGACTACACAGGGAGGCGACCTCCGAGATCGCCTCAACTTTCACAGAGACGATCGAACCGGAGATGGTAGCCAGGCCCGTTCAGTGGGAGTCTGATCCGAAGTACGTAACGGAGGGAATGTCCCACATAACCTATCTCAAGATAGGGGGGGCAACGACCCACCTAATATGTACAACAGGTCCGGAGTTGTTGAACAGCTCTGGAATAACCCAGGATCTCAAGACAAAACCCTCGAGCGCCTAACTCAAATGGAGGAACTGATGAGAAAGCTCCTATCAGAAAAAGAAAAAGACGAATATGATTCGGGTAACGAAATGGAGCTCTTCGCCCCCAACATAGCAGCGACGGCGTACCCGTCTGGCTACCGTATGCCTGTCTTGTCAAAGTTCAACGGGGACGGAGACCCGTCGGACCATTTAGGGATGTTCAATACCCTAA
Source organism: Humulus lupulus (assembly GCF_963169125.1). Lineage (NCBI taxonomy): Eukaryota > Viridiplantae > Streptophyta > Magnoliopsida > Rosales > Cannabaceae > Humulus > Humulus lupulus. The sequence goes on along the minus strand of NC_084798.1, from coordinate 81,906,433 downwards.
TGATGGCCCATAACATCGGCCCGGAGCTGCGCTGCTTGATCTTTCCTTCCACACTGACTGGACCTGCCAGGCAGTGGTTCAAGCAGAGTAAAAGGCAGTCAATCAGCTCCTGGAAGACCTTTTCGGCTGACTTCAAAAGGGCATTTCGCGCCTCCCAGGCCGCCCGAGTCCAGGCCGACTCCCTAGCTAACGTGAGACAACAGCCCGGTGAGACGCTGAAAGCCTACTTGAGCAGATTCGCGAATGTCGCTGCTCGAGCCAGAGACGCTGACGATAGCTCCAAGCTCATGGCCATGAGGACCGGAATCCTGGTCGGTGGAAAGATATTCAAAGAAGGGGAGTCAGCTCGGTTAGCGAATTCCTTAACAGTGCCCAAGAGTGGATAAATTTGGAAGAGGCTGAAGCTTCCGCCGCGGGGACCAGCCAGATTCCCGAGAAGCCGGCTGGAACAGGGACAGAGACCGTAGTGGCGATTCCCGACGTCGCGCAGAACAACCAGCCCGGTGGTGGCAAAAGAAAGGGGAATGGTGAAAACAGCCATCACGGTCAAAAGAAGAATAAGTCAGTGGATAAATTCAAGCCCGTGTTCACAAAGTATCCCGAGCTCACCCTGTAACGCCCTACTACCTTAGAGCCGTTACTAAGTGAGTTTAAAACAGAAATTGTGCATTTAATTGACTCAAAGTGGTTTCTAAAACCAAAAGTGTGATTAAACTAGAGTTTAAGGCTGTATTCTTTTAAAATGGTCAACTTCATTGAAAACGTTAAATATAAAACATCTGGGATCCCAAAATAAGGTTTACAAAATGTGTACAACACCAAAATAGATTTACACTTGATCAGCTATCAAAAGAATGGTTAAATACAGCCATATACAAAATGCCCCCAACCAAAGCAGTCGGGCAGGCCGAACATGTACGCGCCGCCCCCACGCTCTCCATACTCATGGCCGGTTGACTGACTCCTTGCTTTTACCTGCCACACGGAGCACCCGTGAGCCGAAGCCCAGCAAGAAAACCCAAATAACACATAACATATGCAAAACAAATAGCTGGCAATAATTCACTGACACATAGGAAAACCATCATAATAAACAAGTACGGCCATGCCGCTCCCAAGGCCTTACCAAAGCCTGGAGTTTCGGTTCTCACCGCGAGGATAACTCATGTATCCCTTGGGTCCCACCCTGAATATAAGCATCCCATGTGCTGTGTGTTACTTTCGGCCCACGGCCGCCCCGGCCTATGCCGTACCCGGCCTCTGCCGTTCGTTTCATCATAATCACACATATAGTACATTCAAAATAAACATTCACACACATCACGGTTCATTTAAGGTTAAGCATTTGCACGTAATACAATCCGGGGCCACGCCCTACAATCACACAGTGGGGCCATGCCCTAAACTCGGGTGTTAGGGTTTTCTTACCTGTATCCCGTGCTTTCCAAATTACCACGGTCACGAGCACGGTCCACGAGCACGAGCCTCTCCCAAAATCCTAGTCACAACACACAAAAGACACTTTTAACAACCTTAAATGAGCTTCCAGGCCAAGTTCTAGTACTCGGAACGTTGAAATTCACCAAACATGGTAAAAGGCTCAACCCCGAGCACCCTAGGTTAAATTCCCAAGCCTAAAATCCTAAAATCCCAAAATCCCTTAAGCGCCGCGGCATAGGCCACCCATGTCGCGGCATGGCCCCCAAACAGAACCCTCAAAGGCCCAAAAACAGGTAAGGGCCGCGGCATTGCTTGGGCCATGCCGCGGCCCGCCCTTCTCCATCAGCATACCACTTCTTCGAAGGGCCGCGGCTCACCAAGAACCATGTCGCGGCTCGACCCTTCGAACCCAGAAAAACCCACCATTTTACTCTCTAATCTTCACCTTAAACCATCCCAAACACATATCTCAACCACAAAACTCCATTCCAAACTTTACATGAACAATCTAACACCCTATAAACACTAGAATCAATTCAAAACATCAACACACCCAAGATCCACTCCTATGATTTCAAATTTCAGCAACTAACCCCAAAACCCCACAATGTTTAGCTTAGGCATTTAAATTCCTTAAATCAAAACAAAAATCCATACTTAGATATGTATAAAACCTTTACCTCAAATGAAGAATCCACACAAGTCCTTGATCCCCTCCTAGACTCCCACTTCTCCTTCTCTTCTTCTTCTTCTTCTTGCTTGCCCTAGCCTTTCTCTCCTCTTCTTTTCCTTATCTTCTAATTTTATCAAGACACTCAAATGCCCAATACTCCAAACCGTGCCCCCCTATATCCCAGCTGCCTTTTGTCTATTACCCTTGCCAAAAGACCATTTTACCCCTTCTTAATAATCCTTCCTAACTAAACCTTCAAGGGCACTTAAGTCTTTACACTTCTATTTCAATTCTATCACTTTCCATCTTAAAACTTGTTACCCACCACAGTTACAAATGGTTACCCAAGTTACCCAATAACCAATAACCAACCACTCATTCTCAACTCAACTTATAAGATTCCCAAAGTACCCCTAGGCTTTACCTGAGCCGGGTACAACATCCCGTTGTGACTTTTAGACTAAATGGCTCACTAGGACCGTCTCGATGCGTGCATCCTGATAAAAACATCGCACTCACATGGCACCATTCACATAGTACAATTATCACAGATATGCCCAAACATGGCCAGATTACAATCATGCTCATTCTAAGACAATCAGGTCTACATGCATACTAATTCACATAGTCGTGCATCTCAATTAATTAACTAATCACATAACGTGCAATAAATCGTAATCATGCATTAAGCTCATTAAAGTCACACACAAAATCCCATCATGCCCTCCAGGCACACTTCCCCAGGCCCTTAAGCCTAAACACTGAATTTTGGTCGTTACACACCCAGTCCAGGGAAAATATTTTCCTGGCCAACGCTGCTCGGGTCCCTTGGAAAAGGCCGGAGCCATTAAAGCACCACAAGGGAAAGAGAGATACTTCAAAATTCTGCCGTTTCCATAACGACGTCGGCCACAATACCGACGACTGCAGGCATCTCAAAGATGAAATCGAAACTCTCATCCGAGCAGGCCCATTGGCGCAATACTCGCGAAACAGGGTCCCAGCAAGTCGACCCGTTCCAGAGGTCCCAGCCAGCCAGCCCGGACCTCGGACAGATCAGGACGTCCTTCCCCCCACGGTCGAGGGAGAGATATCCACCATCTCTGGAGGACCGCATATGGCTGGCACGAGTAGAGGCGCCCATAAGAGATATGTGAATGAATTAATGGCTCACAACGGAGCGGAGTTCGTCCCTGAGCAGCGTCAGTCAAAACAGCAACGATTAGGGAAACAACCGATAACTTTCACGGAGGAAGACGCAGGCCATGTCCAATTCCCTCATAACGATCCCTTGGTCGTAGCAGTCCAGCTCGCCAACCAGAAAGTAAGGAGAGTGTTGGTGGACAATGGGAATTCGGTGAACCTCCTATTCCGATCCACCTTAGAAAAGATGGGTCTGACCGTCGCCGAGCTAAAGGCAACCTCGATGATGCTATATGGATTTTCGGGAGAAGGATCAGTAGCAATAGGGACGATCGAGCTGGTGATCACCCTAGGGGAAGAATCTCGGACAGTGTCCAAACTACTCGAGTTCGTGGTCATTGACTGCTCCGCTGCCTACAATGCCATTTTGGGCCGACCTACGCTCATAGCTTTCAAGGCTATCACTTCCATCCGACACCTCGCCATGAAGTTCCCTACTTCAACAGGAGTCTGTACTATCAAGGGTGACCAGCTCGCTGCCAGGGAATACTACAGCATTTCCACGAAGGGAAAATCTAAACCCGGGCAGCTGACAATGGCCATTCAGGGCAGAGAGGAATCTCAGGGACCCAAGGCGGCTCCTGAGATTGAAAAACCTCAGGTTTCCGAAGAGGAAAAGCTTGCCTTAAGTGAGGACATTGACCCCCGTGTAGGCGAGGATAGATCCGAGCTCCAGGCTATTGAAGAGCTCGAGGAGGTGAACATTGATAAACAAAACCCATCACGGACGGTTAAGCTTGGGAAGAACCTTTGTGACCAAAGAAAAGCGGAGCTGACTACGTTTCTGCAGAAAAACCTGGACGTGTTCGCATGGTCGCACGAGGACATAATAGGGATCAGCCCGAGTGTCATCATGCACACACTCCACCTGGATAAGAGTGTTCCTGCCAAATCCCAAAAGCAGAGGCGTTTAGGAATGACCCGAGCCGAAGCCCTTGAAGAAGAAGTGGCCCGGCTCAAAAAGTGTGGCTTTATCCGCGAAGCCAAATTTCCAATTTAGGTCGCTAATCCCGTGCTGGTTCCGAAGCCCAACGGGAAGTGGCGGACCTGTATTGACTTCTCCGACCTGAATAAAGCCTGCCCCAAGGATTGGTTTCCATTACCAAGGATCGATCAACTGGTGGATGCCACGGCGGGGCACGAGCTCATGTCCTTCATGGACGCGTACTCAGGCTACAATCAGATCGCGATGAATCCGGCAGACCAGGAACATACCAACTTCATGACCCCGACTAATGTCTATTGCTACAAGGTCATGCCATTTGGCCTGAAGAATGCCAGAGCTACCTACCAAAGGCTTGTAAACAGAATGTTCAAGGACCAGATCGGAAAAAACATGGAAGTGTACGTCGATGACATGCTGGTCAAGTCAAAGACTGCCGACAACCACGTTTCCGACTTGGAAGAGTGTTTTAACATACTGCGAGAGTATGGCATGAGGCTCAATCCTCAGAAGTGCACTTTCGGTGTCGCATCTGGGAAATTCCTGGGTTTCATAGTCAATACCCAAGGAATCGAGGCAAACCCCGACAAGATTAGGTCACTGCTAGAGCTTCCTTCCCCTAGGTCGCGAAAAGATGTCCAAGGCCTCACAGGAAGGGTGGCAGCGCTCAACCAGTTCATTTCCAAATCAACCGACAAGTGTTTGCCCTTCTACAACCTGCTCCGGGGAAACAAGAAGTTTGAGTGGACAGTAGAATGCGAAAGCGCATTCCTCGACCTGAAGGCGCATCTGGCTGAACCGCCTGTGTTATCTAAGCCCAAGGCGTGAGAACCCCTTTTCCTCTACACGGTCGTCACTGAGGACGCAGCTAGCACCGTGCTAGTACGAGAAGAGGACCAAGTTCAAAAGCCAGTCTACTACATCAGCAAGAGACTCCTCGGAGCAGAATCAAGATACCCAGTGATGGAAAAACTGGCGTTCTGCCTAGTCACGGCCTCGCGAAAGCTCAGGCCGTACTTCCAGTCCCACTCTATACACGTCATGACCGATCAGCCTTTAAGGCAGGTTTTGCAAAAGCCTGAAGCATCGGGACGTTTGTTAAAATGGGTGGTCGAACTCAGTCAGTTCGAGATTTTCTATACTCCACGAACTGCCATAAAAAGTCAGGCCTTGGCTGACTTCGTGGCGAAATGCACGGGATTCCAGGAGAATCCATCAGAAGGCTTGCCTCAGGTCGCCTCCCCACATTCGTCGTGGAAGATCTTCGTTGATGGTTCATCTAACGAGAACGGCTTCGGGGCCGGAATCAACCTGATATCCCCTGAGGGACATAGATTCCACTCGGCGCTAAGGTTCGGATTCAAGGCGTCTAACAATGAGGCAGAGTATGAGGCTTTGTTGGCTGGGCTGAGGATAGCTAGTGAGCTAAAGGTGAGCTCCGTCCAGTGCTTCAGCGACTCCCAGCTCGTGGTGAACCAGGTTCTGGGAGAATATCAGGCGCGGGGACCCAAGATGGCCGCCTATTTGGCGAAAGTAAAAGCCGAGCTGTCTGCATTTGGGCGAGGGTCGATCGAACAGATACCTCGGGAGCAGAATGCCAACGCAGATGCTCTCGCCAAACTCGCCACCTCGGGAGAGGAAGAAACCCTAGGGTTGGTTCTAGTAGAATTCTTGGAAAAACCGAGTATAGAAGGAGATCGGGTGGAGATCGAGATGATTGATATTAGGCCGGCATGGATGACTCCCATTCTGGAGTATCTCGTCGAGGGCAGGTTACCCGAAGAACGTAACGACACACGACGAGTCCTTTATCAAGCTCCTAGATACATGCCAGTCGAAGGAGTGTTATACCGATGTGGGCACTCCCTACCTCTCCTCCGCTGCGTTCTTCCGAGTGAAGCGAAGACCATCCTGCAAGAAGTTCACGAAGGATTCTGCGGAGACCACGCTGGGGGGCAAAGCCTGGCCTTAAAGGTTCTCAGGCAAGGCTATTATTGGCCGACTCTATCCAAAGACTCGATCTCGTATGTGAAAAGGTGCGACAAGTGTCAGCGATTCGCTGTGGTTGCCCGAGCTCCTCCCGTCGAGCTAAAAATGATCTTGGCTCCTTGGCCATTTGCCGTTTGGGGAATAGATCTAGTGGGCGCCCTGCGCACCAGAAAGGGCGGGGTCCGTTACGCCGTGGTAGCCATTGACTACTTTACCAAGTGGGCCGAAGCAGTGTCGTTGGCGACAATAACATCGAAGAAAGTACTCGACTTTGTGGTGAAAATCATCATCTGTCGATTTGGCCTACCTAAGAAGATCGTCTTCGACAACGGCACTCAATTTGACAGGGATTTGTTCACCGAATTTTGTGAAAGGCACGGAATAATGAAAAGCTTCTTGTCCGTGGCCTATCCCCAGGCGAACGGCCAGGTCGAGGCGGTGAACAAAACTCTAAAGGCAAGCCTCAAGAAGAGGCTAGATGAGGCAAAGGGGGTCTGGCCAGAACAGCTCCCCCTGGTCCTGTGGGCATACCGGACCTCGCATCGGACTCCCACGGGTCACAGTCCTTTCTCCCTAACCTTTGGGAGTGAAGCAGTCCTCCCCGTGGAGGTTAAAGTTCTGTCGCATAGAGTCCAGTCCTACGACCAAGATCGGAACCACGAACTCCTATGCCATTCCCTAGACCTAATTGATGAAAGGCGGGAGGATTCGCAACTCCAGCTCGCCCATTATCAGCAAAAGATCACTCGCTACTTCAACACTAAGGTCAAAAAACGTGCCTTTAGCATTGGCGATTTGGTCCTAAGGAGAGTTTTCCTGGCCAGAAAAGATCCCAAAGAGGGGGTTTTGGGACCAAACTGGGAAGGACCATACCAGGTCATCGAAGTCATCAAGGAGGGAACTTATAAATTAGCTCGACCTGATGGAGGGGCGGTCCCGTGGACTTGGAATGCCATCCACTTAAAGAAATACTATCAATGATCCACTTGTAAGGCCTGGAAGGCCACTTTCTATGTATAAATAAAAATCAAGTGTTTCTTTTAATTTGCAAGTATGATTTTAAAGTAACCACGAAAAGACCCTTTCCCAATTACTTGGGGGGGGGGGGGGGGGGGGCATATGGTACCTGGATATAACCAGGTCTCCTTAACGACATAGATGTTGACTCTTATCTATGGATAAGGGTTAACGTGGACTAAGTCCTATCCTAGTTTTAACCGGGTCATAAAGCTTAGAAGTTAACTTAAATTTATTGATCGTGTTTCTTCTTAAATAGCTTGGGATATGGATAAAAGTTAACACGGACTAAGTTTTCAAAATAAGTTCCTGGTTTTAGCCGGGTCATAAAACTTAGAAGTTAACTTAAATTTATTGATCGTGTTTCTTCTTAAAGAGCTCGGGATATGGATAAAAGTTAATACAGACTAAGTTTTCAAAATAAGTTCCTGGTTTTAACCGGGTCATAAAGCTTAGAAGTTAACTTAAATTTATTGATCATGTTTCTTCTTAAAGAGCTCGGGATATGGATAAAAGTTAACACGGACTAAGTTTTCAAAATAAGATCCTGGTTTTAGCCGGGTCATAAAACATAGAAGTTAACTTAAATTTATTGATCGTGTTTCTTCTTAAAGAGCACAGGATATGGATAAAAGTTAACACAGACTAAGTTTTCAAAATAAGTTCCTGGTTTTAGCTGGGTCATAAAACTTGGAAGTTAACTTAAGTTTATTGGTCGTGGCTCTTTCTTAAAGAGCTCGGGATATAAATAACAGTTAGCATGAACCAAGCTTATAAAAAAATATATATATATATAAGTGAAGATTGCCAAGTAAATTGTCTCGAGGTGAAAACACCTCATGAAAAGGTTACAAAGACAATAAAATAATTAAAAATGCATAAGTGCCCTAAGCCCCACCAGCTGGTCCTTTGGAGGTCGCAGTCTCGCCCTGCTCCGCCGCGCCAGAGGCTTCCCCAGTCTCTGAGGGCGGTACCTCTTTGTTTAGGCGGGCTTGGAGCTTCGGCAGCAAAGTAGCCCAGAGGTCCGCTGGCATAAAAGAGAAGTCAGCATCCGGGTTATGGGCCCAGCAGTAATAGAACAGGTCCTGCATGGACTGCTCCGAGATGGCCCGCTCGGCTTCCAAGGCGGCCTGGGCCTCGGTCTTCGCTGCCTCGAGATCTGTTCGTGAAGTGGCAAGGGAGGTTTCAAGTTCTCAGTTCCTTGAGCGGCTCCTCTCTAGCTCGGCCTTCGAAGCCGCCAGCGCTTCTTTCGTCACCTGAGCTTCCTGAAGGGCGGCCTGGCGCTCAGCCTCTATCTCCTCGAATTGAGCCTTGGCCCTGGCGATACCTCGATGTACGGCAGCAATGCCCTGCAAGAAAGGAAGGATAAGTTGGCTAAGTGGAAAAACAAGGCATTGTGTAAGTGTTAAAGCTTTAAAAGAAGTGGGGCAGATTACCGTTAGGGTCATGTCCATCGAAGACTCTATGACTCGGACCGGGCTCGTTGTTTCAATAGCCCAGAGATCCCTCTCTTTGAGCTTGTAGAAGCGGCCGATGGCATAGCTCGCCGACTCATACACCGTCCCCCGGAATGCTTCTGGGATCTTTTTCAGATCCCGGGGGTCGACCGGGATGTGTACGTCCGGGGCTGCCACGCACGGAATCACGACCTCCGGTACCACGTCCTGGGTGGCTAACGGAGATCGCTGGGGCGGCGGGGGCATGTGTCCTGCTCCGGTGGCAGGAAGGATTGCCCCCCCCCCCCCCCGACTTGGGATGGCGGGGTCTTTTCCTTCTCCTTAGCCGGGGATTTGGTGGAGGCCTCGGCCGCGCTCTTAGACTCTCAGAGCCTTTTCAACCTTGGCCCTGCTGGGGGATTCCCGCCGAAGACTACACCCCGCAGATTACCCCCGGGCTGAGACATATCTTCTTCCAAAAACAAGAACATGGTTATTACAAGTTAGCAATCATGCAGAAGTTAAAAGTAAAAAGTATACGAATATTAAGGGAGCCCTACCCCCCAAGCTGGAAGAGCCTAGGATAATTATCTCACGAGCTAACGCGGGTTCTAGGTCCGGTTCTGACTCGGGACTGGACTCTTCTACATACTGTCTAAGCCTCGGAGCATAGATACCCCTCTGAAGTGATGGTCATGTGCGTAAGTTGGTCCCATACTCCTCAAAAAAGATCGACCTAAAAGCTAGGGTGTTATCTACTACTACGGTACCCCTAGGCCGGCTCTCTTGGTGATCCAACACGAGCCGGTCAACACAATGGAGCAGGAGTGTATTCAGGTCCGTGTTCCTCCCATGACGATGGACGATCTGCCTAGGATTGAACCTAACCAGCCGGGGGTCTGCAGTGGCCCTATCTACATTCTTAAACAAATAAGGCTTACCTTGGCCGGAAGGACCCGCGGCTGCTCCGGTTTGGATCCTCTCCTCGTCCATCCCTTGAGCGACCTCCAAGGTCCTCTTTCTATTCCTCACGAGCGGGACTTTAGCCACCTCGTCCTCCTCGTCTTCCTCTGCCGCGACCTCCTCCATGGTGTTGGGCCTGTTGTCGCGGGCTGGGGCGGCCCCCGAGGCCTCTTTAGGTTTAGAGTTTGGTTTGGGAAGATCAATTTGCAGAACACCATCGTCTCGTCCGTCACGAGCACGCGGTAGTCCTTTTCGCTGTGGGGCAAGCCCGCCAATGTGTCATACTGACCCCCGAGGGTCGCAGACTTTTCGGTCCTTGCGTAGATGGCTGCAAGATTGGCTGGAGTCAGGATGGAATACGGGAGGAGCTAAAATAAAAAAGAAACAACACCCAAAGGGCGAGCTACGGTCAGGGATCACTTACGAGGGCGGTTAAAATAGTGGTGCTCGCAATTCCGGAACCCAATTGACATGAAGAACTGGTCCTTGAAGTCATTTGGATGACTTGGAAGCTCGATGACCGCCGCTGTATTAGGGAAACGGGTTAAGTAGTAGAACCCATCACCTCGCCCCCGCTGGTCCGGGCTGGCTTTGAGGCAGAAGAAATATAGAATATCCGCAGGAGTGGGGACCTCCCACTCCTGCTTCTTAAATAAATACCTCAACCCCGCCAGCAGACGGTAGGAGTTGGGGGGGAGCTGAAATGGGGCCAACCCCACATAATTCAGGAAATCAACGAAGTACTGATCCAGGAGAAGGAAGGCCCCTGCCTTGAAGTGTTCACCGCTCCAGGCCGTGAACGATTCGTCGAGCGGCGTGCAGCTCCGTTCGCCCTCCGCAGCAGGTCGGGCGATCACGGAGGCTTTCCCCAGTGGAATGTTGTGGGTGAGGAAGAGTTTGTTGATCTTCGCCTGGTCGGTTATCTTTGAGACGATTCTCTCCGCCTCAAAGAATGCGTCGGGGGCCACCTCGACCTGCTTCTCAACGGCCGGCCCGAAGTGGGGGATCGGCGAGCTTGGCATCACCGCCTTTCCTTTCTCTTGCTGAGAGACCGAGCTTCCCACGTTCTTCTGAGGCATATTCCTTTTTGGAGCCATCTGGTCGCCTATCGAACAAAAGAAAACACTTTAGAAAAGGCGACCCAAGCAGAAGGACGAAGCAATTATTATTTACACGAGCTGAGGTAAGCCCAGCCCGTGGAGAGTGGAACCGCGCGGTTCAATGAACACGCGCGTATGCTCCCAACGGATCCCAGATTACTCGGAATTCGTGTGTCAGGGGGTTCAGAATAAAAATTTGCCTTGGGGGGAAAGTTTCAACAGGCAGAACATTGCAAAACCGCTCTTGAGACGTATCCCCTAAGCTACCCGGTTTTGCACCTAATGTTCCTAAAGGTCCTAACCAGAAACTGTTCATGAAGAAGCATCTTGAAACCCATACTCTAAGGCGATTTCCTGCAACAAGTGTGCCCTAGCCTAAAAGGGGCTGTCACCCTCCTACCCACGCAACCCAGAAAACCCCTGCATGCGGCTACAGTAAATTTTTTTACCTAAGCTACAGTGGCATGTTTTCAAAATGAGCAGGGTCAGAAAACTTACAGTATGTGGCTGGGTGGTAAACGAGACTGTTGCGTTGGTAGGAGCCTCGTCGGTGCTGTAGCTTCCAAAGCTTTGGAGAAACTCGTGCGCCTAAGCTTCTTGAACAAGGAAAATGGTGACAGTAGAGTCGAGGGTTTCGTTCTTCTGAAAGTCGGAGAAGGAAGAAGGAGAGAGATTTGGGAAATTTTTGAATGAAGGGGTGGCCCGTGCGTAGGGTGCCCACCCCCTTTTATATAAGGGAAGGATCACGTGAAGAAGGCTCTTGGATGGCCCTAGTGAGGGATCCGAGGCCTCCCACTCGAAATATGAAACGACGGCTGGAAAATAGGCTAGGCCATTAAATGCGGTTCTCGTAAAACGTACCGTCGCCACCCACGACGTTCCACGTGTCAGGCGCCTGCACAAGGAATGGAATGTGAAGGGTTGTGGGGAAGTCTAAAAGCCCCTACTATGGTCTTCTATGTATGACGTCATATACCACGAGCAGGAGCTTAGGGCAGATGTACGCCCTGGTTTTCCCACGGGCTGATTAGAATGTCGAGCCTCGGACTAATCATGGTTTAGTCCGAGGACTCCCCCAGGCCGGAGATCCTGTTCCTAGATCGTACCTTCTTAGCTCGAGGTACCCTCAAAGGCTCGCCAAGGTCCCCCAAGACTGGAGGAAGGCGTCAGAAGGCTTGAAGGCTGAAGGTCGGTTCAGGGAAGCAACTCATGGTACGAGCTGGCCATGGATCTCTGACCCTTTATAAAGTCAATACACGCAAGATAAATGTGTATATATCTGACATCACGTGTCCGATATCCCCCTGGCTTCTCGGACACGCAGCAAGAACGTGCGCATTCAGACACCCACGGCTGGGTTGGCCATTGCGGCCCATTATCTCCTTACATACTGATTAGACTACACTTATGTGTCAGGTTTAGGAATTAATCATAAATGTCACAGAGTTGATATGACTAATAGTAAGGTCACGGGATGACCTCCCTACCAACTTCCAGGTGCCTTCTCCTATAAATATGGGGACCCTGGGAGTTGATAGGGGTTGGAAAAGATAGTCTCTGAAGATCCATATACTTTGTAAACCAAATACCCAGAATATATGAATAATATTGACTAGTGGAGTAGAAGGATTTTAACCTTTGAACCACTTAAAAAACGTGTCTTGAGTCACCTAGTTCTCTCTCTAAGATTTCATATCTGTGACGGTTCTACTTTCAATACTAATCCCTTTCTCTTCTTCTCTTAATTACCTGTTGGCGAAGAACCGCGTCAACACGAGCCCACACTCATTCTTTGTGTACTGAGAACATTTTGGAAGATCTTGGTGTGATATCTCAAGGATTTTTCCATACAAAAAGATAGCGGCAAGGAATGACGTTAGGTAATTTTCTATTCATATCTTTGATTCAATATATATATATGCATGTGAAGAAATAGATCTAGTAATCTTGTGGGATTAAATTAACAATTTTGATTGTTGTTCCACTGAGTATAATCTCTGATTTGATCTATAAATACCAACAATCTTGACGTCACAGGCTATCATGACGTTCAATCCCTACACAAACTGATCCCTCAGTGCCATATCAGTTGGCACCAAGTTCGATGCGAACTTCGCCAATCGGTCAAACTTCGGTGCATATTCTATAACCGTCATTTGGTTATGAGTCAAGTTTATAAACTCACCCATCTTTGCAGCTTGGACTGCAACACTATAGTATTTTTCGTTGAAGACGTCTCTAAATTCTTCCCAAGTTATAACAGTTACATCTATCCTGTTTGATACAACTTCCCACCAGATGCAGGCGTCTTCTCTCAACATGTAACTGGCGTAGGCCACCCTCTCCCTCTATTCCACCCTCATGTAATCCAGGATGGAAGAAGTAGTATTCATCCACTTCTCTGTCCGCAGTGGGTCTGGGCCACCCTCAAAGGTGGGAGGGTGCTGTTTCCTGAACCTCTCATACAAAGACTCCAACCTGTTCTCCATCACATGTTGGGCTGGCACTGGTGCCACAACCTGTGGAATTTGTAACCCAACACCCCAAGGAGGGTCCTGCTGCCCCAGTTCTCAGAGTTCCTCTTCCATTCCCTGAAGTCTTGCTTCCATTTCGGCAAACAAATATTGCCAGTTCTATGGGGCAGGTGGAGGGTCCTGATCCTGGTTGTCATCTTCGACCACATTGGTGCGGATTCTAATCGATCATCAAGGCATAGCTTCAATATGCCTACAATCAATGACACCACACATCCGTCATGATAACAACATCCAAAACCACCTCCCAGTCCCATCAGTCATTCACAAAAAATAAATCAATATATCACACACATTACATAATCATATAGCAATCAAGGGGCCGTGCCCTGGCATCATATATATATATAAACAGACATATTCATCATGCTCTATCTATAATATTCAGGCGAACAGGGCAACTCAAACAAGCAGTTAAACACATAGTTCATTTAATGTCGACTAACCCTGAGTCGAGCTAGTCTTTGGCAATGAGCGTACATGTTCGATCGATCTCCAGGAACCATAAACCTTGGCATTCTCTGATACCAAGTGTTAGAGAATATATGTTATTGCTCAATGGAAATGATAAAACCAATATACAACTCTATGCAAAAATACAATAAACAAGATGATATATAAATAAGTTTACAACTCAATGACCAACAATACAAGTAAATGTAGAATAAAGAGAAAGAAGATAATTATTAGAACTAAAACTCTAAAACAAAAGATACCAATGAATATGTAAATAGAAATAGAGGAAGAGGATTACAAACTCAATACACTAATAATACAAGAAGAACAACATAATGAAAAGAAAACCAATAAAAGGGACAAACTCTCACACAACCAAAGTGTAGAGTAGTAGGGATCACCAACTTGAACAAGGTTCAAAACCTTTATCCAAAAGCTTATTTCCCCCTATTCTCCAAGCACTAAGGGATCTCTCTAGGATATAGCTCTCTGGAATTATCAAGCCTCTATGGTGTACTTTTCAGCCAAGTTCTTTGTGGATGGAAAATTGTGTGTCTTACAAGTCAGCATAAGGCTCTTATTTATAGAGTTTGAGATACCCCTTTGAATTTCAAATTCCACCAACACCCATGGTTGTTACCAATGTTTAATTGGATGTATATGGAATTAAAATGGAGATTTGGGAGTTATTTGGGATGTTAGAACCGTTCAATTTGGAAAAAACTGACAAATCATATAGGCTGTCAGCCTCACTGGCCGCGGCCACAGGCCAATATGGGCACAAAAAAGTCATTTTTCCAAAATGTTCCAAAACGTCCCAAATCCTTTCCCACATGATTTTGTAACCTCCAAACACCTATTGAGAGTTAAAAACATGTCTCCAACAACCATATTTCATCATGGCTTTGTGAAATCCAGTCTCAAATGTGTAACATATTATATACACATTATTAGGTAATATTTGGGAGTTACAAATTCGTTACTGATTTTGTAACTCCAAAATATGTCACATTTGGGCACACACATGTGTCCAATTTTTGTGACTCTCAATAATATGTTACAAGGTATGACAAATCACATTTTGTCACATCATTTAATCTAACATTATATTATATGAAATAATATAACACCAAGTTGTAACGCCCTACTACCTTAGAGCAATTACCATGTGATTTATAAATGTGACATTAGCTTGCTAATCGAAGTTTCAGGTTAAAAAGTGTGATTAAATTGAAATAAAGACTCATTTGACAACATTAGTTATAAAAGACTTGGACATTCATTAAAATTCATAAAATTTATACATATGGGATCCCAAAATACTTCTTAAAAAATGTATTACAACTTAAAATCATAGATACTGTCGACCTAAGCAACAAAACCAACTATTACAACATGTCCCACAAAACAACCCCAGTCGTGGTAGTCAGGTAGGCTAAACATGTACACGTCGCTCCACGCTCTCCCACTCATGGTTGATCGACCTTTCCCTTGCCCTTACATGCACCATAGAGCACCTGTGAGCCGAGGCCCAGCAAGAAAACTCAATGCATAACATATCACAATTCAATCCAATAATACACAGCTTAAACAAACAACACATTAAACATATAGCGGTTGTTGACGATAAGAACTCGTCAACTAAGTTAAGTTGGAAAGAATTGCAAGATAAAGATTATCACTAGTAAAGCCTTAGAAATGTAAACATCAACTCTGAGAATAATTGCAGAAGAACAATGGTGAAAACTGTTTGTATTCAATATGATGCTCTTGCTACAGTAAATTTTCCAACCCCCTTCCATGTGGAATTGGGGTTCATTATATAGTGGGCTCTAATGGCCCTGGGTACATGGTGGTCCAGGGGACCAGATGGTACACGAGTACACTATCAAGAGAGTGGTATCAGGTGTAGTGGTGTCGGCTCTGGTGCACCGTCAGAGTCCATGGGAGCACCTCAGCTTTTGTACCCGGTCATGACTCCACCACTCTCTTTGTACGGGATTCAGAGACGTAGTGGTGATGTAGCCACTCTTCGTACTATTTCCAACCGCCACTACTTGTCAGGCACAGGTATCAGGCTCATCCCCTGATCCTGGCATGCAGGTACGTACCCCTTTTGAGGAACCTTGTTTATACTCTTTTTGTCTCTTGTGGACCACCTCGACCACTGTCATTATGGACACGGGGCTTTGGGACGAGATCCATTGGGGCGAGGTTGTCTCACACGTGTAGCCCTTTGGGAGAGGCCTTCACGAGATGCTGAGAGGGTGACACGGCCTCGCGGCTGGGTCTCGGGCGTGGCCTCGCGTGGAGCCTCGGGCATGGCCTCGCGGCTGGGCCTCGGGCGTGGCCTCGCGTTGGCGAGGTGGCATGGACTCGGCCTCGCGACTGGGCCTCGGGCGTGGCCTCATGTGGGCGAGGCGGTATGGACACAGCCTCGCGGCTGGGCCTCGGGCGTGGGTGCGGCCGAGCGAGACGGTGGCCCGAACGTGCCGCGACTTAGACACTCATTTAGGCCTTTATTTAGACCTTTATAGAACATTAGCGCGCGTCTTGGATCTTTTATGGGCGTGGAATATTGAGCATCCACACTCGCCCCCCAGTCTAGGAGAGGACCTTTAGGTGCTCTTGTAGACTATTCTCCTTGATTCTTATAAATAGGCCCTCATGCAAGGCTTATTATTTACACCTTACTTCATTGGCTTAGTGGTTTTGAGAATCCTCCCTCTTTCAAGAGGTAAGAGGTTCAATCCCCCACACACTCATTTTTGCCGTAGTTTTCTTTATTCTATTTTTTCATTTCATTTTTTTTTTAACATATGAGCTAATTTTGTGGGGTATCTATTTGGAAGCTAACACGTTCTTTTGGTCTATTTTTGAAGATGCGTATATTCGACCAATTGGCATTTTTGGCCCTTGACCACCTTTTGACCTCGACAACGCTCCATCTTGTCTGCTTGAGGTATATTTTCTTTTCCCCTCAGGCGTTTTTGGCCTGAGCTTGTAGTGAGTTTGACCATATGCATGCCCCTCTTTTTTATACCCTGTAGTGGGCCATTTATGATGTTTGCATCTAGAGATATTAAGCCTATTCCTTTGTGTTTTGTAGCCATCCCTTCATTTATACGTGAACCCCCTTTTTGCTTTCGGGACGCGGTCTCATGGCCAGTGACGGCTCATCCGACATACCTCCGGGGGTTGAATTTATCGACCTGTCCTCAGACTCAGAGTCCCCTGAGGAAAACCCTTACCAGGACTATGACTCCTTAAGGCAGGCCCGTATCCGCCATCTTGAGCACCTGGCTGAACTTAGGCATAAAATTTGGGTGGTGGAGAGCGAAATTGACTCGGTGCTGAGAGGAGACAAAGCACCTTTCCCCCTAGACCTTAGTGACCATGTAGCGAGCCTTAGGATGACCCTTTTAGAGTTGCAGAGGGAGTTGGAGTTTATGGAGGGACACCTTCCGCCTGAGCCTTCCAGCCCCTCCTCGCCTGATGACTGTCATGGGGCTGCCTCCGCTTCTCCTCAGCCCCTAGTCTCGGTTTTTCCTAGCTCAGCGCTTCCGCAGTCGCTCCCTCGATGGAAGACTCTTGCTAGGAAGAAAAAATGGAGGGTTAAGTGTTCTGTCTCTTCCTCACATTTTTCTTTTGATTCTGCAGATATGCCGAGGGCACGATGACAGGTATCTATCCAGGAACAGGACGACGCTCCTTTACTGGCGTTCGAGCTGGTGTCACATGTGTCCGAGAATAAATTGAAAGAAATTGTGAAGCACTATCGTGTTCCCCCAGAATACGCCTTATACGCTCCTCAGGGGACATGCCGGGCTGACCGCCCTCGGGCCGGCCTTGTGGCTTTGAGCGAGCACATTTTGAAGGCGGGTGGCACCATCCCCTTGCACCCGTTTTTCGTAAAGGTCCTTAACTATTTCGACCTGGCCCCCCTTCAGCTGTCACCCAACATTTGGTTGACCTTGACCTGCCTTTTTGTGGTGTTCAAGGAACTAGCTAAACGTGCTCCCATGGCGCAAGAGGTGCACTTCCTGTACAACCTCATGGCCTCTCCCAAGTCTAAGGGCTTCTACTATTTGCGAAAGGCCAATAACGAGCTCCCCTTGATAGAGGGCTCAGTGTCCAATATGGGGTCTTGGAAACAAGAATTTTTCTTCGTAGAGGGCCCTCTCTCTGTGTGTGAACACTTCCGCGCCACCCCCAGTAAGTATCCTGGTCCTCCTTTTCTTCTTGTTAGAACTTACTGTTTGTACTTATGTTTGTATTGACAATGGCGTGGATCATGCAGAGCAATTTGCTGTTCCCTCAGTCGTTGGGTCGGAAGCGGACGCCGTGAAGGACCTCATTAATGCTGACCCCACCATGAAGAAGGCGGCATTCTTATTCACCATGGAAAATCTCAACCTCCACCAGTTGTCCCCGGTTTCGGACCCCAAGTTCTTGTGGTCGATTTCCGGGTCAAAGAAGACTATGGCTGCGCCGACTGAGCCTTTCCCAGACGAAGGTGAGGCTGAGGAGGAGCCGAGGGAAGCCCCCCTTGAACGCGGGGGACCCCACCAGCAATCCTTGTCTCGCGGGGGATGCCCCCTTTATGACTCCTATGACCAGGACATGGCCTTCCACTCTCGAGACCAGCATGTCGCACCGGCGTGTTATGTTTGCTCTGACCCTGAGGGCTACGATGCCTTCCCTCAGGCTCCTCTCGACCCTGGACCATCAAGGGCTTACTACGCCGACCTCCCGGAGCCTCCCTCTGATCTACCAGAGCCTCAGTTTTCCACTTTCACTGCGCCCCCTCCCGCTTCGGCGAGCGGGTCGTCTGTCCTCATCCAGCCAGGCACCCCTGGTGTGGATGGGGAGCCCTGGGTGACTTGGATGGCAACGTCTTATGGGCAGCGATACACCCAACTTGCCTCGAGCATCCCCGTATCTGACTGGAATGGCCTTGGGAATGTGACTCAGTCGAACCTTGGGGAAAACCTAAGACGCTCAATGACTTGGGTGAGTTCCCGCACCTCGCGTCGACCCTATTATGTATAGGTGTTTATGCATATATATTTTTTGTTTTTGTCACTTATTGTTGTTGTTGTTAACTTTCTTGTGCAGGCCTATACCGTGGCTCTGCGGTTTGCCGAATCGGCTGGAAATCTTTCCGCGTCGTGCACCAAGAGGGACCATCGTGCAGCACAGGCTCAGGAGCTTGAGAGGGAGCTTAATGAGACCAAGGCTAAGTTGTCAAGGGTTCGGACCAAACTTGCCAACTCATTACTAAAGAGGAAGAAAGTGGTTGCCAAGGCCAAGGAGCTACAGGGCCAAGTTACCAGCTTAGAGAGCGAACTCCAAGGGGCCAAGGCCATCGTGGCCGCGTCGCAGCAGAGAGTTACCCAGTCGCAGGCCAAAGTTGAGGCTATCAAGGCCGAACTCCAGACTGCTAGGGCCGATGTTGCCACGTTGCAGGAGAGAAATGCTTCCTCGGAGGCAGAGAAGACTGCCACTGAGCACGGGTCCATAGACCGTGCCCTTTACAACGTGTGGAGGAAGGATCCCAATTTTGATTTCTCTTCTTTCGGTGAGCACGCCATCGCTCGAGCGTCCATGTGGAGCGCTCGCGGTAGGAGGCCCTGAAGTAGTTATTTCATAACATTTGTCAACTAGCCCACCATGGGTGTACACTCTCTTCCTTTTTTTTTGTATTTTGGGCCTTTGTAATATGATTGTCATTACTACTTTTCTTTTGTAACTCTTCTACTATCTTCAAAACTTTCTTTTTCAATGTATATATACATGTATTGTTATTTATCTTTTATTCTGCTGCATTTGAGGTCCTTTTGAGCCTGCATGGTGGGGTTTGGTTGGTTCCCCTCTTTTATTTGCCAGGCTGGAGGTCCTTTGGAGCCCATGTGAAAGGGTTCACTGGGACCTCTTTTGGTGCCTCTTGATTACTCTTATAAGGATATTTTGACCCCTTGGGTCCTAGCTATCCTTTTATATATTCTTGCGCGCGCTTATTATTTCTTTGCGAGAAGCGTCCTTCTCGTTGTTATTCATAGTACTATTTTTGCAAGGGTCTCTTTTAGGACCCTTTTTGGCTAGACAGCTTGGTGGCCGCTCTAGACTTATTATTGTCGTTACAATCCTTTTTTTTTGTAAGTCCCTATGGCCTCCTTGGTGTTCACGAGGGTAGCTAATCCTTGTGATCCCAGGGGATGCCTTGTAAGGACTTCGTTTAAGGCCCTGGTATAGGGGGTCCCTCTGGGATCCCCCGTTAAAGGGTCCTTTTTTAGGGTCATGGTCCCTTTTGGGTCCTCCTGATCATTGCTTGCTTTATCTTCGCGGGCCACTTCCTCCTAATGGAGGGCCTTTTTTAGGATCCTCCTAGTGCATAGGGTCCTTTTAAGGGTCCTCCTGATAGGGGGTCGTTTTTAGGATCCTCTTGGTAGAGGGTTCCCTTTAGGAGCCTCCTTTTTAGGAGGGCAAGGGGTCCTTTTTAGGATCCTCCGCTGGGGGGTCCTTTTTAGGAGCCCTTTTTAGGTTCCCCCTGCTAGCTGTATGTTTTTTCCTCCTCTCTTGCCCCCCAAGTGTTTGGTGAAAGTTATTTCGGCAGGCACTTAGGCCGACACCTGCATAGCGAAAAAAAGTAACACATGAAGTTGCAAACAGTTTCATTCATAGAGTTCTGGCTACAGCGATACATATTAGATTCTCATAGAAAATAAAAAAAAACTTGCACCTACTTAGGAGGTTATCTAAGTAACCTCTTTGATTCTTCTCTACCATACTAAGATAACATGCAACATTTTTTAGAACCTATCCTTCTAGCATTGGGCGTGGGCGCCTTACTGATAGTACTTCCAAAGGTGCTCCACGTTCCATGCTCGAGGTATGATGGTGTCGTCCATGCGTGCCAGCTTATAAGTGTTCGGGGGTATGCACTGAGCAACCTGGTATGGCCCCTCCCAGTTCGCCCCAAGCACCCCTGCCCCTGGGTCTCGTGTGTTGGGTAGTACCTTCCTTAGCACCAGGTCGCCAACTCAGAAAGTTCTCTCGTGCACCCTCGAGTCGTAGTACCTTGCTGCGCGTTGCTGGTATACCACCACCCTCATTTGTGCTTTTTCCCTTCTCTCTTCTAGTATGTCCAGGCTCTCAGCCAGAGCTACGCAGTTGGCCTCGTCTCCATACGCCTGTACCCTGAAGGAACTCACCTGCATCTCCACTGGGAGGACAGCCTCGCACCCATATGCTAAGGAGAATGGGGACTCTCCAGTGGTCATGCGAGGGGTGGTTCTGTAGGCCCACAGCACATTCGGCAGCTCTTCCACCTAGGGTCCTTTCATCTTTTCTAACTTGGTTTTCAGGTTCTTTTTAAGAACCCTGTTAATGGCCTCCACTTGCCCATTGGCCTACGGGTGTACTACTGCTGAAAAACTCCTCTTTATCCCCCTTCCCCTACAATATTCCTCAAAGCCCCCCCCCCCCCCCCCCGCCCCCCCCCCCCCTCTCAAACTGGGTGCCGTTGTCAGAAATAATTTTGTAGGGCACTCCGTATCTGCAGACAATGAATTTGTTGACGAAAGAGGTGATGTGCTTGGCAGTTATCTTCACGAGTGGCTCCGCTTCAACCCACTTGGTGAAATAGTCCACAGCTACCACTGCGTACTTCGCCCCTCCCCTACCCGCAGGAAGGGCGCCGATCAAGTCTATCCCCTAGATAGCGAAGGGCCAGGGGCTAGTCAGGCTAATTAACTCCTTTGGGGGCCTCCGAGTGTAATTAGCGTGTTTCTGGCATTTGTCGCATTTCTTGGCAAAGTCGCTTGCATATTTTTCCATTGAAGGCCAGTAGTACCCTTGTCTTATGGCCTTCCTAGCTGTTGATGGTCCGCTCTCATGGTTACCACACTCTCCTTCATGTATCTCATGTAGTACCTTTAACGGCTCCTCCTTCTCTACACATCGCATAAGTGGCATTGAGAACCCTCTCTTGTATAGAACCCCATCTATCAAGGTGTATCTAGCTGCCTTGTACACCAACCTTCAGGCCTCTTTCTTGTCCACAGGCAAGGTTCCTTCCTCCAAGTATCTTTTAATCGGCTCCGCCCACGACTCCTTTGGGATACTAATCATATGTACGTCCGTGCTTACGATGCTGGGTTTGGGCAAGTACTCCACGGGTATCGACTCCAGGATATCCCCATCCTTGGTGGAAGCCAGCTTCGCGAGTGCATCAGCATGGAAATTCCTTTCTCTGGGGATCTGCTCTATGCTATAAGCTGCTAACCGTCCCAGATGGCCTTTCACCGTCTTCAAGTAGGCTGCCATCTTGGGTCCTCTCGCTTGATATTCCCCCTTCACTTGGTACACCACCAACTGAGAGTTGCTAAAAATACAAAGGCGCGTCACTTTTAGCTCCTGGGCTAAACACAAGCCAGCCAGGAGCGCCTCGTACTCCGCCTCGTTATTAGAGGCCTCGAACCCGAACCGGATAGCACAATACATCTTGTGTCCCTCGGGTCATGTCATCATGATACCGGCTCCATATCCTCCTTCATTGGACACCCCGTCCACATGTAGACTCCATTCCTCAAGATCGCCTTGTTCTTCCTCTACGTCAGGCTGCTCCCCTTCTTCACTTCTTCCTCCATTCGGCTGACGGGTGAACTCCACTATAAAGTCTGCTAGCACCTGTCCATTGATGGAAGCTCTTGGGGTATACACGATATCGAATTGACTCAACTCGATCGACCATTTCATCAGCCTCCCCGAGGTCTCAGGTTTATGTAGGACCTGCCTTAAAGGACTATCCATGATAACTTCAATTGCGTGCGCATGGAAGTAGGGCATCAATTTCCTTGAGGCCACAACTAGTGCGTAGGCCAACTTTTCAATCTCTGGGTACCGATTCTCCGTGTCCACCAAACGCTTGCTGATATAGTACACGGGTTGTTGCTGCTTCTTCTCCCCTTAAACCAAGGCTGTGCTTATGGCATGTTCAGACACTGCCAAGTATAGGTATAGCTTCTCGCCTTTCTCAGGTTTCGCCAAGAGGGGTGGCTTCCCCAAGTGCTCCTTCAGCTTGATAAATGCCTCTTCACATTCCTCATCCCAAGCGAACTTTTTGCTCCCTTTGAGGATGTTAAAGAAGGGGAGGCACTTATCAGTTGACCTTGAAATAAATCTATTTAGGGCCGCCACCCTTCTCGTTAAGCATTGCACCTCCTTCTTGTTCTTAGGCAGGCTCATCTCTATCAGGGCCTTTATCTTATCAGGATTGGCCTCGATGCCTCTGGAGTTGACCATGAAGCCCAAGAATTTTCCTGAGGATACACCGAAGGTGCACTTGACAGGATTCAACTTCATTCGGTACTTCCTAAGTGTGTCAAACATCTCACCAAGGTCCTTATTGAGCTCTGTTTCATTCTTGGTCTTTACTAACATATCATCAACATACACCTCCATGTTCCTTCCTATCTGGTTAGCGAACATCTTATTGACCAACCTTTGATAGGTGGCACCCGCGTTCTTCAACCCGAAGGGCATCACCTTGTAACAATAGAGCCCTTTATTCGTAATGAATGATGTATGCTCTTCATCTGCTGGGTTCATTGGAATCTGGTTGTACCCCGAGTAGGCGTCCATGAAGCTCAGTAACTCATGCCCTGCCGTCGCATCTATTAACTGATCTATCCTTGGGAGCGGGAAGCTGTCCTTAGGACAAGCTTTATTCAGGTTTGAGAAATCGACGCAGGTCCTCCATTTCCCATTTGGTTTTAGGACTAGTACTGGATTCGACACCCACACAGGGTAAAAAGACTCACGGATAAACCCATTGGCCTTCAGCTTGTCGACCTCTTCCTTTAAGGTCGCGTACCTCTCTGGGTCGAGCGCCCGCCTCTTCTGCCTAACGGGCCTCACTTCATGGGAGATATTCAAATGGTGGCACATAACACCGGGGTCTACACCCACCATATCTTCATGACTCCATGCGAATACATCCAGATTATCCTTCAAAAACCTTATCAACTCCTTCTTCACGTCACTCTGCAGGCTTCTTCCTACCTTCAGTTTTCTCAACGGTTCTTCTACTACTATAACCTCCTCTACTTCCTCCACTGGTTCTGCTCTTGACTCCTCCACGACCCGAGGGTCCAGCTCCTGCGGACCCCCCGCGGGCACACGTAGCACCTCATGTATCACCATGGCCATTGGTTCCCGCGGGTTCACAGACGCACGGAGTAAGGTGTTGTAGGACTCCCTTGCTTCTTTCTGTTCTCCCTTCATACTAGCAACCCCTCCTGGAGTTGAGAACTTGACAACCAGGTGATATATAGAAGTTATGGCTTTCAATTCTCTTAGGGATGGTCTCCCCAATACCGCATTGAAAGCTGACGCACAATCTACTACGACAAAGTTAGCCATGACTGTAGTCTGCTGAGGTTACTCCCCCATGGTGAGTGCCAATTCGATCATCCCTAGGGGTTGCACTGAGTCCCCCGTGAATCCGTACAGGGAAGATTGGCAAGGCTTTAGATGACGAATGCCCAGTCCCATCTTTTCCAAGGCAGGGCGATACAGGATGTCCATCTAGCTCCCATTGTCCACTAGAACCCGATGCACACGCATATTTGCCAACTGAACTGTCAACACCAGCGGGTCATTGTGGGGGAAATGTACCCCCCGCGCATCCTCCTGAGTAAATGTGATCGAGTCATTTTCCCCCTTGAAGATTTTTGGGGGTCGTTGCTCCAAACTCATAACGCAGGGTGGTGGACTTCTTCAGGCCTCTCTTGCATATCTATCTCGCCCCTTCTGAGAGTCCCTTCCAAATCCTGGACCTTCGAAAATGGTTCGGACCTCTCCCTGTATTTCTGGGGCTCGCCCTTGCGTCTGGGGTATCGTAGGCTCGTCCTCTGGCTTCGGCCTTTCTCTCCTGACATAACGGCCTAGATGCCCCCTGCGGATGAGCTCCTCAATTTCCTCCTTCAAGTGGATGCACTCCGCCGTGGTGTGCCCGATATCCTTGTGGTACTGGCAGTATCTACTGGGATCCCTTTTGGACCAGTCCTTTCTCATTGGTGGGGGCTTCTTGAAGGGAACTCGGTCTTCATTGGTGAGGTAAATATGCTCCCTGGTATCTATAAGGTTCGTATAGTAAGTGTAAGTCGCTTGCCTATGATCACTCCCCCGCTTGGTCTTTCTCTGTTGATCCTCTCTCGACCCATCATACGCCCTTTTCTTCTTTGTTACGTTCGACCCATCGTTAGCTGGGGGCTTTGCGTTTGACCCCTCCTGTAATACCCCGGATTCCCTATTATGGTTAATGGCTGGGTTAGTAGGCCGGGAGGGCCATAACTGTTTAATTATGCCATTAAATGTGTTTATGCGTGTATATGTGAATTATAATATGATATGATGTTATATGCGTGCATGTGGGTCCACATTTAAATAATTATGCTAATCTGATAATTTGGCCCATTGAGGGTAAATTTGTGTATTTGGGTGCATAACTTGATTTGTGAATGAGATTCCATTATTATGGAGATATATTCGAGCTATTCGGCATGAGACGATCATATATGATGGATTAGCGGTTTTGTCATAACGGGGTCAATTTTGGGGTAATAGAAATGTTCATTTGATGATAAATTGGGAATATTTGAGATCAGGGTGAAATTTTGGAGGTTTCGACTATAATGTCCCCGGGGGTGATTTCGGGACCCCGAGCACTAGGTTTTATTTGAGGTTACTTAAGCTTGAAGTAGCTGTCAGATAGAACGTACGATTAGAAAACCTCTTGTTCTCCCTTTCGATAGTTCGTTTTACCGTTTGATCATTTTCGAAGATATCTCGAGTTCTAGGAGTCAGAATCAAGCGAGGATTGAAGCATAGCGATCCTAGAAAAGATTAGAAGCTTCTTAACCGAAGGATTTGACGGAAAACAACCCAATCCAAGGTAATCAAGGTTTAAGTTTTGAGTTTTCCGAGTTTCTAAGCTTTGAATTGATTTTGTGAATTGTTGAGTTTCCGATTCGTTTGAACCTTGGGTTTTGAGGGTTTTGATGCATGGGGAAGCTTGGGAACTTTGTTTTGATGATTGGGGAATGTTTAGGTA
Organism: Humulus lupulus; assembly: GCF_963169125.1. Lineage (NCBI taxonomy): Eukaryota > Viridiplantae > Streptophyta > Magnoliopsida > Rosales > Cannabaceae > Humulus > Humulus lupulus. The sequence continues at coordinate 81,880,561 of NC_084798.1, read as the reverse complement.
TGAATTTGGAGGCTTTGGAGTGATAAAATCACATTTGGGAATGGCCCAGGGTGGAGCGCCGCGACCCTGTTCTTGAGGCGCCGCGACCCTTCTTTGAAGAAGCAGGTGGAGGCTTTGAGCCTGCTGGGTGTCACGAGCCGGCTATTTGGGTACTCCAACTAGACGGAACATGCGGCACTTGCAGACTCTTCAAGCTAGCAAGTCAGCCTACAACACACACCTACAGGCAAACAAACCCAGCGGTTAGCCACATACACATCTCGTACATGCAACGTGCGAATAACGAAGTATGAGCAAGCACAAAGCAAGCCATTCCTAGGAACGTCCACACAACACAAAGCACACAACAAGGCAAGTGGCACACAATGGCCCATCGAAGGTAACAAACAAGTAACACATAAGCAACAAGGAAGCACACATGAGCAAGTATGGATAAATGTTATTTCATTAATATATAGCCTTGATAGGGCAAGGGAGTACACAGCTTTGGCCCCTATCTGCTGATGGCCATGGTGCTTCCCTAAGTCACCAGGTCACCTCCCCCTAAGGAGCCTTCTAGGGAAATAAAGTCTTCCCAGGAACATATATGATTTTTGTCTGGGAGATATATGCAATATTACAAAACTGCCACTACCCTATCCCATGAGGTTTCTTGGTGCAAGACTTGACTAATGATCAAGCACCAAGGCATGCTCATTACAAAATGGCCCCATGTGGGTGTGCCAAAGGGGCAGCACGCCACACTCTCCCCCACTTAATCTTTCGGCGCCCTCGACGAAGTAGCTTGTAGATCTTCAATCTTCTGCGTGAGCTTCTTCAAGTCTTCTGCCCTTTCCCAGCTGATCTCGTCATCAGCGAGCCCCTTCCATTTTACCAGATATTCTTTATGCTTTTTACGGTCAGTGGTGACCGTTCTTTCCGCCAGAATTTCTTCAGGTTGACGCTTGCTCCTTGGCTGAACACTGACTCCTCCTCTGGTTGACTGGTTGCACTCTGGATTGGCTGGATCTTCATGATACGGCTTCAAGTTGCTGACGTGAAGGACCGGTTGTATCTTCATCCAAGCGGGTAGGTCAACTTTGTATGAAGTTAGGCCAACTTTTGAGATGACTGAGACCGGACCATCGTACTTGCGAACGAGTCTGATGTCTTTGTCCCCTCGGAATCTCAACTGTTCGGGCCTCAGCTTGATTAACACTAAGTCACCTGCTTTGAACTCCAGTGGTCTGCGCTTCTGATCTGCCCACTTCTTCATTCTTCTTGAGGCTTTTTCGAGATAAGCTCGGGCAATCTCTGTTGTTTTCTTCCAGTCTTTTGTGAAGTGAAAGGCTCGCGGGTTCCAACCGCGATATTCGTCCACTGTGTGGGGTAACAGTGGTTGCTATCCATTAACAACTTCAAAAGGGCTCTTATTCGACGAAGAACTCTTTTGAGAGTTGAAACAAAATTGAGCTATATCGAGTAGTTGCGGCCAATTCTTCTGATTGGCATTCACAAAGTGGCGCAAGTACTCCTCCAACATCCCGTTGAATCTTTCTGTCTGCCCATCTGTCTACGGATGGTAGCTCGAGGAAATATTCAGTTGTGACCCCAAGAGATTGAATAATTCGGACCAAAACGTCCCAGTGAATTTTCCATCTCGGTCACTGACGATGTTCTGGGGCACTCCCCAATATTTGACAATATGTTTGAAAAATTGTCTGGCTGTCTCTTCTGCCGAACAGTACTTCGACACTGGGATGAATGTTGCATACTTCGAGAATCTATCCACGACCACCAAGATCGCACTTAAATCTCCTATCTTTGGAAGACTGGTGATAAAGTCAAGCGACATGCTCTCCCACGGTCGGCTTGGGACTCGCAAGGGCTCCAACAACCCAGGTATCTTGTTCCTATCGACCTTGTCTTCCTGGCAGACCAGATAGGTCTTGGTGTACTCCACTACATCGTCCCGCATTTGTGGCCAATAGTATCCCTGCTTCAAGAGGGTATGGGTTCTCTGCCACCCTGGATGACCTGCCCACAGAGTGTCATGACACTCGCTTAGTAATGTCCTTCGCAAATCTCCAGCTTTTGGAACATACAAGCGCCCCCCTTTAGCCCACAGAAGATCATCCTCCACCCAGAACTGGCGAGTCTTGCCTTCTTTTACGAGCTTCAAGATGATCCTGACAACTGGGTCTTTCTCCTGGTTTTCTTTAATGCGTTCCTTGAGTGGAGTGTTCACCACGCTAGCCGACAAGCTAGCCATGATCTTTAGAGTCGCCAAATCCGCTTTGCAACTCAAGGCATCAGCTGCCTGGTTTAAGCGTCCTGCCCTGTGCTCAAAACGGAAGTCGAATTCTGCCACAAACTCCTGCCATCGAGCCTGCTTAGGGGTCAGTTTCGGCTGAGTAAGGAAATGACTCACCGCTGCATTATCCGTCTTCACTACGAACTTTGACCCCAACAAGTAATGCCTCCACACTCGCAAGCAATGTATAACTGCGAGGAGTTCCTTCTCCTGGGCAGTATACCTCCTCTCAGCTTCAGACAGCTTGCGACTTTCGTATGCGACCGGGTGGTCCTCTTGTACTAGTACCCCTCCCAGAGCATAATCTGATGCATCTGTCTATACATCGAAGGGCTTGCTAATAGTTGGCAAGGCAAGAACAGGATCCTTCATCATGGCTTCTTTCAAGCTCCTGAACGCTTCAGCACACTTGTCAGTCCACGCCCAAATCACACCCTTCTTCAGAAGCTCGGTCAAGGGTGTTGCCCTTCTTGAGTAGCCGTCCACAAATCGCCTATAGCAGTTGGCTAGGCCCAAGAAGGAGCGGAGTTCTTTCACATTTGTGGGGGCTTTCCATTCCTGGATTGCCCTCACCTTCTCCAGATCCATACGAATACGGCCACGTTCCACCACGTGGCCTAAGAACTTGATGCTCTCCTGTGCAAACGAGCATTTCTCTCGCTTCACATATAGCTGGTTCTCTCTCAACTTCTGAAACACTTGAGCCAAGTGTTCTTGATGCTCTTCAATCGTGGCGCTATAAACCACGATATCATCCAAGTACACCACCACGAACTTATCTAGATACTCGTGGAATACTTGGTTCATTAGTGTACAGAAGGTAGCAGGTGCATTTGTCAACCCAAACGGCATTACTCGAAACTCAAATGCTCCGTATCGAGTAACACATGTAGTCTTTGGTTCATCCCCATCTGCAATCCTCACCTGATAGTAGCCCGATCTCAAGTCCAGCTTGGTGAAGTATTTGGCTCCACTTAGTTGGTCGAACAAATCAGCGATCAGAGGAATGGGGTATGTGTTGCGAACTGTCACCTTATTGAGAGCCCTATAATCGATGCACAGTCTCAAGCTCCCATCGTGCTTCTTTTGGAATAGCACCGGTGCGCCATATGGCGCCTTCGACGGTCTGATGAAGCTTGCCTCCAATAGCTCTTTTAATTGCTTCCTCAATTCTTCTAGCTCAGGGGGTGTCATTCTGTATGGCGCTTTTGTTGGAGGTTTCGCTCTGGGCACCAGCTCTATCTGGTGATCAATCCCCCTCTTTGGTGGCAAGGCTTTGGGGAGTTTATCTGGCATCACATCCCCATACACCTTTAAGACCCTCGTAATTTCTAGTGGAACAATTTCTTCCACTACTTCTTCGAACACGGTGGGTACAGCTACATAAGTGGGCTCCTGCTTCCTCACACCCTTCTTGAACTGTAAAGCTGAGAGAAGCTTCACACCAGGGGGTGGTTTCACCTTTGCAGGTACCATTGAAGGAGTCTCTCCCATTATGAGTAAGCTTCCAGTGGCAGGAATTGGAATGGCACCCTTCTCGGTTAGAAAGTCCATTCCCAAAACTACATCGAAGTCGTCCATATGGACGACCACCAAGTTAGTCTGCCCCTCCCACGTGTCGATTTTCACTTTTACCACTTTAGCCACGCCAGTTGTGGCCAAGGCTTTGGAGTTGACCGCTTTCATGCGGTCTGCATCTTTCTCCAGCTTTAGTCCCAGTCACTTTGCATCGAGTTCAGAGATGAAGTTGTGGGTGGCGCCAGTATCAATCATCACGCTTTTGGTAGGCTTGCCATTGATAGCGGCATCCACGAACATTAACCATTTCCTCAGGGTCTTCTTCCCTTTCTTGCCATGCTTCTTGAGAGCGTTCAACAGGCGGATAGCGCCCATGTGCGCGTACTCTTCTTCTTCACCTTGTTGTTCTTGGCCGTGAGGGCATTCAGCTTGCCCCGGAATTGGCAAACTGCCAACTTGTGTGGGCCTTTGCAAATCCAACAAGCTAGCGGCTTCTTCCCTGCAGCATCTGTCCCACTGGACGAATTGGACTCAACTGTCCTCTTCTCTCCCCCACTCTTACCCTGCCAGGACTTCCCAGACTTCTTACTCCCGGTGCTACTTGAGCTGGCTGGTGGAGTAGCCCTTTTCGGTAGGCTGCTCTCCGAAGTGTAGTCTGTTAAGCGTTCGGCAGCAGCTTGAGCGGTGGCCAGATCAGACACCCGCTGTCTTTGAAGTTCTTGCTTGGCCCACGGTTTTAGTCCCTCGAGGAAGCAGAAGAGCCTGTCCACTTCGGACATGTCTTTAAATCGAGCATCAATCCCGAAAATCTCTTTACATATTCTCGGACTGTCCTGACTTGTTTAAGCTCTCGTAACTGGAGACGAGCTATGTAAGCTACATTTTCTGGCAGAAACTGCGTCTTTAATTCCCTCTTCAGGTCCGCCCAAGATGTGATGGTAGACCTGCCATTCTCTATGTCATCATACTTGGTCCTCCACCACACCTTGGCATCTCCCGAAAAATACATGGTAGATGGCAACCTTTCCATCTTCTAAATCGGCCCGCACGACTCTAAAGTAATGTTCCATGTCAAAGAGGAAATTCTCCAAATCCTTTGCATCTCTGGCCCCATTATAGGGCCTCAGCTCGGGTACTTTGGCTCGGCCATATTCCATACCTATCGGCCCTGTTGCAGGAGCATTCCCAACCGCTCTCATGGTCAGGTTTACCTTGGCAGATAGCTCAGCCATTTCTTCTCTGAGCACACCGACTGCCTCCCTGCAATCTTCCATCGTGTCATTTATTGAAACTTCTTGTTCCTTTAGCATGCGCTCCACCGCCGCGATGCATTCCTCCCACCAAGGGGAAACAGAAGTACTCGTTGGAGTGTTTCTTTTCTCCAACGCAATAATTCTGGATAGAAGAACATCATTCTCCTTCTCCAACGCAGCTATGCCATTGTTTGCATCAGACGATCCCGAGTCCTGACTTGCAGAGGAAAGATTCCTGACCCTCTCGTCCAGGCCATCTAGTTCCCCTACTCACTTCTCAAGAGCTTCGATCCTCTGAGTGTTGCTCACCATAGTGTGTTTTTTCCAAGCGCTTTCTAACTTGGCTCTGATACCAACTGTCACGGGCCGGCTATTTGGGTACTCCAACTAGACGGAACGTGCGGCACTTGCAGACTCTTCAAGCTAGCAAGTCAGCCTACAACACACACCTACAGGCAAACAAACCCAGTGGTTAGCCACATACACATCTCGTACATGCAACGGGCGAATAACGAAGTATGAGCAAGCACAAAGCAAGTCATTCCTAGGAACGTCCACACAACACAAAGCACACAACAAGGCAAGTGGCACACAATGGCCCATCGAAGGTAATAAACAAGTAACACATAAGCAACAAGGAAGCACACAGGGGCAAGTATGGATAAATGTTATTTCATTAATATATAGCCTTGATAGGGCAAGGGAGTACACAGCTTTGGCCCCTATCTGCTGATGGCCATGGTGCTTCCCTAAGTCACCAGGTCTCCTCCCCCTAAGGAGCCTTCTAGGAAAATAAAGTCTTCCCAGGAACATATATGATTTTTGTCTGGGAGACATATGAAATATTACAAAACTGCCACTACCCTATCCCATGAGGTTGCTTGGTGCAAGACTTGACTAATGATCAAGCACCAAGGCATGCTCATTACAAAATGGCCCCATGTGGGTGTGCCAAAGGGGCAGCACGCCACACTAGGCGCCGCGGCCCTTGCCTCTAGGAACCCTGGGGGCCGTGGCCCAAGGTGCTAGGGCCGCAGCCCTTGCCCTGTTTTCGCCCCGTTTGCTCGTTTTGACCCCGAGAACTTAGTTTTAGGCCTCGGGAGTGTTCCTACAACTTGGAATAGTTGGGATTGATCTTCTGGAGGCTAGTTACTGGTGTGGGAACCTATGTTGATCATTATTATTAATGATGTCTCATGTTTGGTTTTAATTAGGTGACCGCTAAAGGATTAAAGGTTGATCGTTCTCACGGGCCGTTCTTTTAATCTTTCTAGCTCGGATCTGAGGTAAGAAAACAGTGTATGAATACAGTTGCACCCTGTGTAGGTATATGACATGCATGGTTTGATATTGAGGCATGTCGGTTGACTTATGTGGACGTGGATTGCATGTTAAATGCTAGTGAACGCTAATTACTTGTTTGAGACACTGACTAGTCAGGGACCGACTCTAAAGTCGATGATCACGCATTGAATGGCTCTATGGCATTAATGTGGGACCGACCCTAAGGTCGAAGAACTTATAAGCGCTTGCCTGGTCTACGACCAGATGACTGTAGCCAAGGTATATGACCCCGGTGACCGTTTGTCACGTGGCTAAGGGACGTTGTCCATAGTTTCAACTCTAGAGTCGTGAGGAAGGTTATGTTGGTGACCAATCACCATGCACCTGTCCTGAACAAACTTATGAATGAAACACTCATCGACTAAGCCCTGGTGACCCTATCGTCACATGGCTAAAGAGAACGATGCTCATTATTGTGACTGTCGGCTATTGTCACCTATTTGTTGGACTGATAGTCCTGAATGGTTATTATGATCGTTGTTGATATTATATCATGTCTCATTGTGTTTTTCTTGCTGGGCCTTCGCTCATGGGTTCTATGTGGTGCAGGTAAAGGGAACGAAAAACTTGGCCAGCCTTGAGTGGAGAGCTTAGGCGACGTGATGTACATACAGGGCCGCTTGACCGCCACGGTCAAGGAGTTCTCAGAGGGACTAGGGGTTTACCCTATTTTTGCCGCTTAGGCCGGCGGAGATTGTATATTTGGAACTGTAGCAACTCTATTGTATTACAAACTACTTGTAAAATTTTTAAAAGGCTCATGAGCAGTTTATTTACTTAATGAAATGTACCCTTTCCTTTTTATTGGTTTTCCACCTTAACCTGATAATAACACTTAGATCACGATTTTTAACCAAAGGACTCAGGTAGCGAGTCAAATTTCCGGTTCACCATTCACCGTAACTGTTCTGGGGTAACCAGGGCGTTACAACTTGGTATCAGAGCAATGCCAAGGTTAGGGTCCCTGTAGACTGGCTGGGTATGTACAGACATCACCGAAGACAAGCTCGACTCACGGTTTGGTAACTATTTACGTGGTTACATGTATAATTGTTTAAATGTAATATATACGCTTTACCTGTGTGTGCGCGAGATATTATGTTGAGCCTGTACCTTGAAATATCATATCTTCAACAAATGTCTACTGATTAGTACTGAGATTGCTGGCACCTGCTTATTAGTATGGTCGTTTATGGGTTATCATGTGATACATGCTGAGTGCTGAATGCCATGAACATGTATCTGATTGTTAATATTGAATGACTATGGAATGTGATTATTATCTGTTTGTTCTTGGACCGTAAGGCGGCAAGAGGTTTAGTTATTACTACCTGACTGGCCGTATTAATTATTGTTTCAGTAAGGTATCAGTGACAGAATGAACCCAGAGCATACAGACACTGCAGCTGGCCAGAGTGGTCAGGGTCAGAGTAATGACAATAGTCAGGGTCTAGAGAATGACCAATCTCAGGTTCCACAGCCAGCACCTGCAAACTGGCAGCAGATGTTTAATGATCTGCAGGCTATAGTGATAAAACAGGGAGAGGAGCTTCGTCTCCTAAGACAGCAGCAAGTGCCTGTGGTGGCCAGTGTTGCAGAGGCACCTTCTGTGTCGGTGCCAGTTATTGGGCCACTTCCTGGGGTTGAAAACAGGTTGGAACCTCTTTATGAGCGGTTCAGGAAATAGCAACCTCCTGTGTTTGAAGGCAGTGCTGATCCCACCAAAGCTGAACAATGGATGAGCATGATTACCACTGTTCTGGATTTTATGAAGGTAGTTGGTACTGAGAGGGTGGCCTGTGCTGCCTATATGTTTCGGGAAGATGCCCGGATTTGGTGGGAAGTGGTTGGCCAGACCAAGGATATTAATCTCCTGAGTTGGGAGGAATTTCAGACTTTGTTCAATGAAAAGTACTACAATGACGCTATTAGAGCGGCGAAGGCTGATGAATTCATGAGGCTACTTCAGGGAAGCTTATCAGTAACCGAGTATGCCTTAAGGTTTGACCATTTGGCAAAGTTTGCCAAGGAGTTGGTGCCCACTGATGGGACCAGGAGAGAGTGTTTCTTGCAGGGGCTACAACCCAGGTTAGCCCGAGATGTGCGCATCACCACTGTGGCAGGAGTGACTACTTATGCACAGGTGGTGGAGAAGGCGCTTACAGCTGAAACTGCAGAGACTAAGATCTGGCGTGTAAATGCAGCTAGAAGGGATTTCAGGAGGCCAGGTCCTCCATTTGTGGGTTCTGGTAGGGGTGTTGGCCCCAGTGATCAGAAGAGGAAGGTCCCTGATACCTTCCCAGTTCCAGGTCCTGACAGGAGACCTCGTGGTAATACAATAGGTCGTCCTGGGGGCAGTGAAGCCTGGAGGTCTTATCCCGAGTGTCCTAGATGCAAGAGGCATCACTTGGGAGAGTGTAAAGCAAGAGCCTGCTTCTCTTGTGGAGCAATGGGTCATCTCAAAAAGGATTGCCCTAAGGCAAGAAAGGAAGAACCCAGGAAGACAGACAGCTCGGCCCCAGCGCGAGTGTTTGCATTGACTCAGGCAGAAGCTGAGGCTTTGCCCTCAGTTGTTACAGGCCAGCTTCTTAGTGCAGGAACTTCTTATAATGTACTGATTGATTCTGGTGCTACACATTCCTTTGTTGCTAGTAGTGTTATTAATAGATTGTGTAGACCTTGTGATTTCTATGCTGTGGGGTTTGGTACTTTGTTACCCACTGGGGAGCTGGTTGTATCCAGGAGGTGGGTCAGATCGTTGCCAGTGATAGTAGAGGGCAGAGAGTTGTCAGTGGATCTTATAGAGTTAGTTATGACTGACTTCGATATGATACTGGGTATGGACTAGTTAGCCAAGTATGGGGCAACCATTGACTGCAGAAGGAAGACGGTCACCTTTGAGCCTGAAGGTGAGGATCCTTTTGTATTTGTTGGTACTGTGCATGGACCCTGTATTCCTATGATTTCAGCATTGAGGGCTAGGGATTTATTGCAAGGGGGTTGCATTGGATTCTTAGCCAGTGTGGTTGATACCACCCAGGTCGTGCCAGTGAGACCAGAGGATACTAGACTTGTGTGTGAATTTCTGGATGTGTTTCCAGAGGATCTGCCAGGATTTCCACCACACAGAGAGATTGAGTTCGTTATAGAACTGGCCCAGGGACGGAGCCAGTGTCTAGAGCACCATACAGAATGGCCCCAGCTGAGTTGAAAGAATTAAAGGTACAGCTGCAAGAGCTGTTGGATTTGGGTTTTATCAGACCTAGCTTTTCACCTTGGGGTGCGCCAGTTCTGTTTGTAAAGAAGAAAGATGGTTCTTTGAGGATGTGTATAGATTACAGAGAGCTGAATAAGCTGACAATTAAGAACCGGTATCCTTTGCCAAGAATAGATGATCTGTTTGATCAATTGCAGGGTAAGACGGTATTCTCTAAGATTGACCTTCGTTCTGGTTATCATCAGTTGAGGGTCAAAGAGGGAGACATACCGAAGACCGCTTTTCGCACTAGGTATGGGCATTATGAGTTTCTAGTTATGTCATTTGGGTTGACTAATGCCCATGCTGCTTTCATGGATATGATGAACAGGGTGTTCAAGGATTATTTGGACCAGTTTGTGATTGTCTTTATCGATGATATTCTGTATACTCTCGGACTGAGTTAGAGCATGAGCAGCATCTGAAGTTGGTTTTACAGAGATTGAGAGAACACAGATTGTTTGCTAAGTTCAAGAAGTGTGAATTATGGTTGTCTCAGGTGTCCTTCCTTGGGCACATTGTCAGTAAGGAGGGGATTAAAGTGGATCCATCAAAGATTGAAGCGGTCAGAGATTGGCCAAGGCCAAAGAATGCTTCTGAGGTTAGAAGTTTCCTTGGATTGGCAGGGTATTACAGGCGTTTTGTGGAAGGTTTCTCAAAGATTACTACTTCTTTGACTGAGCTGACACGCAAGGGTCAGAAGTTTGTGTGGTCAGACAAATGTGAGAACAGCTTCCAAGAGTTGAAACAGAGGTTGATTACAGCTCCAGTTCTGAGTCTTCCTACTGACCAGGAGAAATTTGTGATATACTGTGATGCTTCTCATCAGGGTTTGGGCTGTGTTTTGATGCAATCAGAGAGAGTTATAGCTTATGCTTCTCATCAGCTGAAGGAGTACGAGAAGAGGTATCCTACCCATGACTTAGAGTTGGCAGCGGTGGTTTTTGCTTTAAAGATATGGAGGCACTATCTCTATGGAGAGAAGTGTGAGATTTATACAGACCACAAGAGCCTGAAGTACTTCTTCACTCAAAAAGATTTGAACATGAGACAAAGGCGTTGGCTAGAATTAGTGAAAGATTATGATTGTGAGATTCTGTATCATCCAGGGAAAGACAACGTGGTAGCTGATGCTTTAATCCGGAAGGGTCCGGGACAGATTCATGGTATTAGGCTGATAGCCAGAGAGTTAGCTGATGACATGACCAGAGCTGGTACAGAGTTACTGGTGGGCCAGTTGGCCAATATTACGCTACAGTCTACGCTGCTAGAGAGGATTAAAGAGGGTCAGTTGGGTGACACACAGCTGATCAAGATTAGAGAGGATGTCTTGGCTGGAGCATCCAGGGATTATACAGTGTCTGACTTGGGGTTGTTGAGATACAAGGGGCGAATATGTGTTCCGTTAGACACTGCATCCAGGGACTCCCCGGTGGTACCCTTGGAGGACTCCCTCCGGGCGGGACGGCCGGTGATGAGGCCTCTCTATCACCCTCGGGAACCTCTGGGTTCCTTGGAGGCTCCACCTCTCTGGGTGGAGGGGGATCCTTCATGGAGGCCTTCAGCTGGACTGTTGACGATAAGAACTCGTCAACTAAGTTAAGTTGGAAAGAATTGCAAGATAAAGATTATCACTAGTAAAGCCTTATTAATGTAAACATCAACTCTGAGAATAATTGCAGAAGAACAATGGTGAAAACTGTTTGTATTCAATATGATGCTCTTGTTACAGTAAATTTTCCAACCCCCTTCCATGTGGAATTGGGGTTCATTATATAGTGGGCTCTAATGGCCCTGGGTACATGGTGGTCCAGGGGACCAGATGGTACACGAGTACATTATCAAGAGAGTGGTATCAGGTGTAGTGGTGTCGGCTCTGGTGCACTGTCAGAGTCCATGGGAGCACCTCAGCTTTTGTACCCGGTCATGACTCCACCACTCTCTTTGTACGGGTGTCAGAGACGTGGTGGTGATGTAGCCACTCTTCGTACTATTTCCAACTGCCACTACTTGTCGAGCACAGGTGTCAGGCTCGTCCCCTGATCCTGGCAGGCAGGTACGTACCCCTTTTGACGTACCTTGTTTGTACTCTTTTTGTCTCTTGTGGACCACCTCGACCATGGTCATTATGGACGCGGGGCTTTGGGACAAGATCCATTGGGACGAGGTTGTCTCACACGCGTAGCCCTTTGGGAGAGGCCTTCATGAGATGCTGAGAGGGTGACACGGCCTCGCGGCTGGGTCTCGGGCGTGGCCTCGCGTGGGCGAGGAGGTATGGACAGGGCCTCGCGGCTGGGCCTCGGGTGTGGCCTCGCGTGGGCGAGGTGGCATGGACTCAGCCTCGCGGCTGGGCCTCGGGCGTGGCCTCGCGTGAAGCCTCAGGTGTGACCTCGTGTGGGCGAGGCGGTATGGACACGGCCTCGAGGCTGGGCCTCAGGCGCGGGAGCGGCCGAACGAGGCGGGGCCTCGCGCCAGTGCATGGCCGAGCGAGGTGGTATGGACACGGCCTCGCGTCTGGGCCTCGGGCGTGGGCGCGGCCGAGCGAGGCGGGGCCTCGCGCCAGTGCGTGGCCGAGCGAGGCGGGGCCTCGCGCCTGGGTGTGGCCGAGCGAGACGGTGGCCCGAATGTCCCGCAGCTTAGACACTCATTTAGGCCTTTATTTAGACCTTTACGGGACTTTAGCGCACGTCTTGGATCTTTTATGGGCGTGGAATATTGAGCATCCACAGCGGCCTATGCTGACCCAGGTGCTTTAGCAGGCACTAAGTTCACGGTCTTCATCAAGTGGGTGAATACCACACCGTTAAAGGGTCTCGTCCTAGTGGCCTGCACTCAGCGTGCTTAACGTCGATCCCGGCCTTCGCCGTTCTCAGCCTTCACCGTTCTCAGACCCAAAGTGCCCCTAATTTATCTTTAACCCCTCTAACACCACCAAGGGCAAAATCGTCATTTGCCACATCCCGCTAATTCCTCGAGTGTAACTATAATTCCCCCATTTAATCCCTGACATACTTAAACAATCACTAAATCACTACCTGTTACCTGGTAAATCCCAAACACATGCTACACTCCCAAAATACCCCTAGGCTCACCCCGAGCCGGGTATTCGACCCCATTGTGACTATTTAGCTATTCTGCTCCCTAGGACCGTCTCGGATCACACATCACAATTATATCACCACAATCTTGTGGCATCAAGAACAACACACGTATAACCATTCCATGAAGATACATTGAACAAAAGTTTAGTGCCTCAGTAATAATGTATCCTTCAGCAATTAGTCCTTCATGTCGGGCTTTGTTTTTCACATATTTTTTCAAATGACCTAATTCCCTGAAATTAATTATGTTTTCAATATATAGTAATAAAGACTTGTATTCAATGATTATTTAATTTTTTAAACTTAAGTTATAAATTTTGTTACCTTTCAATTGAATACATCCATTGCATTTGTACTGGACCACCTAACTTAGCTTCCAATGGCAAGTGAACCACAGGATGAATCATCACATCAAAGAAGGTAGGAGGAAAGATACTTTCTAATTTACAAAGTGTGAGCACAATGCCCTTTTCCAATTCGTCTAAATCTTTCACATATAATGTCCTCGCACATAGCTTTTTGAAGAATAACGAAAACTCCGCAATAGTATCCATTACTTTCTTTTTCAAATATGGCCTTAAACCAATAGATAACAACCTCTGTAATAAAATATGACAATCATGACTTTTCAACCCAAATAATTTTCCATCTTTCATGTTGACATTCCGAGAAATATTTGCAGCATATCCATCAGGAAATTTTACAGACTTTATGAACGTACAAAATTCTTGTCGTTCCTTCGTTGATAATGTATAGCATGCTACTGGTTTGAACCATTTGTTCCCCTTCTTTTTCATGTGTAGCTGTTTACGAATATTTAAATCTTGTAAATCAAGTCTTACCTTTTCAGTATTTTTAGACTTCCCATCAATACTAAATATTGTACCAACTACACTATCACATATATTTTTCTCAATATGCATCACATCCAAATTATGTCTCTTAGTTTTAATTTAGGCCAATATTCTAACTCCCAAAAAATACTTTTTCGCCTCTAGATCGTGTTATTTTCATAACATGCATCCTTCATTTGTTGCTTATCGTCCTTAATGATCTTATCATTTTTACCTGCCTTACATTTCCATACACCTTTTAAATTATCTAAGATTTCATCTCCTCTTAAAATTCTTGGAGGTGAACGCCTTTCGATTGTACCATCATACTCCATATCATTGCGCCATTGGTGGTTCGGACACAAATATCGACGATGACCCATGAAACATGTTTTTCCTCTTATTCGAAATGAAGATGTGTCATCTTCACAAACAGGACAAGCTTTATAACCTTGAGTGCTATACCCAGATACAGTACCATATGCTAGAAAATCATGGATCGTCCAAAATATTGTCGCACGCATTGTAAAATATTCTTTATCAATAATATGAAAAGTACATACACCATTTTCCCATAGTTCTTTCAGCTCATCGATCAAAGGTTGTAAATAGACATCTATGTCTTTTCTTGAAGCACAACGTCCCGGAATCAAAAATGACATCATTAAGAATTCTCGTTTCATGCATCTCCATGGCCGCATGTTATATGGCATTAGTAACACTGGCCACATACTGTACAAGTTTGATAAATCACTGAATGGATTGAACCCATCTGTTGCAAATCCAAACCTTACATTTCTAGATTCTTTTGCAAAATCTGGATATTGTCTATCAAAATCCTTCCAAACCTCTGCATCTGCCGGGTGTCTAAGTACACCTTCTGTGTCAACACGTTCTTCCTTATGCCACCTCATATCAGATGATGTATGGCGTGACATAAAAAGTCTCTATAGTCGTGGAGTCATTTGTGTGGGATCTTCTTGCCTTTAATTCCTTGGAATTTGTATTGTTCATGACCACATATAGGACATCTTTTCGCATTTTTATTCTCTTTCCAAAATAAAGCACAATCATACTCACATACATGAATAATTTCGTACCCTAAACCAAGATCACGCAACATTTTCTTAGCGTCATAATAAGATCGTGGAATTTTATTGTCTTTGGGAAATGCTTTCGAAAGTAAGTTGAGCAACAAATCAAATGATTTGTTGCTCCAACCACACATCACTTTAATGTGCATTAGATTAACAATAAATGTTAAGATTGAGAACGTTGTACATCCAAAGTATAACTCCTTTTCTGCTTCTGCAAATAAGTCAGGCAATGTATTCCTTTCATCATTGTGCTCATTTGAATCTCCAAGGTTCACAAAATCACTCTTCCTATGATATTGACTAGCTAAATCTTCTAATGCTGGTATCATATCGTCATTGTCTTCATCATCATCACTGTCATATGGTATGTCTTCTTCACTGTTTGATTCTACTTCTTCTTGATCTTCGTTTACTTCTGTGATATCTTCCCCGTGAAACTCTCACATAACATATTTCGTATAAAATCCTTTTACGAATATATGACGCTCAATTTTCTCTAAGTCGTGATAATATAAGTTCATACATGAAACACATGGACATCGAATCTTATTTTCACCATTTAAATGCAAAGTTGATAACTTAATAAAACTCTTAAGTCCATCAAAATACTCCACTAATAATCTATTCTTTTGGAAAATCCAACTTTTATCCATCATTTCTCTATTATCTTTCGAACAAGTAGACGATGGATTATACTACATTGAGAAAAATAAATTACTTAATTAGCCCTTGAATTGTAGTTATAGGGTATGATAGAGTTATGGTACAAAAAACATGTATTCGATGCACGTATAGAGTAGGATATTAGTATAAGTGTTTCTTATCCTACTCGATTACATGCATATTTTTTTTTATATATGTGTTTAATTTAAGTGCCAAATAGACACATATGTGGAAGTCTTTAATTGGTACATGCCATTATTTTTTTATGTTTTATTTAAAAAATTCATTCAAATATTAAAAAATTATTTAAAATCTAATAAAAAAATTAAAAATCATTTAACAAAAATTTTAAAATTTTCTTTTTTAAGGAATAAATACTAAAATTATTATTCATGAAACAAATTTAATTACAAAAGTAAAATAAAAATAAAAAAACCAAAAAACTTTAGAAAATCCTACTATAAATTCAAATTTAAAATAATTAAATATATAGAATTCTAAGGTTCAATGATACTAAAACCAAAATAATAAGCTTAAACCCATTAAGGGAATTTTATTGTAATTAGACACTAATGAGCTTAATCCTCTCAACTGCCTATAAATAGGGTTAGAGTATCACTTGTAAAAGGATATTAAATTTTAGTGCATGCAAAAATGTGACCTAATAAATCTCTAAAGAACTTAAGTTTTGCAAGTTCTTATTTCTCAATACAATTAACTCGTGCACTAGGACTAATTAATAACCTAAATCCCGTAAATATCATGTGTTTTATTTTTTTTATGCTTTATTGGTTTATTTGTAATTTACAAAAAAAATCAGTCAACAAGTACTAAATCTATCTCCATACCAGAATGAGTGACTAATACTATCTCAGTTTTTGGATGCGTGAGTAGTTTCAACGAAAAAAAATCTTGAATACTTAAACTAATAAAAAAATATTGGGTAATTTCGCTGCCAATTTTTCTTAAAAAAACTAGAAGATTTCTTAAATTTCAACTTTAATTAAAAAAAAATTATCAAAAAGAAAGGAAAAATTAATAGAATGTCTCACAATAGTAAAGTTAATAAAGTTTGTACACAATATAAAATACTTTTTTAGAAAAATTAATAATAAAGAAGCTCATTCCACAATCGAAAAAACGTACCACCGCATAATTAACTTTGAAATTTTACGAATTCAAACGGGGTATTTCTATCAATGGAATATAAAGTGTGTTATGTTATCCGGGGCAAATAAGTAATTTTATTAAATTAATATTAAATCAGTAAGTGGTCATTTTGCTTTCTCTAAGTATTTTATTTTTCTTTTTAATTTTATTTCTAAATTAAAATGAAGTAGAAGATAAAATCATTACTAACAATATTTTAAAATAATATTACATTTTTTTAAGCAATATTTTAAAATTTAAATAGTTTCAGTATTTTTCCTTTAAAATTTAATTAATATTTTAATTTAATAAGTTTTGGGGCTTTTGTTTGTTCTTCTCCGTACTCAATAGCCAATAACCATGATCCGAAAAGCCCCATTTCGTTTTCTTCTTCATATTCCCCTATACACTCACAAATCCCTAGCTCCATCTCACTCTAATCTCTCTCTCTCTCTCTCTCAGTTGAAATCAAACCCCAGACCCCATTATTCTTCCCCTCTCTCTCTCGTATTCCTGTCTCCCTCTCACTCTAGCTCTCTTTGTGTCTCTGATTCAAAGTTTTATTGTAACGCTCTGGATAACCAAGACCGTTACACTGTGTGTTTGAAATAGTGCAGGACTTGCTAATCAAGTCATTTAAATCATAATGTGTAACTAATAGCATAACAAGTCAGGTTAAAAAGAAGTTTGGTTATAAACGTTTAGGTTTTACTAAAATACATGTTTGATACATGGGATCCCAAAATAAGGTTCAAATAACGTAAATATAAAATTCTTGTTAACAAATAAACAACCAAGCCACTCTAATGGCAAAATTCACAGTCTAGGGTTCTCGTCCCTGTACAATCCCCCGACCGTGGTGGCCGAGCACCTGACAATGTACACCACGCCCCCAGAGCTCTCCAAGCCATGGCCAACTAGCGTTACCTTCACCACGTAGCACCCGTGAGCCAAGGCACAGCAAGAAAACATAACATCATAATATAACAGTAATAGCAGCTAAACAGCTCGTATAGCATAATCCAAGTAATCACAAGGCATTAATCAGTTACCAGCACACCATAAAGTACATTCAGGGCAGCACACTGGCCAATAACCAATAATTCAACTCCAGACACTCATCAAGCCATACACAATAATCAACAATAGAGCATTTGTCAAGCAATAACTAGGGTTAATGCCCACAGGCCGCACCCTCTGTTTAATTCACTGTCTTTGGCTCACTTAGGCCAATCCCAGTGACATACCCACTGACTCCGGCCAGCTTAACTGAGCTCAGTGATTAATAAGCTGTCCTCGGATACCAGTGTCCGAGCCGCGCCATGTGCGTAAGTGCTGATTTCGGCACCCTTAGGCCGCTTATCACATGTCCCAGTGGCATAATACCACCTCATGACATTCGTATAATTATAGGGAACTATTAGTCCTGACATATTCACATAGCAATGCAAACAAATATAGGGAACACTTAGTCCCAACCTATCCACCTACATAGGCGCAATTTTCTTACCTTGATTCCAAATGCTTTAATTAGAAAGGACGACCCCCGAGAACGATCCACCTCGCGAGCCCTAGCTTATCACCTAGTCACAACCAAGATAATGGATTCCATTAATATTCAAACATAGGTTTTCGTATACAAAACTAGCTTCCGGGAAGTCGAATCCCACCAAGCACGGTGGTGAGATTGATCCCGAGCACCCTAGGCTCGATCCCCGTACCTTAAAACCTTGAACGTTCAAGTATGCATCTAAGGGTTGCAGCCCCTAAAGCTTAGCCACGGCCTTTTCCTTGGGCGCCGCGGCGCTCCCCCTTGGCCGAGCCCTCCTAGCTCATCTTCATCCTAGGGTCGCAACGCTCTAGAACAGAGCCGCGGCCCTTCCCTTCGAACCCATAATTTCCCCCATTTCTAACATCCAAAACATCATCCAAACTCATTTTAAACAATCCCAATAGCACAACTCAATTATCCCAACACTCTAGCATGCTTCCAGCAGTAAAGACCCAGTAGAAATCCAGGCTAAAAACCCCTCAACACATCATCTTAATCTATGAAACTCCCACACCTAAGAACTTCAAAACCAGTAAGAAAATCTCAGAAACTCAAACATTAAAACCTTAATTTCAAACTCACCTTTGTTGCAGAATCAATACCCCCAAGCAAAACTGAGCTAACTCCTAAGCTCCAAGCCCTAATTCAACCTTTAAATGTCAAAATCCACAATCTCTTCAAAACCCAGCATAATCACAGAATTTAACCATCATGAATAAACTTATAGCTTACCTTTACTCTTGCTGGAATCCTCAGCTAATCTTTGAGTTAAGCTCCTAAGTCATAGCTTCAAATTCTCTGAATTCCAATCAAATTCCCCTTAATTTTATGTAGTTCTTCTTAAGAGTAAGAGAAAAGGAAGAAGACAAGGGGAAAGGCTAAGGCTAAGTCGGTTTCTCTAAGTTTCCACATAATTCCTTTATTTTGTATTATTAACTTAAGCTTTAAGGTTACCTCAAGGCTCAGGGTACCAAAAATGTCTCCGAGGGCAAAAATGGTAAAATTTCCCCAATATTCCTGCCTAGACTTCCTAACCTCAAATATATCAACATATATTTACTTTCATAACCCGATATTCTAAATAACTACCCATCACCTATAATACCCCTGACTTATCCAAAGTCAACTATCAAACCCCGTTGTGACTTTCCTGCTACTTGCTCCCTAGGATCGCCTCGTGCCGATAGCTACAAATACACACACATGTACACGCATATACATTTATCTATCTATCCACATAATAATATGGTCTCAACAATTTATCACACATATCACGTTTACGCCCTAACGGGCCAAAATTACAATTATGCCCTTACCAGCCAAACAGGGCCCACATACTTATCCAATACCCATATTCATGCTTTCTTACCATCAATTCTCTTAACCTCCGATTATGCCCTCCTGGCACACTAATCAAGGCCCTTAAACCTTATTAGTAATTTTGGGTCGTTACATTTATTCTTCTCCGCAATCCCTCTCTCTCTCACCCTTTCGCACAGCTTCCATAGCCAATAAACCTGAAAAGAAAAGCCCCATTTCATTTTCTTCTTCATATTCCCCTATACACTCTCAAATCCCTAGCTCCCTCTCACTCTAATCTCTCTCACTCGGTTGAAATTAAACCCCAGACCCCATTATTCTTCCCCTCTCTCTCGTATTCCTATCTCCCTCTCACTCTAGCTCTCTCTGTCTCTCTCATTTGAGGTTCACATACCCAGTTCTAACCGAAGGAACTCAGAACCATCCAGCCGAAAGGTAGTGATTCCAAGAAAGGTGGTGGTGGAGGTTTGTAAGATGGGAAGATTGGGTCCATGACTGATTTGATAACGGTGAGATGAAAAGGGTACTTTCGGGTTGTCGGATTTGATGAAGGCTGCGGCGGAGGTTCTTGGTAATGGCGGGTTAGGGTCAGCCTATAAGGTCGCCATGGTCATTTGGGCTGTCTGTGGCGTTCGACGTTGAGATGAGGCGGTTCGGTGGAGAGAGGAGAAACAGTTAGTCTCCGAGTACATTCCTAAAGGCAGCTTGTATGCACGGTAAGAGAAATCTCCACATACACACACACAAACACAAAATCATATTCTTTCACATAGTCATTAATTTATTAATATACTCATTCTAAACTAATCCAAGGAATCGCCAGGGGATTGGGATTCCTCTATACAAAGTTCTCAAACTACGATGGGGAAATCTCAAGTCCAGCAATGTCCTCTTGAACCACAACCACGAACTAGTGCTCAGTGACTATGCTTTTCACCCTCTGATGAGCTCCACCAACGCAGCTTCATGATGAGCCCCAGCGATCTTCACATAGGTAAAGCTTGGTTTTTTTTTCTTGTTCTGTTCTTGGGTAGGCTTGAATTTGGTTTTAATTTTTTTTTTTCTGATCTGTTCTAATCATAGAGAACTAAGAAAGCCATAGAAGTGTCTCCACCTTTAAGGCATATATGTTCATAGAGACTACATAGCAGTAATAATTGACATTTTTTGTATACTATTTGACTATAATTGTGATAATGTACTAGTGTATAGACTAGCTAGTGCACTGTTAGTAATATTTGCAACTTACATATTCATGATTATAGAGTGAAATAAAATTATAAATATTTAACTCATTTTTTTAAATAAATTCAATTTAGAAAAATAGATATGTCTATGATGCTTGTTATTGAGTAATTGATTTCAATGGATATTGTTTTCGTAAAAAAATATAGTAGGGAGTTCAAACCTGATATTGATATTTGGTACTAGTTTCTTCTATATTTGTTGTAATTGAAGCACCAAAAACTCTCCTTCTATCTCTATATCTCAGTTGAAGCACCTGAAATAGAAAGAAATAAATAAATTTTAAATAAACAAGCATATCATATAAGATAAGTGAACTAGTTACTTGTTCTTTGATAATAGATTTCCATCAAAGAGTGTTTGATTTGAGTGATCAAAATGTCAGAAAACACCTAATGAATCTTCAAGAAAGTATTACAACATTCATAAGAAAAAAGAGATGTATATGTCTATGATCAATGTTTTTATTTCCAAGTTAATTTCAATGCATATTGTTTTAGTGAAATATGGTAGAGAGAATAAAAACCTGTTTGTCAATACCTTCTCCTTACATCCAGTAGAAGCACCTAAATAAATTTTTTTAATTAAACAATCTAACCAATATAGCCATGATATTTAATCAGTATATGGCATACATACCTCAACAAAATGTCGATGAACTAGTGAAAAGAAAAGAGATACTTACTATATATATTAATTTTCTTAGATAGTATCCTCCTTGAAAAACTAAAATTTAAATTTCAAACTAGTTATTTGTAATCTTTTTAATTAATACTTTTATTTCCTATATTTGTGCTTGATTATACGTATATAGAGATATGTATATTTTATGAAATAAAAATTTGAAAATATTAAATTGTATTTTTATAATTAATTTTTATTATTTCCTACTTTACACTGTTATGAAAAATTAAAACTAAATTTACATTTTATAATTAATGGTTGTTGTTTCCTAAATATGTGGTTATAGTTAAGTAAAATATTTTTTAATTATTAAAAAACGGAATATGCATATATATAATAGGTTAGTTTTTTAAATTATGTCAAAGATATTTGTTTTATTGACCGATACATAGGAATCAGTTTTGTTGAGTCATCAAACCACTTCACACGTATACTTCTCTCCTTCTCATTCACAATAATACTTCAAGTATAGTTATAAATTTCAATTCTTCTTCTTCTTCTTCTTCTTCTTCTTCTTCTACTTTTCCCAATTATCATCAAAAAAAATTCACTGAAGTGCAGGTATAGAATAGGAATATAAAAACTTGAGCATATTGTGTAATTCATAGATAGTAAGAGAGTTCATAAAATTGTGGAGAATGAATGAGTGTGTCCAGATTTTATGAGTGTCAGTGTTACCGTTATCTTCAAAGTTAATTTGTTTTTAATTTTTACAGAAAATGAAAGGGCAAGAAGACTTGGATATGAAAATCCACATTCAGAAGTTTGCCTTTCTTTGCCAAACTTCATATTCTTTTTGGTAATTATAGACTAACTTTTTAGTCTTAAGATCATTGCTTTTTGCTAGCATACCCTCTTTCTAAATTCATTTAAATAAAGAAAACACCTTTCTCATCAATATAAATACATTCTCCCCCCACTTCCCATTATATTGCTGAAGGTATTGCTTAAGGTATCTCTCTCTCAACTATCAAAAAGAAGAAGAAAAAATGGGAGCTCTGGATTACCTCTCAAACTTTTGCATTGTCACCAGCACTAGAAGCAAGCGCAAGCCAATGCAGGCAATTACTTGTGAGAAACCTAATTTAATTATAATGTTAAAATTAATAATAAGAACCTGTTTTTGTGCAAACTACTTTGAAAAAATGAGTAGAACTTATATATATATATAGCTTATTAGCCTAGAATATGATCAATACTAACTAATTATATTTTCCATGTGAAGAACTCGTTCATCATCAAATTAACCAAATGTGAATTTTTTTCTTTTATGGTTTCCGATCCCAGACAGTTGAGATTAAAGTCAAAATGGACTGTGATGGTTGTGAAAGAAGAGTAAAGAACGTTGTTACCTCCATGAAAGGTTCTCTAGCTAGTAGGAAACCCCTCTCTCTCTCGTTTTCTTCTTTTAAAGCATTATTTTGTTGTGGTGTGAAAGATACTAATAATAGATGATGCTAGCTATGCGTGATTTTCATATTTAATAGTTTTTATGTTGGGGTAGATGAGGAACTAAATTTATCTGAGGTATAGGTTCTAAGTGATTTACAAATTTCTTGCTTTGTAATGAAATTTTGAAGAGGAAAATATTTGCATACTGTGTTTGATCATAGGCTTTGGTTTCCAAATCAGGGGGTCAGCTAATTCCAATGGTGGTGCTTTAGAGTCTCTTGCGTGTAAAGAAATTTATACAATAGATGTTGATATTAATGCTTTCAGCTACTGGTATTTTGTTGTCATTTTTCTCTGTCATTTCCATATTATTGTTGTTGGTGTAGAATAAAAATTACAGGGTCTAATAATGTCATTTAATTACTAACAATTTTCTTTACAGAGAGCTTTTTGTCACTAATGATGATATTAAATGTACTTTGTTACATTGTATTTGTCACTCTGATAGAAATTGATCATAATGCACAATTGATGTATGCATGTGTCTCATCATGCGCTTTTATGTTCAAAATTGTATGTTTGTAGTTTCCTGTCAACATTTGACATGGAAGGTGTTGCAATTAACAGGTGATGGACTCCTTCAAAATTTGATCCTCTTAAATCTCCAATACTTTTTAAGTTCTCAGCTTGTGATTCCTCCACAAATAGAATAATATTAAGGAACAAGACAACAGAAGGGTGCTATTCATGGGGTGGCATGATAATATACAAGAGGATGTACTAAGACAAGAGGAAATGAATAGACATTTCAAATAGGGCCAAAGGAAAAAGGAGAAGAGTGTTGCAGGCTCTTCAACTGCAACATGAACTTTTGCTGTATTGTGTAGAATTGTATATGTGGTTAGTTTGTATAATGTATTAGATTTTGTATCATAAACACTTAAATTGTAATAATATCGCCCATTCATTTTATAAAATTAGTTTTGATATTTTAATAATATATTTTTTAAATATAATAAACAAATAATTAGAAATGCTATAATGATAAATTAACAAAAAAGATTTAAAATAATAATACATTAGATTAAAAAGCATAATTTAATTTATATTGATTTTGCTACCAAGTTTTAGTAGCAAAATTACTATATTTTTAAAGTATTTAGACATTATTTGCTACTAGTTTAATAAAAGTTTGCTACTAAAATTTGGTAGTCAAATCATTTTTGTTGGATTTTAAAATTTTAATGGAAATTTTTTTTTTGCTACCAATTTAAAAGAAATTTGCTACTAAACTGTAGTAGCAAAAATATTTTAGTAGTCCCAAAAAGTAATTATTTTGCTACTAGATTTAACATTTTTTGCTACTAAAAATTTAGTAGCCAATAAGAACTATTAGCTACAAAAAATTTGGTAGCAAAATACTTTTAGCTACGAGGATTTAGCTACGAGGTCGCTACTAAAAAATTTGGTAGCTAAAAATGTATTAGCTACCAAATATAAATCATTTGCTACCAATATTTTAGTAGCTAAAAATCTTTTTTCTTGTAGTGTTGTTTTCAAATAGAGACAGACCTCTATTTATAATAGTCTCATACTAACTAAAACTAATCAAAATAAAATTTAAAACTTAAAACTTTAACTAAAACTAATAGATATTATTTATTTATTTTAATATTATTGTGATATCTCCAATTTTTTATTTTGGAGTAAAGATATTTTCTTGTTGGTTGCAAAATTGGAGTTTGAATCTGATATTTTCGTATTCCTCAAAAAACTGAATTTTCCCACGAACTAATCGTATTTTGGCCATATCTCGCTCGACATAACTCCGATTTGGACAATTCAACACATTTTGGAAAGCTTAGAAAAATATATAAAACTTCTATTTCTCAAATATTTTTCAAAATATGGCTGGAACAGTCTCAAATCGATTGTGAAGTTTCAGCTCTAGCTTTGTGCCCGACTCTAGTTCAAATTTCAATACTTTTTTTTCTTCATAAAAATACACAATTTCCTATAAAACCAAATAAATCAAATCAAAATTGAATATTTCTAAATAAAAATATATATATTTAATTAAAATAAAAAATATTGATTGAAACTTAATTTATTTTTATATTAATACATGTGTACTTTTACTCTTAAAATTCTTTTTAAACCAAAACTCACAAAATACCAAAAACAAAATTAAAATCATTAAAATAACTAAAAACTAACAATTTCTAAGCCTAAAGAAATTAAAAATATATGATCAAAATTAAACTTATCAACCAACTTGCCAAAACATGTATAGTTTAAAGACCTTTAACACAAATAGTTTAAAGTTTGTGTTATTTTCAACCATTTCATTTTTTCCATGTCAGGCTTGAACACGGAGCGCTCATTAATGTCAAATTATGACTTCCTTTTATTCACTTACTTTAATTGTGTTGTCTGTATTTTCTCCAAGGGACATGTGGCAATCATTTGTGAGTAATTAAGCTTCATGGAAGATGAGTAAGCCTCTGTAGTCTCACCTAGAGCTCCCCGGAAGGAAAGCCTTTGTTGGTTTTTGATCATGTGATTGACAGTGCAGCAGAAGCATGAGATAATATTTCAATGCGTCTTAGCCTCCTAACCTACCATTTCTCATACTAAGAGAAGGAGACAGGTGAAGGAGGATCAAAACAAAATCGATGAAACGAAAGAGATACGAGTGAATGGAATGTCTATGCTATTTTGTAGGATACTCAAGAACACATTTTTAAATTTCAACACATGAGAGAGTGTTCTTCTCACAATTTAGAGCCAACAAAGTTCTCAATTTTTCTCTATTGGCAAAATAAAATGAAATGCATCTGATGTCTTATATCTTCTCACTTGATATGTTCTATTAATATAATAATAGAAAGATGATCAAGCCCTAATCTCATTGGGCCTATGCGTGGGCCAAAATCCATTTGGACTGTGGTTGGTATCAACTACAGGGCTATGGGTCATTGTCGTATTTTATCTCTATAAAATGCTATTTGTTGGGTTTTTCTCGAATTATTTTTTGCAATATACAATTATACCACAAAATGAAATGTGATTAAATTAATTTTCAATAAAATATTAAGTTCACAAAATTATCAATATAATTTTATTTACTTCATAAATAATATTTTAAATATTATATCACAAATAATATTAATTTGTGAGATTAAAAATAATACTTTATTATTTTTAATTATTTCTTTTTAATACCAAAATCTTACCTCTGTGTTATCAAGCTAGTACGGGAACAGTATGGACCTGTAGTTCTAAGCTCCAATAATTTAATTAATTTTACTTACTCTTAGTTCCATTAATTAATTCATTAAGTATGATTTATTCCACTAGAAATTCATAGTTGAACTCTCAAAACTACAGTCTTATATTATTAGATGATATAACTATAAATTTGTCCGTTGATTTAGTCATTGCATGAGTTATGGCCCTCTACTAGTTGCTCATAATTAAAGCTAGGCTTAATGTCCGTTAACATCTCTAATTATGTCTTTATCAATTAGTTTCATTGATTCTCTAATGAATATTATTATATAAATTTAATTATAGAATTTACTTTTTGTTCTCTAACAAAAATTGAGCGCTCTATGTTCAAGCCTGACATGGAAAAAATGAAATGGTTGAAAATAACACAAACTTTAAACTATTTGTGTTAAAGGTCTTTAAACTATACATGTTTTGGCAAGTTGGTTTCCAAACATTTTTTTCTTCTTTTTTTTGGAAAATTGGTTCCCAAACTTTTATTTTCTTCTCGTTTGTAACCCAATACTGTTAAATGTTACATTCTGTTGTTAAACCTTTTTTTTCTATTATTTTTTATCACTTTTTATAACAAAGGGCATGATTATAATTTTTTTTAAATGGGGCATTATGTAATGCTCCAAAACTTTATAAAGATACCTCAATTTTTTTAGTGAATTATATATTTTTTAAATTATGCTCAATTTTTTTTCTATATATTTCTTTTTTTTTTCATATTGTAGAAAAGATAAATAAGTAATATATATTTTAAATATTTACACACAAAACGCCAAAAAAAAAAACTTGTCAAAGTTTTTTTTAAAAAAACGAAAAAAATAATGAACTTAAATAAGATAAAATGAAATGGTTGAAAATAACACTGTGCGCCCTGAATATCCGCACACACTCTGGCGAGCTAGAACAGGGCCTAAATCGATCTGCCACGTGTCAACCGTCCACCCGGAGTTGATTGTTACGGACCCCTAAACAATCAACCCGAGCTGAGGGATCACTTAGCTGCTCCGTGCATGGAGTCATTGTGTCGACATAATAGAATCCACGAGCTGGTGCCACATTAAGCTCGTGGTGCATCAGAGGTCTGACACCCCTGAATCCTTATAAAGTCAACCACGCAATATAAACGTGCATATACCAGACATCAGGTGTCTGCTCCATTCTTGAATTCTTGGGTGCGCAATATAAACGTGCGTGTTCAGACGTCCCACGCCTGATTTGGGCCATGCGGCCCAAACCCATCTTTACCTATTAATTAGACCATACTTCACTGTAAGGTTTAGGAATTAATCATCGGTGTCACATAAATGACATGATGGATGAAGAGATCACGGGATGACCCCAGTACCTACTCAGAGATCAATCTCCTATAAATACTGAAACCCTGGGTAGTGCAAGGGGTTGGCTTCTTCTTGAAAAGAAAATACTTTGTAAGAAATAGTAAGGAGATATCAATAATATCGACTGGTGAACTAGGGGGATTTTAACCTCCGAACCACCTAAAAAAGAAGTGACCATCTTTTCCTTGCAATTGATTTCCACATTCTAGATTACTATCATTTTCGTATTACGGTTTATCAATTAGCACTAATCCATCCTATTTATTCGTATAATTATCTGTTGGTGAAAAACTGCGTCGACAGTTTGGTGCTTTCATTGAGAGGGTTTAGATTAGTGCTATCGCAAAAACTTGATCATGGTGGTTACTCGTTCGAGGCATGGTAACGAGGTGGATCAACATGGTGGGCAAGAGGCTCATCATGCCGCCATATCCAACGAACCAAACTCAGAGGTCCAGCAACGATCGAGAAAGCAGCCGATGGGCCATGAAGACACCGGAAGTTCGGCGCCCCTACCGCCAAATCCGAACCCGGGTCTCCTGACGGCCATAGAAATGGAGAACATGTAGTTGTGGAGTCATCTGTCCAAAGCGAATAAGCAAATCAAGGAGGTCTTGGCTCGACTACCCCCTCCTGCAACCGACATTAACGTCGAAAAGAGGCAAAGCAGGACTCACAATTCCCGCAGGGATAGTCGGCCCAGACCTAGTCGGTCGGTTAGAGCCTCAACCCCGAGTTCTGCGCCCATGTCGCACCATCACCAGGAAACTATGTTTGAGGATCTTCCCAGGGTCAATCAGCAAGTCAGTCGATCAGTCAGAACTTCAACTCCAAGTTCGCCCCACCATCGAATGCACCTAGAAGGGCTCGTGGCAGCTCACGGAGGAGGTCCGGGGAAAGCTCACGCAGACAGCCTGCTCCGGCAACCCCTCCCGCGTCGTGGTCAGACCGCCAGGCGCAGGAAATTGGAGGCAGTAGGGTAGAACGAGCGCGATCTAGTTTGATCCGGCCAGACGGAACTAGAATCGCTTCACCAGTTAGGCATCCCCTTCGCCGATAAGGCATCCCCTTCGCCGATAAGATACCCATCTCCTCCTCGTCCTGCTCGAGATATCCCGGTGCACGGGAGCAGCAAAAGGAATCCTGCTCCTGCCGTTCCTACCCATCGCCTGCGAGCACGCGGAAATGTCCCAGATCCTCACCCCTGGCAGCAGGCTATAAGCTTTTGCAATGGGAGCTATTGGACTGAGAGCCACCGAAGTGGCAAATCCGGTGGAGACCTGCGCAATCATCTAAGTTCGGCGCAAAGCCCTCGGGCCACCTCGAGAACCGACCATCGAGATCACCTCAACTCGCAGAGGGGGGATATGACAAGAAATGAAAGTCATACTTGTCGAGAGGACGGTCCTTCTGAAATACGTGATGGTGGGGGTATCCCACCAAACCAAGCTCAAGCTTGGAGGGATAATAACCCGCCTAACCCGTACAATGGAACGGGAGCTGTTGAACAGCCCCCGAACAACAAGGGGATCAAGGATCAGACCCTCGAAAGGTTAGCTCAGATGGAGGAGCCAATGAAGAAACTGTTATCAAAAAAAGGCAAAGACGAATATGACTCAGGAGTCGAGCTCGAGCTTTTTGCCCCCAACATAGCAGCCACGGCATACCCGTCTGGTTTACGAATGCCCCATCTATCCAAATTCGATGGGGACGGGGACCCGTCGGATCACTTGGGGATGTTCAATACCCTGATGATGGCCCATAATATCGACCTCGAGCTAAGATGCTTGATATTCCCTTCGACTTTGATCGAGCCAGCTAGGCAGTGGTTCAAGCAATGTAAGAAATAGTCGATCAGCTCGTGGAAGAATTACTCGGTCGATTTCAAAAGGGCATTCTGAGCCTCTCAAGCAGCTCACGTCAAAGCAGACACCCTGGTGAACGTGAAGCAACAGTCCGGGGAACCCTTAAAAGCTTATCTGAGTAGGTTCGCAAATGTTGCGGCCCGGGCTAGGGACGCAGACGATAGTTCCAAACTCATGGCTATGAGAAATGGAATCCTTGTTGGGAGCGGGCTGTGGAAAAAATCCAGAGGAGAGGTGTCAGCACTGTGGATGAATTCTTGAACAAGGCCCAGGAATGGATAAACTTGGAAGAAGCGCGAGCATCGGTCGCGGGAACCAGCCAAATCCTAGACCAGCCCATTGGAGCGGAAACGGACGTCGTGAAAATGACTCAAACCGTTGCCCAGAATAACCATGGGGGTGGAGGCAAGAGAAAGGGGAATGGCGAGGGAGGCCATCACGGTCCAAAGAAGAAAAAGACCATGGAAAAGTTTAAGCCAGTCTACACGGTTTATACCGAATTCACAAACACTAGGGAGCATATTTTCCTAGCAAATTCTGCCCGCCTTCCCTGGAAAAAGCCAGAGCCCTTGAAAATTCAGAAGGCCAAGAAAGACCCTTCCAAATTCTGTCGATTCCATAATGACATCAGCCACAACATAGATGATTGTAGGCATTTGAAGGACGAGATCGAGACACTCATCAGAGCTAGACCTTTGGCTCAGTATGCACGGAATCGAGTCCCTACCAGTCAGCAAGCCACGGAGGCTCCCATAAACCAGCCCGGGGCCTGGGAAAATCAGGATACCCCTCCTCCCATAATAGGAGGAGAGATAACCACCATCTCTGAAGGACCTCATCTGGCAGGCACGAGCAGAGGTGCCCAGAAGAGGTACATCAATGAGCTGAGGTCTCATAACGGAATTGAGTTTATCCCAGAGCAGCATCTACCTAAACAGCAGCGATAGGAGAGGCAACCAATCAGTTTTACCAAAGAGGACGCTAGTCATGTCCAGTTCCCACATAACGATCCTCTAGTCATAACCGCCCAGCTCGTCAATCAGAGAGTTAGGAGGATGCTAGTTGATAATGGGAGTTTGGTGAACCTGCTGTTTTGATCCACGCTAGAAAAAATGGGGTTATCTGTAGCCGAACTGAAGGCCACCTCCTTGATGTTGTATGGGTTTCCCGGAGAAGGGTCGGCAGCGATAGGAACGATCGAGTTAGTAATAACCTTGGGAGAGGGACCCCGAACTGTCTCAAAACTCCTCGAGTTTGTGGTTATCAACCGTCCCAGCGCATACAACGCAATTCTGGGTCGGCCTACGTTGATGGCATTCGAAGCCATAACTTCAATCTGCCACCTCGCAGTCAAATTCCCCTCCTCTACTGGGGTATGTACGGTCTGAGGTGATCAGCTCGCTGCCAGGGAATGCTATATCATTTCCATGAAGGTAAAATCACAACCCGGGTAGCAGACGATGACCATTCAGGGCGGAAGCAAGGAATCTCAGGAAGTAAGATCTGATCCTGGGATAGAAAAACCTCAGAAAGTCGATGGCGTATGTACCACCTTGAGTGATGATATTGACCCAAGAATAGGAGAAGATAGATCTGAGCTCCAGGCCAACGAAGATCTCGAAAAGTGAACATCGATCCTAGAGACCCTTTGAGGGTGGTTAGGCTCGGGAAAAACCTTAGTAATGAGAGAAAGGAGGAGCTGCTAGAATTTCTACAAGAAAATCTAGACGTGTTCGCCTAGTCCCATGAAGACATGATAGGAATCAGTCCAAGCATCATCATGCATACCCTTAACTTGGACAAAAACATGCATGCGAAGTCCCAGAAGCAGAGGCGCCTGGGCACGATCTGAGCTGAGGCCCTAGAAGAGGAAGTAGCTCGGCTTTTAAAATGTGGCTTTATTCGCGAGGCAAAATACCCGATCTGGGTCGCCAATCCTGTTTTGGTCCCGAAGCCCAATGGGAAGTGGCGGACCTGCATCAACTTTTCTTATCTGAATAAAGCATGCCCCAAAGATTGCTTCCCCTTGCCGAGAATTGACCAATTGGTCGATGCCACTGTGAGGCATGAGCTCATGTCTTTCATGGATGCATACTTGGGTTATAACCAGATCGTTATGAATCCTGCGGACCAGGAACATACTAGCTTCATGACCCCAACCAACGTTTATTGTTACAAGGTCATGCCCTTCGGGTTGAAGAATGCGGGAGCTACATATCAGAGATTGGTCAACAGAATGTTCACTGATCAGATCGGGAAAAACATGGAAGTGTATGTTGATGACATGTTGGTCAAGTCAAAAACTGCCAATAGCCATGTTCTCGACCTGAAGGAATGTTTTAAGATCTTGAGGAAGTATGGTATGAGGCAGAATCCCAAAAAATGTACCTTCGGGGTTGCGTCAGGAAAATTTCTGGGTTTCATAGTCAACACTAGAGGAATAGAGGCGAACCCCAATAAAATCAGATCGCTACTCAAAATGCCATCACCCCGGTCGCAAAAAGACGTCCAAAGTGTGACAGGAAGGGTGGCAGCCCTTAATCGGTTCATTTCCAAATCAACCGATAAGTGTTTACCATTTTATAACCTGCTCCAGGGAAATAAAAAATTTGAGTGGACCGATGAGTGCGAGCGTGCCTTCCTCGACCTAAAAGCACATTTAGCTGAGCCACCCGTGTTGTCTAAACCAACAGCAGGAGAGCCTATTTTTCTTTACCTAGCTAGCGCCGTGCTGGTCCGGGAAGAGGACTGGTCTCAGAAGTCGGTCTATTACATTATCAAAAGGCTCCTCGCAGCCGAATCTCGGTATCCGTTGATGGAAAAAATGGCGTTCTGCCTTATCATGGCCTCCAGAAGGCTTAGGCCGTATTTCTAGTCGCATTCAATCCACATCATAACCGATCAACCTTTAAGGCAGGTACTGCAGAAACCTGAGGCATCGGGATGTCTTTTGAAGTGGGCCATCGAGCTCAGCCAATTCTAGATACTATACGTACCACGAACTGCGATCAAAAGCCAAGCTCTGGCTGATTTTGTGGCATAGTGCACTGGATTCCAAGAGGAACAGGTGGAAGAACTAGTGTAGGCTTTGTGGAAGGTCTTTGTGGATGGATCGTCTAATAAGAATGGGTCCGGAGCTGGAATCATTTTGGTATCCCCCGAGGGATATCGTTTCTACTCTGTGTTACGATTCAGATTCGAAGTGTCCAACAACGAGGCCAAATACGAAGCTTTGTTGGCTGGGCTAAGGGTGGCCCGGGAGCTGAAGGCTAGGGCCATCCAATGCTATAGCGATTCCTAGCTCGTGGTAAACCAGGTGTCAGGGGAATACCAGGCGCGGGGAACCAAGATGGCGGCCTACCAGGCCAAGGTAAAGAAGGAGCTGTCCGCATTTGAGTACAGCCTAGTCGAACAGATCCCTCAGGAGCAGAACGCCAATGTTTATGCCTTAGCAAAGCTCGCCACCTCCAGGGAGGCCGAAACCTTAAGCTTGATACTAGTGGAATCCCTGGAAAGGCCAAGCGTAAATTGATTAACCAGTGTTTTTTTCTAAAATGCACGAGGTGTCGATAAAACTAAACGCAAACTAAGTTTTTAAAATTAATATCCTGGAACAACCAGGACCTAGAACTTAGAAGTTAGTTAAATTGATAAACCGATGTTTTTTCTAAAAAGCACGAGGTGTCGATAAAACTAACGCGAACTAAGTTTTTAAAATTAATATCTTGGAACAACTAGGTCCTAGAACTTAGAAGTTAGTTAAATTGATAAACCAATGTTTTTTCTAAAAAGCACGAGGTGTCGATAAAACTAACGCGAACTAAGTTTTTAAAATTAAAAATCCTCGACATAACCAGGTCCTAAAACTTAGAGTTGGTTAAAATTGACTAGCAGTACTTTGCAATCACAAAGAAAGAAAAAACGGTCAATAAACTAACACAAACTAAGTTCTTACCAAACACATCATATTAAAAAAAATAGATTGAAATAAAACTCGGAGTAACTGAAATCAATTGTCTCGAGGAGAAAAAACCTCATGGTGGATAGTTACAGAGGTAAATAAAAATGAAAATACAAAAAAATCTAGCCCCCCCCCCCCCAAGTCGCTCCGAAGAGGTCACCCCCTTGGTTTCTTATTCGCCAGCAACGTAATTCTCCCCAGTCTCAGAAGGTGGCTCCTGTTGAAGACGGGCCTTGAACTTCTCGAGGAACGGCTCCCACACCTCGGGGGCCAGAAAAGAGAAGTCGTCGTCCTGGTTGAAGGCCCAGCAGTGGTAGAGCATGGCCTCCATGGAGGAGCTGGAGGACGCCCTCTCTTCCACGATGGCGGTCTCGGCCTCCAACTGCTTAGCCCTGGCCTCCTCGAGCTCAGCCTTCGCAACGGCCAAGGCAGCTTGCACAACCTTTTCGCCTTCATTGGCAGTCGTCAAGGCAACCTTGGCACTTTGCTCTTGTTGTTGAGTAGATGCGACGGTGGCCTGAGCAGTCTGGAACTCGCCCGTGAGGTCGTCAGTCCTGGCCCTGGTTCAAGCTATGCTGCGGTGTAGAGCCAAAGCCGCCTGCAAAGAAATGAAGAGAGTAAGGCACGTGCTGGGAATAAAGCAAAGGAATTTAACTGAGTAAGCTTACCATGAGGTTCATCCCCAGCGCGGACTCTATGACATTCTCGGGGCTCCTCGCCTCGATCTCCCTCAAGTCCCTCGGGTTGGCCTTATAATAATTCTCCACCGTGTAGCTCGTGGTCTCATAGACCGTCCCTTGGAAGGTGTCTGGGGTTTTCTCCATGTCTTGGGCATTGACCAGGATGCGCACGATGGGAGCGGGGGCTGACAGAGTTCCAGCTGGTGCCTCCTGTTCCCGAGTAGGGGCTGGAGGTCGCGGGGGAGGTGGAGCATATTCTCTGTGGATGCGGGGATCTGACTTTTCCCCTTGGCGGGGGACTTGGAGGTTGTCCCGGAGGCAGGAGTCTTCTTGGTCAGCCGGGGCCTCTTGACCAATGGCCCGGATGATCCGGAGGAAGGGTTCCCCCCCTGGAAGATTGATCGCAGGGCGCTATCTCCGAGTTGTGCCATCTCCTCGCCTGAAACAAAAGGAAAAGGACGTTAGTATACATGTAAGGTTGTTTTATTACAAGAGAAATCTAAAGGTGTATTGAAAAGGTCCTACCCTCCGAGCTAGAGGAGGAATCTATTGCCACGACCTCCGGCCTCGGAACTGCTATAGGGGAGTCTAAGTTTATTACTTCACAAGTCAAAGAGGGTTCTGGGTCCGGATCTACCTCAGGACTGGACTCCTCTACGTATTGTCTAAGTCCTGGAGCGACTACATCCTCCAGAAGGGAGGGCCATGACCTAAGGTTGGTCCCGTACTCCTCAAAGAAGGCCGACCTAAAGAACTAGGTGTTGTCTACTACTATGGTGCCCCTAGGACGGCCCATATCATGGTGTAATACTAGTTGGTCTACACACTGGAGTAGGGTTATGTTAAGTTCCGGGTCATCTCGATGACGGTGTACGAGCTGGTTTGGGTTAAACCTAACAAGCCTAAGGTCTGCGGCAGCCCTGTCTAGATCCCTAAATGGGTATGGGTTACCTTGGCCGGAGGGGCCGGCTGCTGCCCCCAATTGAGCCCGATCCACATCGGGGCCCCGAGCAGCCTTAGGAGCTCGCCTTCATCGCACGAGCGGCACCTCATCTTCTTCGTCCTGGTCGTCGCTGTCACCGTCTGCGGCATCCCTCTCGGGAATAGGCACTAGGTCGCGAGCTACTGGGTAGTTAGCCCGCGTCCCACTACAACAATTTTAAGTATATATTATATTAAAAATTGACACAAATTTACAAGCGTTATTGATAGATAATTAAAAACACGGAGAAGTCATTTTTTTTAACACAGTGGCGCCTAGTTATATTTCGTTTGGCGCCAAATGAAATTTTTTTGGGTCTATCATAAGAAGAAAAGAAAAAGTAAACAATAAATCATAAATTCTCTAATTTCTCTCAGCCTCCATTGAATCCCTAAACCTAAAATACCCAAACAAGTTTCCATTGCCGCCTCTCCGCCTCTCTTTCTTACACTCAGTCACTAGAGCACACGACGCTGGTGGAGCACTCTCTCTCCCACGACTCACGCGAGCTTCTGGAGCACATAATGGTGATATCTCCCCTGTTTGAGTCGATGGAGCATGCTGGTACGTCACGCTGGTATCTCCCTTTCCCTCACGTAAGTCACGATGGTTCTCCCCTGCTGGAAGCAAGAACATCTCTGTGAGGTGATTTTTTTTTATACAAATTACATATAATCAATATATAAATATATATTTATGTGTATATGTATTTATAAAGTGTTTGATGGTTTTATGTTGTCCCTCTTTGCATTTACTCTCTCATTCACTCTTCATTTTCTTTCTCTCTTTCTCATTCTGTCTTGCAAGTGATAGGCTTGGCGTCGATAGTAGTGTTCTGAGCTTGCAAAAGTTAGGCATTTTAATTTTTTTTTCTTCAGTTTTAAGGTTCATTTTAATTTTTTAGTATACCAAAATTGCTACTGGTTTGTGATGAGGGTTTAAATTTGACTACAAATATCAATCTTTTTTCTTTGTATTTGTTTCATTTGTGAAGGAGGTCTGTTAATTGAGTCTTGACTAGCCAGGCTTGTATTAGTCTTGACTAGCTAATTGTGTCTTGACTAGCCAGTCTTGTATTTTTGTGGGCATATATAATACAATTATTATTTGTTAGTTGGGTTCTATGTCAAACTTTGTGCTGCTTGAGTTTATATTTTGTTTTTAACAACAATCTTAGGCGTAATAGCCAATATTTGCATTTCATCAAGGGTATGTAATAGTGTTTTTGCTCCATGTGAGAGGTGTAAGATTGATGAAGTGGAAATAATTTATCCCATAATAAAAATTGTTGATGTTTTAGTACACATATTTAGGAGAATGTTGATTGGCTTAGAATAGAAAATCTGCCAGAAAAAAAGGCATGCCTCTTATCTTTAAATTAGTTATTTTCTTGAGACATAGTTTTAGAGTTTCAAATATTGTTGAAGAGTTTTCCCTAAAAGCCTTTCATTATTTAATAACAAAGTACTTGCTTGCTCTTATAAACTCTAGTGAAGATTGAGTTGCATTGATTTGTATTTCCATGTTTGATTGTGTTGTGTGTACCAAGACATGAGAAATCAAGTATAGCAAAGGATAGCATATATACATAAATTAGAAAGGTACTTCAGTAAGTTGTAATTCACTTAAATCATCCAGTTATCTTTGCTTTTCTTTGTAGTATCAATAAGCTTTTAATCCCTAGTAGTCTGGAATTATTTTCAATGCTTTGTCTTAGGTTTTGTTTTGTGGACAAAATTCTTAACTTAGATTGATTGATCAACAAAATTAGTCCTTAGTTCATTTCATTATTTTTGTTAGGTGGCCATACTCACATATTTGAATGTACATCAAAGCTGGCCATTTAAACTCAACTGTGCAATTTTCATTTCGAACTCCCATGTAAGTAATAGTCCAAGTCCTCTAAATAATACTCTATTGAATTATGTTCTCTATAGATTAGCTTGTGTACAAGAATGAAAGACAACAGATTATGAAATATATTTAGGTGCAATTCTAGTAGGTTAATGAAATTTTTAATATATATTATGATTTTTAATTAAGAGCTGAATTACTTGTTCCAAATAGGCTTGCCTCTTTTGAAAAAAAGCTGTAAATTCTAAAGTATATTACATTAGTGTAAATTCTCATAGTAACACAAGTTTTTACTCTACAAATGCTAGTAATTTACTTATGTAAATTTAGGATTTAAGGGCTAGATTATTGGCAAAGAAATTTAACTGATTCATTATGTTTCTCTCTGTTTCTGTTATGTTAGTATTTTTATTAATTCTTTTTGTTTGGAAAAAGTTACTGGTGAAATATATTAGTCATAAGTGAAACATAGTTGCTTATGAACCTCCCTAAAAAAAGGTCAGAATAATGTTTGTTTTTCTAATTCAAATTTTGTATGGTTAATATATTTGTATCGATTCTTAATTGTGTAATTGTTTCAAATCATAGCTATAATCTAACTAAAACAACTAATTCGTGGCTTTAATACGTAGCTCTTAAAATGATAAATTTTTTGAAAATAATATGTTAAGTTACTAAACCATTCATTATGCAAATATATTTTGTTATTTTTTTAAATTATGTTAATTATATAAATATTATTATCATAGAAACATTATGGTAATATTTCATATCACTGATCACATTGTTTTGATGAGTTTTTATTGTTCAATTTTTAATTTCAGATTTTGGTGTTAGATTTTTCCTCCATGACTGACCTTCTCTCTTTCACAACCTTTTCACTTATGATGAATCATGGCAGGGGAACCAAGAAATTGACAGAATTGACTGTACGTGATAAAATGGTATCCATTCATGGTTCTATGTTTCTGAAATTATATATAATTATTATAGAGGTACAAATGATGGTGATTTTTTTTCTTTTTTTTCCACTCACTCTTTTTTTAATATATATACTAAGAGTTGTGGGAAACTTTTTTGCATATTGTTTTATGCAGATGAAACTCTCTAATGAACGAGATTCATTGGCAATGACTACAAAGAAACTAAGTTGTGATAGTTAAACTTATTGAGAGGTAACACCTTTGTTCCCATATCTGATGGATTTTTTTTTTCTGTTGGCACCTTCTCAAATCTTTACTTTCCCTTGAGTAACCTTTTCTCTAATAAAGAGATATTTTATGTCTATATGCTTTGAACGATCATGATACATTGCATTTTTACATAAACGTACTGTACTTTTACTATCTAAATAGATTGAGTATTGATGAATCTGTTTGATGAGTTCTTCTTAATTTGTTTTTGTGCATACCAATTGTTTGTTTAATTATTTTTCCTTAGTTTGAGTGCATAAGGTTTTTATTATTGGTTCTATATATCTATAGCTAGCTCTTAATAATGATCTCATGCTACTTAGTTAATAAAAGTATATGATTTAATTAATTAATAAAGCAAACCTGATAAGTCATTGATGAAGGGACATATTTTTAATGACTTGAAGATTATATAGTAAGGTTAAAATCTGCAGTCCCCAAGCTTTTTTGCATTTTCATTTTGTTATTTATTTTGGCTTTAGTTAATGTATTTGCAACTGGTTGGTTAGTTTTATTGATTGAACAAATACATAATACTGGTATGTTTTTAGGCAACTATTTAGGGCTCGCTGGAAAAATGCAAGAGGACATTAGGATTAGCGATGATGATTTATAATGTGTTTGAGATGCAATTATGGATTTGAGTTTCTTTGATTTCTTCATTAAAATATTCAGGAATATTCCTTTTAATTCTAATTTTGTTGACCTGAGTTAGAATACCATTATATTATTTTGGTATCTTTCTTTGTTTGCTTATGTATATTGTACATTTATTTATATAGATTTAGGGATATAATTGATTTATGTATTTCTTGAAGGTTTTTTGAAGACCTTTGGTCATATGTAAGAGCATTAACTTCGTCATCATATATAATGTATTTTAGTGATTAATCAATAAACCCTGTTTTCCTTTTCTTTTACTGTTAAGAAAGTGTGATATTGGGTTTTCCATTTGTTAGTTCTACAAAACTAGTATTGGTACTTAATGTCGTATGACACTTCTGTTATGGTGGAGATTATTAAGAAACAATATTTATATAGACATATGATCATAATGCTTGCATTATTTACTATATTTTTGCAAATGTGGGTTATTGGTACTAGTGGAATGAAACTAACAGTAGCTACTTTGGTTTGAATGGGACGAATTGGAGTGCATTGATAAAAAGTACAATGTGTTGCACCACCTCAAATAAATGTTTCTTAATGGTATTTCAACACTGTTTTTGTTGTTTTTAGACGTCTAGAGGACTGCAATGATGTTGTAAGCCAATTTATTGAGTGGATATATGTTGAATTTTACAAAAGGGTCCGTATATTAGTCCAATATTTTAATACTAATTATATTTACTCATGGTATATAATTATTCCAAATGACTTGCTATTATTTGTAAGCGTTGGTACTATCTTTCAGATCACCGTTGTGAAATTGGGAGGAGGTACTATCTTTTCTTCGATTTTTGTAAGCATAGCTATGCTATATTTCTATTTCTATGTGTGAGTGTGTGTTTGTATAATTATAGATAATTCTTTTCTTGTATGCCAGTTTTGTTTTTGAAGTTTATAGTGAGTACCTATAATTGAATATTTTCTTAGCTACCAGCCTTAGAATGAAACTAACAGTAGCTACTTGTAATGAAATTAAACAAATAACTCAGTAAAGAACAAGCCCTGTTGGCATGTTACAAGACTGGTACTAATAATTTCTTTTGTCTGAAATATATTTTCTTCATCTGCAAGTACTTAAGTAACTGAATCAGGGAATCTTAGGGGGTGAGGGAGTTCCTCCTATGTTAATAGGCAAGGTTTTAGTGCAGGCCATCTACTTTTGGTTCTTGTTTTTTATGCTCCTCATTTTTGTATTTCACCCGTGCAATTACACTTACACAGGAAGAAAATGAAAGCTTTTATTCCTCCAGAGTTAGCATATGATCCAGAGCCTTCATGATGCTTCTAAGGTGTTGTTCTACTTACATTTCAAACTCTAAGTTCTATGTTTTTAATTTGTTGATTAGAACGCATAGCCCCATTATTGAGTCTCTAAACACCTTTTTCTTTTATGAGGCAAAGGAAAGTATGAATAATTTTCATATTGAACATGACTATAGCAAGAGTAAGACCACAAACTGGTTGCTAAGAAGTTCAGAATGAAAATTCTTGGACTATGCTAATTGATTCCATGTATTATTTATTATCTCAAATCATATTTAATTTCTCTTTTAAAATAAATCATTTTTCATGTATTAAATCTGATTTTATTTTTGATACAGTAATCATCTACACATCCTATTTTCAATTACTTGATCCTCCTTTTGGTGTATTGGTTATTCCTGTAAGTTTTATTGATTATATAGGCTGACTTGTCTTGATGTTTGTTCTCTTAGCTTTGTGCATTGAAATGGTGAGTATTTCAGCGGTCCTCGTTGTATTGTTGTTGGTCTAATACTCACAGTACTAACTAATTTGAGTTATTGGGCTTAGTGTATCAATTAGCATGATGTTTAATAAAATGGCCAAATAAGTATGTATTTCTGATTGTTTGTTTTGGATTTAGACAGAGTTGGAAGTTTTACAATAGGTTTTCTTTCATTTGTAAATCTGGTGTTCTTGATTTTCTTAGTTGTTCGAAGCCTTTTTTTTCTGGTTTTGTTGCTTGTTAATTAGGAATATTTTAGTTGATTTTTTTTTTAAATTGATTTGATAATCTGATATGGGTAAATCATTTGCTTTGAGCCTTAGTTATGTATTAGTGTTAGTATTTTGTTTGTTTGTTTCTTTAACTTTTTGTTTTGCTTTTTTTATTTATTCAGATTTTTCTTTCAAAGCTCCATTTTCCCTTTCCTCAGTTTTTTCATTTCCTTCTATTTTTTTTCTTTTGACTGTTTTTTTTTTCTTTAACATCTTTGGTGCATTTTGCTACTGGTTTAATGGCATAGAATATGTATTTTTCTATTGGCTTTGGTGTATTTTGTTACTGGTTTGTGTTGTTTTTTTACTGCTATTGTTGGTCTATTTTACTGCTACTATTGGTCTATTTTTGTAAATTTGGTAATTTAATCATGCCACAATTACATAGGTCCAATTTCTTT
The DNA here is from genome assembly GCF_963169125.1 of Humulus lupulus. Lineage (NCBI taxonomy): Eukaryota > Viridiplantae > Streptophyta > Magnoliopsida > Rosales > Cannabaceae > Humulus > Humulus lupulus. The sequence continues at coordinate 81,839,615 of NC_084798.1, read as the reverse complement.
AACAATTTCCTTGTTTCCTAGTAGTGCATACAATGGAATAATACCAAATTATGATTATATTACTAAGTTATTGGGAATTCAATAGGAATATGCTTGCTCTTATATTATAATACAATGACAGGGACTAAGTTAAACAGGAGAGAATTATATTATAATTGTTCGTTTGATTTGTGTTTTGAGTCATTTAATATGTCTAATTTTCTATGAAGGAGTGACTGTTTCATATTGAGTTCTGCAAAAAAGTGTATAAATTGACTTTGAAGTCTTGATCTTTGCTCCTATTGTAAATATTTATTGTTTAAATTGTTCTCTATGCATAATCTGTCTCTGTTTTGAGTTTTCTCTCTCTCCACTCTTTTGTCTACCTAACTCCCTTCCTAGACTTTCTCTCCTCTTTAAATTAGTTTATATTAGTTTAAGTATACATAGAGTGCAATGATATAAACTTGCCCAAGTCTTGTCAGTAGATTGTAAGCTATTGTAATAACAAATTCTTTTCCTACCATATGATATAAACTTGCCCAAATTGCAAATTCTTTAACTTAGTTAGTTGGCTGATTAAGCAAGTTGGCAGTTAGTTAAGTGGTAGGTGATTGATCTGTTATGATTAAGCAAGTTGTATTCTCTTCTTCTCTAATTTTCTCTTTTTCATTTCTGAACTTAAATGTTTGTTTTGTGGAAAAATCACTGTTGCTTAGCTTTTTCTGTTTTAATAGGCTGATAGGTCTGAGATTGTTATGGCATTGAAATTTAACTAGTAAATGTTTATCTTTTTTTGCATTGCTATTTGCTCAGAGGAAAGAACTCAATTGGGATTTAGAATTCTTTTAGAATTGAAATGTACATAAATAGAAATTTTACTGATACATATTAGTTGATGATACTCTCTTGTTTATAATAACTTTTCATCGTTTATTTTTTAATAATTTCAAAATTAATGTGGAGTGTTAGAGTTTTAATCTCTTCTCTTGTGCTTAATACTTGTTGATCCAAGATTAGGGAATTAGAGTACTTCTTTTGTGCTTAATACTTGTTGATATAAGATTAGGGATGTAGAATTTTGTATGAAATTTATGGGGTTATATGTACGAAACAGGTTTGGGCTTCATATTGTTTATTTAATGGTCAGTGATTTGTTCCTATATGATGTTTGATATAATCTATAAACTCTTGAGGTTTTGAGATTGGGTTTGCTTCAATGATTGATTATGTTGAGAGGCATTAACTTAATGTTGATGTGAGAACATATTTAGTTATCTCCTTAAATTTTTTAGTTGATACGTAGTGATGGTGGTGAGAAATTGATTGTTTTGAATTAGAGTTTGTTATCCAGATTTCCAGATAGCGTTTAGATGGATAGCCTCGGGGAAGCAGAATTATCAAAGTCTTTCACGAAAGGTGACCAGAGCTCGCGGAGGGACAGAAAGGCTTCGCCTCTCCCGTTTAGTGTCCAGCTTACTCTTTCAAGCAACCGCGACACGGAAGCTCGTCAATTCTCCCGGACTCCCGAAGGGATATCCTTCGGGGAAGGTCCTTCCAAGAGAAGCTCTTCAGGTTACCTTCGCGGATACAGTTCCGTGCCTCGCACGGAAGAAGACCAAGCGGTCGAGTCATGGAGGAGGCATAGTTGGAATGATATCCACCTGACACAGGATCCCGCCTGACACGCCCGACAGGTCGAGGCCGCACACATCCCAGCACGCCTAAAAGTACCATTTCGCCTACTGTTCCGCTGACAGCCTGGAAAAGACAGCTGCCTTTGTGCATTCCCCATACTTTCATGTAAATATACCCACATAGAGCCTGGTAGCCAGGCGACTACGGTAATTGTATCCCCTATTTATGGCTGGTGTAATTAAGATTCAGGGGGGCAGAGTGAAACCCTAATCCAAAACCCTAGCTATAAAGACCTCCTCATTTTACGATAGGAGGGGGTCAAGAAATTAGAGAGCAAGAACTCTGCCAAAAATCTCTCTAGCTTCATCTTCTTCAAGAGAACCCGAGAGAAACATTGTGAGTTTGTGAGGGTCTTATACACCAGCCATTTCACTGTAATTCTCTACAAGTATAATAACTTCGACTCGTGGACTAGGGCTTGTTAACGCCTGAACCACGTAAAAAACCTGTTTGTCTATTTATATTTCTGCACTTCTACAGTTCTTATCTTTTTATTATTTTGTTTGTATTCGTTTCCGAAAAACTCGGTAAACATTTTGGTGCTTTCATTGAGAGCTGTAGAGAGTTGTTAGTCAGCTCTTTTTCTGTGTACGTTTTTTGTATTCACTCCGTACTGAAAAGATGGTGACTACGAGAAAATCCGCGGTACAGAACGAACCCCCGGTAGCCCAGACCGAGGGAGAAAGTACCCAAGACTCGGACTACCAGGGTGAAGACCCGACATCCCGCCAGGATCGGGTCAGCACTGAAGACACGACATACTTAGAAAACGAAGAAGAGTATGTCCGAGACGGTTACTACAAAGACGGCTACTACTACGAGAAGGATCCAGAACTGGTCCAAGTAGCCGAGGAACTGGTGGCCACTAAGGCCAAGCTTGCTGAGCAGGAGAGCGTCTCCGAAAAAATGCAGCGCATGATGGAGCGCCTCCGAGGCAAGCTCGGAGATCTAGGCGACTCGGACGAGGACTCCTCTGTTTTAGGTGGTGCTGATGCCACCATGCCGGATCCAGCCGTTGCTGGACCATCCAAAGCCGCCCCTAACAAGGGCAAAGAAAAAGTTGGGGAGCCTGTGCGCACTAACGCCCCTGCACCTCCTAAAGGCGCGAATCACCAGGCCAACTGCCCCCCCCCCCCGCGCGCAGAAGGTCTCTGGCGCTCCTAAGCCCAGACGTCCTTCAGCCCCAAGGGGGCACTCTGTGCCTGAAGGGCCCGGTGCTAAGGCACCCAGGCCTAGGGGAAGGAACAACCGCCCCAGTGATTCCGTCAACCAGGACGGTCGAGCTGCGGACACGCACTCCGTGGATAGCTCATCCACGGTGGACCTAAGAAGAAGGTTGGAGGCCAAGTATGAAAAGGCCAAAGGAGAAAAGGCCCGGCCTCACGAAGATGACCTGCGAAATCATCTCAACGACAAGATCCGGGGACGTGACCTCCCGGAAAGTGATACAAAGAGGCTCGAGGAACAGATAGTTGCCTTGACCAAGCTGGTCCGGAAGCAAAGTGGGGCCCTGTCAGACTCTGAGGAGGAAGACCCGGAACCATGTATTCGGAGAATCGCGGAAACGCCCCTCCCGGAGAACTTCAAAATGCCTCATATAGAATTATATGAGGGGAGGACAAACCCGCGCACCCATCTAGCTAAATACAACAAGATGATGCAAGTGGCGCGCGTCAGTGAGGATGCCAAATGCATGTGCTTCTCACTCATCCTTACCAAGTCCGCGGAGGACTGGTGGAAAAGATTAGCTCCCGGATCCATCCACAGTTGGAAGGAGCTACAGTCCGCATTCAGGAGGCAGTTCATTGCTGCCCGGGACCACGACATGGAGGTTGGTTCCTTAACCAACATCAAGCAGCTACCCAATGAGAGCCTCAAAGCTTTCATTCAAAGAATGTGGAAGCTGCTGCTAAGACTAAGGTCAGCGATGATATGAAGCTGATCGCCCTTCAATCGGGGCTTACCGTCGTTTCCCTGCTATGGGGGGAAATGCAAAGGAGACGGGCAGAAACTCTGTCCGAATTCATGTCGAAAGCTCAGGGAATCATCAACCTTGAAGATGCCTACCAACAGGCCTTTGGAGTTCCCCCAGCTCCGACGCCCTCCGTGACTGCGCCGAGCTTTGCTTTGCAAGCTCCCGCACCAGCCCTCACGTTTCCAGGAGCCCAGTTCACTCCAAGCGTGTATGGGCCTTCCGCGTCTGCTCAGACGCCGAGTCAAACCCATTTCTCTGGGTACGGAGCTGTACAAACCGGATGTAGTATCACTCCCGGCCCGTCACAACCGCAAGCGGAAGGCCCAGAACAAAATCTGAGCCAATCGCGGAATAAATGAGGAGGAAGAAACTCCAACCGGGGGGACCATTCAAAGAAACCCCGGAAGGACTATGAGCCCAAGTTCACGGAGTACACCAGTTTGATAGACTCACGAGAGAATGTCTATCGAGCGACCTGTAATATGGTCAACTACAGGAAGCCCCCGAAAGTGTCTCACGGAGAAAGGCGTCCGCGAGACTCCAGTAAAAGGTGTGAGTTCCACGGAGACGTGGGGCACACCACAAACGAGTGCCTTCAACTGAAGGATGAGATCGAGTCCCTGGCAAGAGCGGGACACCTCGGTCAATGGGTGAGGATACCCATAATCTATCCCGGACAGGGAGTAGTTCACGGAGCTGCGTTCTCTCCGGGACAGAGGGGGACCGCTAGCGCTCCTGGAGCCGGTCACCCCCAAGCTCCTGGATCCCAGTTCCCAGCGCTTCCTGCTCCGACCTCTCCGGCACCCATTGCCATGTTGGCTCCAGGACCTGGAAATCCATATCCGCCTGGCCTTGCTCCGCCATCCGTTGACGGACACGTAGCCACCATTTCCGGAGGACCACACCTTGCCGGAAGCACCCGCAACTCCCAGAAAAGGTACTTGAGGGAGTTAGAACATACCGGGGAGATGTGCGCCTTGGTTCAGTCACCTGCTCAGCGTCCCCGAATGATGGATCTTCCCATCACCTTCACGGAAGATGACGCCCGACATGTGCACTTCCCCCACAACGATCCCCTCGTCATGGAAGCCCAGATCGCCAATAAGAAGGTGTCACGAATCCTAGTCGATAATGGAAGCTCCGTGAATATCCTCTTCAAAGCTGCCTTCCACGCGATCGGATTAACCGAGACAGATCTGACCCCATGCCCCATCCAGCTTCAGGGGTTCAATGGGGATGCACTCATGCCCTTAGGCAAAATTCAACTTCCAGTCACCCTCAGAGGAGACAGCGACGCTTGTGCCTTCAGGCACTGCACGTTCGTGGTAGTCGACTGCCCCACGGCGTATAATGCCATCCTAGGCCGACCGGTCCTAATCGATTTTGGGGCCATAACCTCGATACGCCACTTATGCTTGAAGTTTCCATGCGACAACGGGCGTATCGACACCCTCAGAGGAGACCAACGAAGTGCACGAAGCTGTTATAACGTCTCCGTCCGAGCTGTCTACACGGTCCAGGAGGCGACTGTTGCCGCTCCTGTGGCGAAGAATCTACCAGAAACTGGGGGTGCCCAAGGGGCATATGTTGACAAACTCGACCCTAGATTGGGGGTCGAGAGGGCGATAGAGCCGATGGAGGAAGTCGAGGAAGTGATCCTCAACCCGGGAGATCCCACCAAAGTCATTCAGGTGGGGAAAAACCTTCCATCGGCCATTCGAGAAAAGATCGTGGCCACTGTGAAGAATAATCAGGATATCCTGGCATGGTGCCACGCTGATATGACAGGGATTAATCCTAATGTTGCGTGCCACGCACTCAACATAGACCCATCTGCAACTCCAGTTCGCCAAAAGAGGAGGCCGTTAGACCCAGTGAGGGCCGAAGCAGTCAAAGCTGAAGTGGACAAGCTGATGTCCATAAGCTTTCTCCAGGAGTCACACTATCCCGTGTGGTTGGCCAACCCGGTTCTGGTCCTGAAACCCAATGGGTCCTGGAGAATGTGTATGGACTTCACGGACTTAAACAAAGCCTGCCCAAAAGACTGCTTCCCTCTTCCGCGAATCGATCAAATGGTAGACGCTACTTCTGGGTATGAACTCTTGTCCTTCATGGATGCATACTCCAGGTACAACCAGATCAAGATGCATGTCGCGGACCGGGAACACACCAGCTTCCTCACGGACAAAGGTGTCTACTGTTACGTGGTCATGCCTTTCGGTTTGAAGAATGCTAGGGCGACATACCAGCGCCTAGTAAACAGGATGTTCAAGGACCAGCTGGGGAGGAACATGGAGGTGTATGTAGACGACATGTTGGTAAAATCCAAGACCTCCGAGGACCACAGTGACGACCTTGAGGAAGCTTTCGCCGTGATCCGAAAGTACGGAATGAAACTGAATCCTAAAAAATGTACTTTCGGAGTCTCGTCTGGGAAGTTCCTCGGTTTCATTGTCAGCTCCCGCGGAGTGGAGGCCAACCCTGAGAAAATTAAGGCATTCATAGATATGCCTTCTCCCCGAAAGCATAAGGATGTCCAAAGCGTTACAGGAAGGATAGCTGCTCTCAGCCGCTTCGTATCTAAGGCCACTGACAAATGTGTCCCCTTCTTCAATGTGTTGCAAGGAAACAAGAGGTTCGAGTGGACCCCCGAATGCGAAGCAGCCTTCCAACACCTCAAGGAGCATCTAACTCAAGCTCCCATACTGTCGAAACCTATCGAAGGAAAGGCATTGTTCTTGTACTTAGCTATAACCAAGCATGCCGTAAGTGCCGCTCTCGTCCGGGAAAGACATGCTGAGGGAAGAAGGGTCAACCATGGTGACACCTTCTGGCAGACTACCGTCACTCAAACACCCGAGGAGCTCATCTACCCTATCGCAATATCTGTCAAAGGGTACCCTACGCGGATCTAGCCTAAGGAAGTGGGGATCGAACCCCACCTGAGAAGTCCGGGAAACCTCAGACAGGCTAGGGGTGTGGATCAATCGAAAGTTAGTCTTACCTTTCCCAGAGGTACCAGCTCCCGGAGTCCCTTCATTGGGGAAAGCTGCGGCGTGGCGAGCCTCGATTTCTTCTTCCTCCGACTGGGGGTCGGGGAACCTCTCCGCCCAACTGGGGGATAAATTATCCTCGTCCTGGACCGCCTGGCAGATCACCTTGGACAGCTTCAAGGCAATCTGCTCCCGGACGTCAGCCGACACCTGACTTTGCCCCCTGCCACTCACTGGCTCAATATTTTGGAAAGAGGCGAGTAGCCCATACTCCCTCAAAGATTCGGTGGTCACAAGTCCTTCCACCTTTATCTCTTCCTCCGAGAGCCCCTCGTAGAAGTTTGACCTCCTTATCATCTCCGCACAGCGAGGTGTCCGCGGGACGGCTTCTGCAAAATCCAAACACGAGTGTTAGAGATCCTCCCGGAAGGCAAACCAAACGTAAAGAAGCAAAGTTAGAAAAGAAAGGAAGGAGCATTTACCAGGGACTTTGAAGTCCAAAGACAGAGCTGGCACCCTCTTCAACGGGAAGCCAGTCGTCAGGAACCAGTACTCCCGGAGATCTGGAACCCTCGCGGTATGACATGTGGGACACATCACGTCCGAATACCTCTCCAGCCTATAAAACCCCACCTTGTCTGCATGACCTCTCATGGGCTGAGACTTCAGCCCATAGAAGTATAGCACCTCCTCCGGGGTAGGGGCCTCCAGGTCCCGGGACTTGCAGAAGATATACCACCCCGCTAGAAGCTTGTAACTAGGGGGAATCAATTGGAAGGGGGCAATCCCCGCTTTGACGCAGAAGTGGGCAAAGTAACTTCTTAGGGGCAAGTGTGCCCCACACACTATGTGTGCCCAGCTCCAGGCACCAAAACCCTCGTGACTCTGGCTGGCAGACTCACCCAGCACCGACAGACGGTGCCACATCAGGCCTGGGATGTTCTTCAGGCCTGCCTCTGAGGAATACAGCTCCAGCATGCCGTAGTTCCTGAGCAGGTTCAGCTTCTGGTCCATCTCCCAAATGGAACTATTGATAGCCGGTGGGCTAGCCGCGGCCACCTTAGTTTTTGCTTTCCCCTTTGCGCCGGCAACAGGGGAACCTTGCTCCTGGGCAGATTCAACTTCTACCACAGCGACGATTTGTTCCTTTGAGGTGTTTGTCACTGAGCAAAAGAAACAAAGAAGGAAACACTCCAAGCAGTCAGCACCCCTGTCATACCCTAACGGTATTAAAGGCGTCGGGGAGACCCTCCCCGAAAACTGCTTAGAGAGGCTCCCACCGAGCTTACCGAGGGGCTGGCACCATGCCACCCGGAGGATAGCAAGGAACCAGATTCAAACCTCGAGCCTAAGCCCGCCGAGAGAAGTGTCTTCCCAGGGGAAGACACCCTAAAGGCGTTCACGCTTATGCCCTAAAATAACAAACCAGAACAGCACAAGCAGACGAGAAACAACTTTCCAAAAGCAAATCGTCGAAACATGCAAGGAAATGACTTATTGACTCACATTAGTCGCATGCCAATCAAAGCCCTATTCACGCATGCATAAGGATGACACCGGCAGAAAACTCAACCCTAACAACTACCAACAATCTGAGGTTTAGAAGGAAAAAAGCAAAGTAAAAATACTTACTGGTATTCAAGTAGTTGAAGGTTGAGGGGGTAATCGGGTCACTGCACCGCACGAGCACGTTAAGTAAAGGCTGCAAAGACAAGCAACGGTTCAAACTTAGAACTTCGGCGATCGAACCTACTGCCAAATCGAAAGAAAAGTTTCTGGATTCCTTACCAAAAGAAGTGGCGAATTCGAAGGAAAGGAAGCTTGGAAGCTTGAGAGTTCGAAGATTTGGGAATCTGAGAATCTGAAAGACTCGAGAATTTGAAAGCGTAAAGAGGACGAAAGGTCCGTTCCCTCGTTTTTATAGCAGGAACGAAATCGCTTCGAATTCCACAAATGAACGGTCCCGATCTTCCCATACTGCATGCATCAAATCCAACGGTTGGGGATGAAGTGCCGGTCCCATTTAAGACTCCTCGGATGGGAATAAAGTATTTATTTCCCATCATTATACCATCTCGGGCCCAGTGCACCATTAAATACCGTCAAATCACTACTCAGACACCTGACGCACGCACACTCAACCAGTCGCCTCGCGCACACGTCTTGGTCACAGAGCCATTCCCTGCATGACGTGTGGCCCTTGTCACACTTGAGTACTTGAGTTCAAACAGAAGAAATTTCCTTTTGTACTGATACTCAGGCGGGAAAAGGGAACTCTTCCAGGAACACCGGAGGTGACCCCTCGCCTAATCTGGAGACCAGAACACCCGGAGGACTGTACAAGCTCTCGGACCTCTCAAGCCCCGTGACCTTGGGGGGTAAATGTTATCCAGATTTCCGGATAGCGTTTAGATGGATAGCCTCGGGGAAGCAAAATTATCAAAGTCTTTCACGAAAGGTGACCAGAGCTCGCGGATGGACGGAAAGGCTTCGCCTCTCCCGTTTAGTGTCCAGCTTACTCTTTCAAGCAACCGCGACACGGAAGCTCGTCAATTCTCCCGGACTCCCGAAGGGATATCCTTCGGGGAAGGTCCTTCCAGGAGAAGCTCTTCAGGTTACCTTCGCGGATACAGTTCCGTGCCTCGCACGGAAGAAGACCAAGCGGTCGAGTCATGGAGGAGGCATAGTTAGAATGATATCCACCTGACACAGGATCCCGCCTGACACGCCCGACAGGTCGAGGCCGCACACATCCCAGCACGCCTAAAAGTACCATTTCGCCTACTGTTCCGCTGACAGCCTGGATAAGACAGCTGCCTTTGTGCATTCCCCATACTTTCATGTAAATATACCCACATAGAGCCTGGTAGCCAGGCGACTACGGTAATTGTATCCCCTATTTATGGCTGGTGTAATTAAGACTCAGGGGGGCAGAGTGAAACCCTAATCCAAAACCCTAGCTATAAAGACCTCCTCATTTTACGATAGGAGGGGGTCAAGAAATTAGAGAGCAAGAACTCTGCCAAAAATCTCTCTAGCTTCATCTTCTTCAAGAGAACCCGAGAGAAACATTGTGAGTTTGTGAGGGTCTTATACACCAGCCATTTCACTGTAATTCTCTACAAGTATAATAACATCGACTCGTGGACTAGGGCTTGTTAACGCCTGAACCACGTAAAAAACCTGTTTGTCTATTTATATTTCTGCACTTCTACAGTTCTTATCTTTTTATTATTTTGTTTGTATTCGTTTCCGAAAAACTCGGTGAACAGAGTTGTACTGACTTTTAATTTCTTGTTGGTTGTATTTGTTTCTTGAGTATGTTTCCTTAAAAGTTGCTATTGATTTTCATACAAAATAGATCTATAGGGATGATATTCTAAATCCATTAGCCATGTATATTTCTTACTTCTGATTATTTGTTCTTGTTATTTATTGATTTGTTTTTGTGGTCTTATTTTGTAGTCTTATTCTTGTGGTACATGTAGCTTATCTAAACTTTAGTTAACAAGAAAGAGTAAAAACATGATAAAACTGAAGCAATTGTATTATTAAGATAAATAATATATACAAGTCATGTTTATCAATAGTTATATAAATAAGAAACTGTGGAAATGCTGATTTTTCAGACTGCTTATTTTTTTTCATCACTTGTAAATTCTAAAGGAAGATAATACTTCAATTTTGTTCGTTTTCCTTATCTCTGATTATAGGAACTTTTGTATAGTTGGTTGTGAAATATGATGCATGTGTTTTCAATGTATTAACATACCTACCCTTATGTTACTTTTTTTTTATATGTACTCTTTTAGTTTACTATTAACTTTAAGTTTAAGCATTAATTATTTAAATTTTTATGTAGCTAAGCAAATCGACCCATAACAAAGACAAGTGCACATTGGATGATGAATTGAATGATGGAGCAAGTTTCTTGGTTTACTTTTTGTGTATCTTGCTATGGCTTTGTTTTTCATTTTTGAAGTAAAAGATGTTCAAGATTATATAACTTTATTATGTATGCTTTCAAACTTAAGTTAGAATTAACATCTCATGAAGTAGTTATTGTTTAATGTAATACTTATGGTTTATCAATCTATTTAATATTACATTTTGTGATTAATTTTTATATTTTTTTTATCCAAATACAATAATAAAAACCTTTTAATTTAAAAGCAAACTTATAATTATCCTTACACAACAAAATTAAAAATCTATTATGTAGACTAAAATAACAAAATTTTATTACTGGACCTTTAATATGGTATTTATGGTTTTCTTGGATACGTATTATAAGTGTAATAAAACGTTATGATTTATATAATATAACAAACTAAAAACGCTATCAAAATAATCAATTATAACAATTGAAAAGTGTTATGCAAAAAGTTTAAGATTAAACTTCAAATTTATAACAAATTACTCAAACTAAACGTTATTATTTTAATATGATAGCAACTAAAAATGTGTTATTGAATACTTTAAGATAACATCGAACATAACACTCAAAAACTGTTATAGAAAAGATGGGACTTTTAATAACAGGGGCTATGTTAGCGTTTTGAGAAGTGTTATGAATACTTCCGGTTAGCAGTTTTTAAGTGTTATGAATACTGTTTTTTCTTGTAGTGTCCTCCTCAAGGCCAGAGTCTGGCCCGCAAAAATTAACTTACACGCCAGCATCGTCTCATCGGAAATAAGCTGGCGGTAGTCTTTCTCACTAGACGGAAGCCCCGCCAAAGTATCGTATTGACCCCCAAGGGGCACTGATTTGGTCGTCCTCGCAAAAATGGCTGCACGATGATGCTCAAGTCAGTACACGCGAAATAATGAAAAAGAAAAGTTTTTTTTTTTAAAATGCGGGCTAAGGATGGAAAGCTTACGGGTACGGTTGAAGTAATGGGACTCGCAGTTGCGAAACCCAGTCGACATGAAGAATTGGTCCTTGAAGTCGTTGGGATGGCTGGGCAGTTCGGAGACCGCAGGAGAGTTCAGGAAGCGGGTCAGGTAGTAGAACCTGTCGCCTCGCCCCCGTTGATCCGGGCTGGCTTTGAGGCAGAAAAAATAGAGGATGTCCGCGGGAGTAGGGACTTCCCACTCGTGTCTCAAGAAGAGGTACCTCAGCCTCACCAGTAGACGGTAGGAATTAGGAGGCAGTTGAAAAGGGGCCAGCTTCACGTAATTGAGGAAGTCGGCGAAGTACTGGTCCAGGGGGAGGAAGGCCCCGACCTTGAGATGTTCGTCGCTCTAGGCCGCGAACTCCTCGTCAAGAGGCGCGCAACTCCTCTCACCCTCGAGGGGAGAGCGAGCTATAAGGGCACCTATCCCAACCTCGATGTTATGGGACAGCAGTATCTTGTTGACCCTCCCTTGGGTCGTGATCTTCGAGGCTATCATCTCCACCTCGAAGAAAGCATCAGGTCCCACCTCGTCCTCCTTCTCCACCGTGGGACCAAACTGGGGGATGAGGGATTCAACCGTGACCTCTTTTCCCCTGCTGGATTGCTGGGATGACGAGCTGGGCGCATTTTTCTTGGGCGCATTCTTCTTGGGCCCCATCTAATCGCCTAGCGAAAAAGAATTAGAAAAAGAAAACTTAATGGGCGACCTAAAAGCTAAGAAAAGATAAGCAGCACGAGAAGAAGTGACTTTCATACGCGGGCTAAGGTAATCTCAGCCCGTAGTGTGTGAAGCCACGCGCTGCCATAGTCACGCGCCCACATTTCCAACAGATCCCTGATCTCCAGGGATCTTTGTGTCAAGAGGGTCAGATTATTGCTTGCCTTGGAGGGGAAGTTTTGAGAGGAAAACCACCTAGGAAGCGTGACCCCTAAGCTACCCGGTTGTACACCCTAAAAACCTCTCACCTTCCATATTTCGAATAGGCATTTCCTAAAGTTACCCATAAAATTACCCAAAAAGTTACCCAGAAATTACCTAGTTATGAATATCGCCTTCCTAGACATGTTTTTAAATATAATCAATATGCCCATAATCAAAACCTATGCGCCAAAAACAACCTATTGTTTACGATTGAGAAATAGGTTTGCCTAACAATGAAACGTGGAAATCGAAACATACAACAGACAAGGAACTTACAGTGTATTTTCCGAATGAAAGTTGCAGGCAGCGTAGGAGTAGGAGTCCTGGTGGAATCCTTAAAGCTGGACTTCTGAAAGGCTCTTGTGACGAGAATGTAAGGTTCTAGGATTATGACCAGAAGAAGAAGAAGAGCTTCTGAAACTTAAAAGAGAGAATATAAGGAAAAAATTTCAAATGAAGAGTGACTAGTACTGAAGATTGCCAACCTTATATATACGTAAGAGGCATAAGGAAACGAGGACCGTCCGATCAAATTAATGTGAGATACGAGGGTCATAACTCAAGAGACGAAACGACGACAGAAAGGTGGCTAGGCCATTTAATGCAATTCTCGGAATCCGAACAATCGCCAACCACGGCGTCCCACGTGTCTGATACCCATGTAGTGGGCAGGACATGAAGAGGCGAAAGGGAAGTTTAAAAGCCCCCGCTGTGAAGATCAAAGATGACGTCATAGGTCACGAGCAGGGGCTTGGGGGGCAAATGTGTGCCTTGAATATCCGCGCACACTCTGGCGAGCTAGAACAGTGCCTAAATCGATTTGCCACGTGTCAACCGTCCACCCAGAGTTGATTGTTACAGACCCCTAAACAATCAGCCCGAGCTGAGGATCATTTAGCTGCTTCGTGCGTGGAGCCATTGTGTCAACATAATAGAAGCCACGAGCTGGCGCCACATTAAGCTCGTGGTGCATCAGAGGTCTGACACCCCAGAATCCTTATAAAGTCAACCACACAATATAAACGTGCATATACCAGACATCACGTGTCTGCTCCATTCCTGAATTATCGGGTGCGCAGTATAAACGTGCGTGTTCAGACGTCCCACGTCTGATTTGGGCTATGCAGCCAAAACCCATCTTTACCTATTGATTAAACCACACTTCACTGTAAGGTTTATGAATTAATCATCAGTGTCACATAAATGACATGATGGATGAAAAGATCACGGGATGATCCCAGTACCTACTCAGAGATCAATCTCCTATAAATACCGAAACCCTGGGTAGTGCAAGGGGTTGACTTCTTCTTGAAAAGAAAATACTTTGTAAGAAATAGTAAGGAGATATCAATAATATCGACTGATGGACTAGGAGTATTTTAACCTCCGAACCACCATCTTTTCCTTGCAATTAATTTCCACATTCTAGATTACTATCATTTTCGTATTACGGTTTATCAATCAGCACTAATCCATCTTATTTATTCGTATAATTATCTGTTGGCGAAAAACCGCGTCGACAAACACAGAAAGGAAATTGAAAAGTATAAAAAAAAAATTGAAAAAGAGTGTTAACAATTTATTTTAAAAAAGCTAAATTAAGTTATTTTTAATAAGTGGGGTATATACATATTATTGCCATGTAAATATCATCCTAAAAAATAATGAATTAAGAACATGACTGAATTATGTAGAGATTGGAATTATAAAAATATATGCTAAAATATCACCTATTTACAAAATTAACTTGTCATTTCTTAATAATATGATAAGAGATTGTATTATAAATTTGAGCAAAAAAAAAGTAAACTACCATAACTCACAACCAAAAAATAAATAAATAAAATAATATTAACTACATAGCTATTTTACATAATTACACATTATATTAAAAAATATATAATTTTTTAGCATCAATATATATTTTTCTAAAATTAAACAACTAAAATAAAAAAAATTCTAATTTTATATGTGCTATAAATAATTGGGAAATGTATTACTTTTTTTTTGTCAAAAAAAATCAATATTAAAAAAAATCTGTACAGCCCATGGTACCAGAATTTAAAAAAAAAAACAAAAATTATATATATATATAAAAAATTATAATTTTATATGTGCTATAATAATTGTTGGGAAATGTAGTACTTTTAACTAAGCTTGTAGTGAGTGTTACGGTTATTGGGTTAATTAAGCTCATTATGAGAAATATGGGATTTAATCCAAGCTATGGAAACTTTGTTATGAAAGCCTTGTTCTGGACTTCTCAATCAGATGAGACCGTGTGTTAGATTTAATTATATATATATATATATATAAAACGTGTCAGATTTTTAAAAATAAATAATATATCTCTTCTATATAATAAGTGTGTAGATAACAAAATTTTTTGATCTTAACAATTTTTTATTTTTTTTAATGATAACTTTAACAGAATATTTTTATATTTAACAGAATATTATTTTTATATTTAACAGAATAATATTATATTTACCAGTAGTTTATAAACACTTAAACTTAAGTAAAATAATATAAATAATTAAAAAAATTAAAATAGGATACTTTTGAAATATTTTACCAATATAATTATTTAAAAATAATAAATAATTAAACAAATTAAAATATGATATTTTTGAGATATTTTAGAGTGATAATTATTTAAAAATAATAAAATCATACGTTTTATAATTTAAATAAAATTTAATTAAACTTAAACTCACTTATTAGAATAATATCATATTAAACATATAATATAATATAATCTACTGTGAATTAGCAACAAATTATTTTTTTTAAACTAACAAGAAATTTAAATTTAAAATCCACGTATAATATTTAATATTACATTAAACATATAATATATATAGTTTCTTGTTGTTACTCCCAAATTCAAAAACTATAAAAAAACATAAACTTAAACAAAAAAAATAAATTATTTAATTAAAATATAATATTTATTTCAAAATTTATATGACATTAATATAAATTTAGTAAAAATAATTAATAAATTCTATAAATAAAACTAAACAAACATTGCTTATCTAGTATATAAAATATGTGTGTCATGGAAAGTGTGTCAGGTTTTTTTTTAAAAAAAATTATAAAAACCATAGGTACAGAAGTTCCGTATATGACCAAACCCTAGAGACTCCCATATAATTCAACAGAATTATTATAAAATTTGCAAAGAGATAGACTTGGGAAAACCTTTCCAGTATGAAACTCGACGGAAGAGTTTCGAAAGCTAAAAGAATACGAAGTGGTTTGTACAGTCGTCTTTCTTTTTTTCTTTTCTTTTTAAATCGACAAAACAATTGATAAGCGTGTGGACAAACAGAGTTATGAGTAAAAAAGAAAGAAAGAAAGAAACACGTTTGAAACAATTTACAAAATATTGTCATAATTATAAAACTTAATAAAAAGACATTTTTATGTTATATCATCGGAGCTCCATGCTACTATGTTTGACTCCTGAAAATAGTTAAATAATCACATTCTGCAGAACTATTCAAGTATAGTCTAAAAAAAAGTAATTATAATCTCTATTTTCTCTTAATTAGGAAGGAAAAAAAGGGCCTGATAGAAACCTTTATATTAATTTCTACAAACCAAATTAACAAGTACTAGCCAGTAGTAGTCATCCCCTAAAAAGGTCAACTTAATAGTATGACATAATAAAAGTTATTTTTTTTTTGCAAGGATACATAACAAAAGTTGGATAATAAAAAATAAATATTATTTTTATGTGCGTAAGCATTTTATGTGATCAACTAACCCATGCCTTTTTTTTATATGAAGACAAACATATTCTACAAAAGCATATAGTTTTTTTTTTGGCTGGGAAAAAAGTCTTAAAAATATATATATAGTTAACAATGAAAAATTAAATCAAAAGAAACAACATCATGCTTTAGATCAACTTAAAGCTATACGGCACGCCTTTGATTTCTTAATCAATTACTGTCACTTTCATGAGTCTATGCCTGCCCAAATCACAACTTCACAAATCAAATTGTGCGTGACCACTAGTACTCTTTTTATTTCAATAATTTCATTTCAATTTGCATACAAACAAAAATAACATAAAATATTTTTGGGTAGTTCTCCGGCACACTATTTTTCCTGTTTTAGCTCAGAAAATATTTTCATCCCAATTTCTTTTTATGAATATATATACATATTGTAGTTATTTATAGTATCTTATAAATTTTCAAGAAATTTTGAATAATTTATAGTACCCAAAATAATATTCAAATAAGTTAATTTTGACGCTCATAAATATAACAGTCACGCGTGCAATAAATTATTTGAACCTTGTGTTTTGGTACTGTAAATTATTTAGAATTTCCTGAAAATTTGCAGGATGTTCTAAATAACTACAATATACACGACCATAGAAAAAAAAATTGTGCCGAAAATACTTTCCGAAAAAATTGTGCCGAAAAAAAAATTGTGCCAAAAACTGGAGAGGGGTACACTGGTGTGCCCATTTTTAGGGGTGCAGCGATGTGTCTTTTTTAGGAGTGTACCCAAAATTTTCCCAATATGTCTTTCAATTTATTAAGTTGTCATCTTTATACCATTTCCTTGTTAATGTAATAGTTCACTGTCACTAATTATTTTAATTAATATTGTGTTTGTAACCTGAATTCTAAAGGTCTAGCGAGTGAAGCTCAGAATGCAACAGTAGAGATCAATCCCAAATTTAGATTTTCTCTTTATTTTATTTATTGATTGTATAGCAGGAGATTTTGTATCATTCATTGTCAAAATGAAGTTTTGCTTCTCTTCCCATAGATTTTCTTTTTCACTTAAATTTTTCTACATAAATTGTGTGTTCTTTATGATTGTCTATTTTGTTTTCACACTTAATTACCATTGCGTTTCACGTTCTTTGATATTCTTTTCTTATCTTATTGAAGTTTGGTAAAAATAATTTAAAAATAGAATAATTCCACCCTATTGACACACACGTGTCATGTTCAATTGCAAACGTACTTTCTGAACAAGTGGGGGGTTTCAATTCAATAATTGTACTGGTCAAATATACTATTGCTTTCTTTCCCCATCAGTACGTACCAGTTGCTCGTATTTAATTTCAATTGACATAAAATTCTCTTATAATTCATTTGGCATAAAAGGTTATTTTAATTGAACAATTTACTATATATGTCTTTGAACTATTGGAGAAGATTTTGGACTAAATGATGTCAAATAATTTATTTGACAATATATATTATGATGCTTTGCAAATATTATTTTATATTTTTCAGGGCATTTATTAATTTTTTTCTTTTTCTTTTCAAGGTACAATATCGAATATATTGTCGATTTTATATGTAATAGTACTCTTTCGAAGAAGTGAACTATTCGATCAATAGTAATTACACATGCATTATGGATATCTAGCTCAAGTGGTATCACCAATTCTGACATGTTGAATATTAATTTTGAATATTAATTAAATAAGAACAATTACCCAAATACAAGTGCAATTATATGGACACAGAAAAGAAAAGAGATTATTCTCTTTACACAAACCATATGCAAAGAGATTTTGACCCAAAGAAAATCAAATTCAAAACAGTTGTAGCTCGTTGACTGTATAAATAATATATACATTCACACCATAATAATAAACTGTGCCCAAATCAATCATCCAGCATATATATATATATATATATACATATATATGAATGTAATAATATAGCTGAACATGAAGGTAGCATATGAATGACAACCAGTATATTAGAGGAGTAATAATAATAATTTGATTAGTCAAACTAATAATTCCCGAATTTGAAGACAAACCCACTACTGTGTGCTAATTAAAAAGAAACAGTCAGCCTTATTATTACAAACATACACAGATCTGTCTGTAAATTATTCATATTATATTTTACCATTATCATAATTTTTGGGATATATATTTATATAGCTCGTATAGTTTCCACAGACAAAGCAGAATGTCAAACCCAAAAAATTAAGTTAATTATATATATGCAATTATGCTTTTTAATCATAACATCATTATGAGAAGTCCTTAATTGAGTTTGTCCCCATATAGTATATATACATATAAAAATGTATGAGAGAGGACTTTTTCATGTGACCTTTAAGTGGGAAAAGGGTCATCTATATATCGAAAATGAATAATAATATTAATATTTGGTAGGTTTGAGAAGACAATGTCCCTTATTTCGGCGAGCCTTACCCATAATTATAATCAGGTTGCGTAGCTTCCGGCTGGCCCAAGTAGTAGTAGAAGTAGTAGTGTCGTACTCTTCAAAATTAAAGAGGTCCCAAAAATAAAATGGAAAATCCACACACACACACCATCATCCAATCCAACTTTGCTGTCCCACCACCCTAACATGTTAACATGTGATGTTTATTATTGAACAAAAGTCCTCCCTGGCTTCTCTTTTTTTCTTTTTTAAAACTAATTATGGACATATATGTATACATTATGTATATCTATAGATATAACTGATCGATTGATATATAGATTAGTGTAGTCCATTTTTTAGAGGTTCAATTATATTAAAACTTATCATATGATGGTAAGAATATTCACTATTATATTTGTTGGCAAGTAATGATATCTTAATTTATATACATGCATGTATGAGCTAATTTTGTTAATGTATAACAGGCATGTTAATATTTGTCATGAGTAACTTTTTAATTAATTAATAACTCTTAATGTGACTTTTACGCTAACTAATGCCTATATTTTGGATTTTTACTCTCGGAATTATGATATATACATTATCGTGCTCCTGTTTTTTTTTTAGCTGTTAAAAATTTTCTCCAAACTATTCATAGTGTTATAATGTAAGACTTCTGTCTAATTTCGTCTGATGTGGCTAATAGAATACTGATGTAGTCATTTATTCGCTGATGTGTATTAACTACGTCAGCGCTACGTATATGTAATTTAAAATAAAAATAATTTTAAATAGAAAAAGTAATTTAAAAATATTTTAATTCAAAATAATTAAATTAATTCACATATTTACATAATTATATTAAAATTTTAAAATCTAATTTTAAACAATATTAAATCTTAAAATATCTTTAACAATACTTTAATCCCTAATATCTTAAAATCATAATTAATTAAAAAAAAAAAACTTAAAGCAAAACCAAACCATCAGCATCATCTCGTTCTTCACAAACACCCTTCCCGTCTTCAACCTCCTAAATCTCTTCCCCCATCCAGATTTACATAAAACTCAAATTACAAATTTAAAGTTTTTTCTAATCCAATACCATCATTGCCCATATTCATTGAGATTTGAAGACCCATAAATAAACCCTTGTGTATAATCCAGAACCATACTCCAGTAAAATTAATTTCAAGTCTAAAATGTACCCATAAATCAAACCAAAAGAAATGAAAACTTTGACAAAATAAATCACAGAAACAAACCCATGAAGCCCATAGACAATGCCACAACAAAACCCATGAAACCTCGTCAACCCCGTTGTTCCTCCGTCGCCAGATTCGTTGCACTCGCAACCCCGTTGGGATGAATAATGTTCTGACTTTATTTTTTTATTTTGTTTTCAGTTTAATTTTTTTAATTTTAAATTAGTTGTAACAATTTAAAATCAATTTAAAAAATTTATTATTATAAAATTATTTTCTATTTTAAAATCATCAAAATTAATATTTTTAATATGAAAATAATTTTTTTTAATTTTAAAATATTTTTAATTTTAAATTACACACGTGGCACTGACGTGGTCAATACACGTCACCGAGTAAATTGTCATATCAACATTCTATTAGCCACATCGGATGAAATTATATAGAAATCCCACATTACAATACTATTAATAGTTTGGGGAAAATTTTTAACAACCTAAAAAAATCAAAGGACACGATAATATATAGATCATAGTTCAAATAATATATAGATTATAGTTCAGGGATCAAAATCCTTAACTAATTAATAACAATTGGGATCATCATGCAAAATTGATGTTCAAAATATAAACTTGAAAAAAATGAAACTTTGTAATAATAACACAGCTCGCAAAGAAATGTTCTTCTATATGTATTTTGTTGTTACAAATTTTAATAACCTTTCTCATGAAGATATATGCCTTATATATATTTATAGGGGAAGAACCACTACTAAAAAAAATTGAATAATTTGCCACCATTTTACAAGTAATCCTATGACACTATTGTAATATCCTTTTCCATCAAACTATATTTTACATAAAATGTTTAGGAGAATTCTCTTATAGGGCTTCACTTTAAGCCTCATCGGTAGGGCTTTTCAGTATTCTCGACTCGTGAACAGTTTTCGGCGTGATTTTTTTTGTGACCTTATATATTGTAGTTGTTTAGAGCATCTTGTAAATTTTCAGAAAATTCCGAATAGTTTACGGTACCGAAAACTAGGTTCAAACATATTGTTTTCCACGTACATAAAAAAAAATTAGTCACACATGCAACATGTTTGAACCTTTTCGGTACTGTAAACTATTCGGAATTTTTTGAAAATTTGCAGATGCTCTAAACAACTACAATATATACGGTTATAAAAAAAATCGCGCTGGAAACTGTTCATGGGTGTAGAACACTGAGAGTTCCACCAGGACTTAAAGTGAAGCCCCTACAGGAGAATTGTCCAAAATATTTATACATAATTTTATAAAAGGCCCATTGGTTGGGCCAAAGTTTAAAAATATATCTTTTTTCACAAACCCTAACTCTTCCATGAAAAATGAGACATCGATAGTGGAGGCTAGACCTATAAAGGATGGAGGCACATATGTGAGTAGTGACATAAGCTTAAAACAGGTTGTTTGAATCATATTTTTCATACAATAAATTCTCTGTGGTTAATTTTCTTCATGATCTAGGTTAGGAATCCCACAGTGCGGTATAGTTAAGCAGTATGAATTTTCAAAAACTGCAATATCAACAGTGCACCACATCGTATATATATATATAATTAATTTATTTTAGTATACATAAGGTGCACATAGACGACACCATAAAGTACTAAACCTAAACGCCTTACCCCTAGCTTTTCTTTTCTTTCATAGATGTAACACTATAAACATATCAAAACATATACTTAAATATTAAATATAGTCATGATTTCTAAAAGCATAGACACTACAATGTTTCTCTTCATTATGATTTTAGTTGATCTTGACTTGTTGAGTTGGATAGTTTTATTATTGTGATGTTTTGTAGATACCAAATTTCAAAACTTTATGTTTGGTTTTAATTTAATTTGGATTTTGTTATATTAAAATTGTAGAATTTTTTTTAAAA
The DNA here is from genome assembly GCF_963169125.1 of Humulus lupulus. Classification (NCBI taxonomy): domain Eukaryota; kingdom Viridiplantae; phylum Streptophyta; class Magnoliopsida; order Rosales; family Cannabaceae; genus Humulus; species Humulus lupulus. The sequence goes on along the minus strand of NC_084798.1, from coordinate 81,817,849 downwards.
CAGATTAATAATTTAACCATGGTACCGTGTTAATTTATAGAAAGTTTCAAAAATTTAATTTTCAATGTTAAATTTTTTGGCGAAAAGTTTCCTACCATTCTTTTTTGAAGCTCAACAGCGACGACTTTGTCATCGCTATAGGCATTAGAGAAAAAAATAAAACTTGAATAATAAATAATAAATAATTTTGGTGCTATATATTCCCTCCAAAAATTTAGAGACCTACAACGATGACATGTCGTCTCTGTATGTGAAAATAGTTTGAAATTACAACGACGACCCCTATTGCGACAACATATCGTCCCTGTAAGCCTTTAATAAAAAATTAATTTTTTTTTTCAGATTTCGTAGTTTGATATGTTCTATTGCGATGACATCATTGTGGTCGCGATAGAAGTCGTCTCTATAGGCTCAATTTCTTATACTGGGTTAACCACATCGTTTTGCACTGCAAGTAGGTGTGGTGTGGTTTACAATTAATGTAAAAATAATAATTAGCCCAGTTAAGATTTTTACTTAACTGCACTTTGTGGGTTGGTTAATTTTTTCATATTTTCGCCTCTTATCCACACTGTGCTCACCCTTAAATTATAATATATACTGTCATATAACTAACTAGGCATGGTAAAGACGTTCATTTCCCAACGTAGAACAAAAAATGACTCCCCACCAAATATTTGTCCTATATATACCTGTATTCATAATTCCTTACAAATTGATAACTACAAATTACTATTTAATATTTGAGTATCAATCATAATAATAATAATGTTATTATGCCCTACTAAATAACTTATGTGGCTATATCTAATAATAATAATGAAACAAATGAGTTACTTATAATGGGTTAAATGCCAAAAATTACTACTACACGAATACATAATTTTGTAGTAAATACACTTTTAATTTCTACTAATATTATCTCATGAATTTGTCTCTCATTAGTGCTGTACGATAAACCCTACATATGCGTATGTAAGCCAAATCATTCACTTGGGTTTTGCAAGTAATGAAAGGACAGTTTGGCAGTACTTTATACACATATATTGATCGCCCAATTACAGCTATATAATATGCACTATGTATATATATAAATAAATAAAAATATGTGTGTGTAAGTAAGATGTGGAAACATAAACATGTACTATCGTTTGGTTGAAACATATGGGTCATGCTTCCACAATTCCATATATCCTTTTGTCTACTTTCTCTTCTCATATATGTGGGTCTTATTTTAATAACAAGTTTTTTTTTTTTTAAAAATGAAATAAAATAATAAAACTAGCTTTATAATTTTCCTAACTTTGCATTTTATCTGGCATTTTCTGTGGTCATCATTAAAAAAAATGCTACATGTAAGTGATATTGAAGATATATTTCGATATATTTTTAAATTAACAAATATCTAATGCCGATGTGTAACTGGTACGGTACTTTTTTTATTATTTTAATTTTCGCACTGTTGCATATTTGAATAGGTGAGAACTTTTGGGTGGATTTTGATTTCGATGGAGGAGATATCAAGTTATCCAATATTGAAACACTAACACATGATCGTGAATCATGACCTATAAATATATATATATATATTGTAGAATCATATCATTTAGGACAGTAGAAAGATTAAACGAATAAGATTTAAATATATAATTTTTTTTATCAAATAATTAATTATATTTATATAAAACATAATTGATATACACTATTTATTGGAGAAAATAGCCAAAATACCTAATATTTTCATATTACACACAAATTTCGAGAATAGAAATTTTGATCTCGAAAGTCAGGTTTGTATAGTGCCAGCTCGGAGTGAATGGGGTCATCATAATCAGCTTTAATAAAAATATCAAGAACAACCTCACTAAGCAGTATATGCGACAACATCGGAGTTGGTGAGCTCGGAAACAACGTGGTCTCGGAGGTGTTTCGAGATTATAAGTCAAGCTCGAAGCTACAATGACAGTGGTTCAACTCTTGTATAAATTCTCTGATTCCTTTTCTGCCATCAGACAAGACGGTTCGAGCTCGGGCATTGTGAGCTCGAAAAGGATGATCTGAACCATGTTACTTGTTAAAGGTCGAGGCGAACCAAGGTAGCGAGCTCGTGATGGTTGATCTGTCTCGAAGGCGTGTGAATTGAATGTCACGGTCGCAAGCTAAGTGTGAACATCTTTATTATTATAAAATCCCTATGTTTAAGGGATTGGTTGTAATTTGTTGTTAAATCCCAAATATCATGGGATTTATACGCGTACGTAGTAACTATATGCATTTAATTGCATTTATTTAATTGATTTGTATAATAACTCCTCGAAATATGAGGGAAGATATTTGTTAAACCACTCTATAAATGGAGTGGAACAATTCATTTGTAGAGGACAGAGAATTTTGTATTGGGAAAACTCTGTAAAATTGCTTCCAGAAACCTTTGAGAGAATTCCATAAAGTGAATAACACTGACTCGTGGACTAGGCATATTTTAACTGCTAAACCACGTAAAATCGTGTCTATTATTATTTGTTTCCTCTAGTTATTTTGTTTAATTGCTCTACATTTCTAAGTTGACGAAAAACGGCGTCAATAGTTTGGTGCTGTCATTAAGAGCCATTAAACAAGACGTGAGCCTGTTTAATCAGAAAACCTCCTGAATCATCAATGGTCGCTGCAAGCAACCCCAGTACTGGTGGACGACCATTGCCCCAGATACCCGAGGAACAGACCCCTCATACTGAGGAATATCCCCGACGACCTGGAAAGCAGCCCATGGTGGACTCGGATCCTGAGGAGAGGAGTGATTCATCCAACTTTCGGGGGTTGCCTGTTCCCAGGCCTGACGAGGATTTGTATTACAATTCTGAGAGGTATGTTCTTATCGTGGAACTTAAAAATTGTCAATTGCGCAAACAATTGGCAGGGGCGACAAAATGCAATGAAGAATTAGCCAGACAGGTAGCTGCTGCCCAGGCACCTCCCCGGAGGCCTAGAGGACGCCCCCATGGGAGCATGACCGTTAGGAGGACGGAACAAGCATCACAACCGAATCAGCCAAGGCCCCGGAGGAGTACCCGGGC